>NC_044995.1:15602106-15902106 GCF_008728515.1 Papio anubis | reverse complement strand
CAGGAATTCAAGGCTGCAATGAGCTATGATTGCCCCACCGCACTCCAGCCTGGGTGATAGAGTGAGACCCCTGTCTTTAAAATAATAATAGCAAAAATTCTGGGCTGGGTGCAGTGGCTCACGCCTGTAATCCCAACACTTTGGGAAGCCGAGGTGGGCAAATTGCTGAGGTCAGGAGTTCCAGACCAGCCTGGCCAACATGGTGAAACCCAGTCTCCACTAAAAATACAAAAATTAGCTGGGTGTGGTGGCAGACGCCTGTAGTTCCAGCTGCTTGGGAGGCTGAGGCAGGAGAATCGCCTGAGCCCAGGAGGTGGAGGCTGCAATGAGATCACACCACTGCATCCAGCCCGGGCGACAGAGTGAGACTCCATCTCAAAAAATAAATAAATCCTTCACGCCTGTAATCCCAGCACTTTGGGAGGCCGAGACGGGCAGATCACAAGGTCAGGAGATTGAGACCATCCTGGCTAACACGGTGAAACCCCGTCTCTACTAAAAATACAAAACAAAAAAATTAGCCGGGCACGGTGGCGGGCGCCTGTAGTCCCAGCTACACAGGAGGCTGAGGCAGGAGAATGGCATGAACCCGGGAGGCGGAGCTTGCAGTGAGCCTAGATCGTGCCACTGCACTCCAGCCTGGACGACAGAGCGAGACTCCAGCTCAAAAATAAATAAATAAAAAAAAATTTTTTAAAAATCCTAATGAAAGGATAGAATGGGGCTCAGGGCCTTGGAAGAGGGTCAGCTTCTAACAGGAGGTATTTGAACTGAGTCCTAAAGCATCAGTAGCATTCCTCTGGGAAGTGCTGTGTCACCCTGAAGGAAAGGGTGTTCTAGGCAGAGAGAATGACAAATGCAAAAGCTTGGAGGTGAGAGTGTGGCTCATCTCTGGCAGGGTCCTCTACTCCCTGCCCGGGGAATTCCCCCAACATCATACCCTGACAGAGCTGCCTTAGGTCTCCTAGTCCTGGAGTCCACAACAGGTTAATGGGCTGTAATGGAAACGCTATAGAGGGCAGGCCCTAGGCTTGTTCCCTCACAGCCTGATGCTTTTTTGTTTGTTTTGAGACAGTCTCGCTCTGTTGCCCAGACTGGTGTGCAGTGGTGTGATCTTGGCTCACTGCAACCTTGGCCTCCCGGGTTCAAGCGATTCTCCTGCCTTAGCTTCCCAAGTAGCTGAGATGACAGGCACCCACAACCATGCCTGGCTAATTTTTGTATTTTTAGTACAGACGGAGTTTCACCATGTTGGCCAGGCTAGTCTCTAACTCCCAACCTCAGGTAATCCACCTGCCTTGGCCTCCCAAAGTACTGGGATTAAAGGCATGAGCCACTACGCCCAGCCTTTTGTTTTGTTTGCTTTTTTAGACAGGGTCTCATGCTCACGCTGTCACCCAGGCTGGAGTGCAGTGACTGCATCACAGACCACTGCAGTCTGGACCTCCCAGGTTCAAGCAATCCTCCCATCTCAACCTCTCGAGTAGCTGGGACTACAGCCGTGTGCCACCACGCCCACCTAATTTTAAAATTACTTTGTAGAGACAGAGTCTCATTACGTTGCCCAGGCTGGCCTTGAACTCCTGGGCTCAAGCGATCCTCCCACCTTGGTCTCCCGAAGAGATGGGCTTACAGGTGACAGCCACCGTGCCGGACTCAACCTGATGGTTTCACTACTGCCTTTGACTTTGGCCCACACGAATCAAATGTATCACTGTGGGCCACTGACTCAACTTCCCCATCTATCCAGTGGGAACAGAATATTGGATTGCACATAATCAATAATCTCATTTTAAAGAGCTATAACGAAACAATTTATGTATTATATAGCTTTAAAAATACATCTTGTAGATTAAAGGACTCAAGAAACAATAGCAAGACTGCAAAACGCTGCCACGTCAGGTGACACTTTGGCCAGTTATGGAAAATGCTGACAAAACAAGAATTTGCCAGCATGGGCAAAGATATACTATTATCAACCCGACTCATTAAAATAGTAATATTGAACTAATTCGAAGTAGTTTGTTTTTTGTTTTTGAGACAGAGTCTCGCTCTGTTGCCCAGGCAGGAGTGCAGTGGTACGACCTCAGGTCACTGCAACCTCCGCTGCTCGGGTTCAAGCGATTCTTGTGCCTCAGCCTCCTGAGTAGCTGGAATTACAGGTGCCTGCCACCATGCCTGGCTAAGTTTTGTATTTTTGGTAGAGACGGGGTTTCTCCGTGTCGGCCAGGCTGGTCTTGAACTCCTGACCTCAAGTGATCAGCCTGCCTCGGCCTCCCAAAGTGCTGGGATTACAGGTGTGAGCCGCTGCGCCCGGCCAATATTTTCTATTTTTAGTAGAGACGGGGTTTCACCATGGTCTCGATCTTCTGACCTTGTGATCCACCCGCCTCGGCCTCCCAAAGTGCTGGGATTACAGGTGTGAGCCGCTGCGCCCAGCCAGCAGTTTATAATGTTTTTTATTCCTTGGTTCTAAACCTGTAAGGAACATAAATGGGGTGATTAATTTTGGCTCCTTGAATACCTGCCTGGCAGGTGCTGAGTCAGTGGTACCACACGATGACTCGGAGGTTCTCACTCAGGGACACCCTTCTGACTCCGTTTCAGTCCATGACTCAGGAGGAAAGGTTCTGGGGCCTCACCAGCGCCCTACACACACCCTCGTTTCCCGAGGGGCACCATTATATTCTTCCTTTATTGGCTGTCCTTGTATAATACAAATCTTCAAGTTTAGATACAAAAAAAATCTGGAAATAAAAGATAGAAAAGTACCCGCCAGGCACCCCTTCCCTTTCTTCCCGGACCCCTCCCCAGCGGGCACAGACATGAGGTAACTGCGCATCTTCTCCTCCTCCCCCCTCCCCGCCTCCTGGTCCCCCAACTTGGCCCCAGCCCCCATGAGACCTTGGCCCAAGGAACACATGGGCCCCAGAGCTGGAGGGCGATGGGGGTGACTACAGCATTGGCAGTGAACGCAGCGTGTGGGCAGAGGGCAGCCCTTAGCTTGTGCTGTGTATGGGGGGAGGAGACGACCAGATTTGGGGTGGGCACTGGTGTGGGGCCCAGGAGAGCCCCTAAGCAAGTGTCCCCCCCCATCCTGTCCAACACTGGAAGGTGGGAGGTCAACAGAAACTGGGAAATGGAGCGTGAACCAAGGGCATTCAGTGGGATTGCGGCCAACCCCTGTGTCTGGGGTGGGGGAAGGGGGCATCGCCAGCCTAAGTCCGGCAGTGAAATGGTTCCCTTAGCCAGGCTGGGTCCATCCCTGAATTCCATCCTGTTCCAACCTGGGTGTCACAATGTTGGTTCTGTAGTGGTTGTTGGGGTGGTTGAGAGAGGGGGGTGTTGAGAGGGTGCTGAGGGGCGCAGCCCCAGAGAGCAGGGTTAGGGAGAGGTTGTGCCTCCACCCCCAGGCGTGGGGCGCCTGGAGATGATGGAGTGGGCGGGGCGGCTCGGGCTACAGTTCAATCTCGAATGTCTTCTGCAGGTCACCAGAAAAGGGGTTGGAGGGTTTCTCCACAGTGGGTTTGCCTTCTAATGCCGCCCACTGGGCCTCAAAGGGGTCCAACTCTGGAGCTGGGGCAGGCGCTGGCTCCGGGGGCCAGGGGGCCCCATTGGGGCGAGGGCGGGCCTGGCTCCCAGGGGCACTGGGTATGGCAGGGGGTGGGAAGGCCCCAGCTTTCCCAAGCAGGGTGGCGGGCTGAGGCTGGAGCTGGGCGGCTGAGCAGAAGGCGTTGGCCACCATCTGTGAGGGTGTGATGCCCACCACAGGCACCCGGGGCATCGGTGGGTAGCCCAAACCTGGGTAGGTGGGCACAAAAGGGGGCTGCATGTGCGGGGGTGGCAGGAACACGGCCACTTGGGCAGATGCCGCGTCAAAGGGCCCCACAGGGGCAGGGAAAGGCTGCAGGGCAGGAGGCATGGTGGGCACCGGGGCCACAGACGCTGTTTGCTGCTGCTGCTGCTGCTGCTGCTGCTGCTGCTGCTGCTGCTGCTGCTGCTGCTGCTGGGCCTTGGCCACCTGTGACACCTCCTCCAGCCATCGCTCAGCCTCTGAAGGTGTCCGCTTGTGCCCGGGCTGGAAGGCAGCTGCAGGGGGCACGGAGGGCTCACCCCAGGCAGAAGTCCCTGGAGAGAGGAGAGGGACAGGTGAGGGGGCAAGGGCTTCAGCAGAAGAACCTCAGGCTGGGAACTGGCATGGTGTGGGGATCAGAGCACAGACTCTGGAGCCAGACCGCCTGCCTCTGAATCCCAGCTCTGCACCTCCCTAGCTTGCTGACTTTAGGCAAGTGACTTCACCATTCTGGACCACATAATGTCTCTGGAGTGCTAAGAACATACAATTCTGAGCTTCTGAGGTCCTATGATGGGAAAGTCTAAGTAGGACTGACATCCTCCTAGCTCCACTGCCCTTCTGACTGGTCAGTGCCAAACCTGGGATTCACTATTTTGTTTTGTTTGTCTGTTTTGAGAGAGTTTCACTCTGTTGCCCAGGCTGGGATGCAGTGGCCCTATCTCGGCTCACTGCAACCTCCGCCTCCCAGGTTCAAGCAATTCTCGTGCCTCAGCCTCCTGAGTAGCTGGGATTACAGGCGCGCACCATCACACCCAGCTGATTTTTTGTATGTTTAGTAGAGGCGAGGTTTCAACATGTTGCCCAGGCTGGACGCAAACTCCTATCTCAAGTGATCCCCCCACCTCGGCCACCCAAAGTACTAGGATTACAGGCATGAGCCACCACACCCAGCCAGTATTCACTATTTTGAATATCACCCTTGATTCTCTAACACTTTCAGAATGTATTGTTTTAGGAGTTAAGATTCTAAGATTGCATGGATCTTTCTCCACATGTATAATATTATCCTAACATAGTAAGGTCCGACAGTTTAGGGTGGGGCTTTCTAAGATTCTCGAGTTCTACATTTACAGCGTTTGAGATTCTAAGGTGCTCCTGTGGTTCTAGGATAAGCCCATGGCTCTCAGATGATACACGGTTCTCAAGGATTCCATGGTTCCAAAACGATCTCTGAGCTCTAAGGTGATCCCAAGATTCTAGGATGAGCCCATGCCTCTGAGATGACCCCATGGCTCTAAGATGATCCTGTATCTCTAAGATAAATCATGGTTCTAAGGTGATCACTTGATTCTCAGGTAATCCCATGGCTCTAAGATGATCCATAGTTCTAGGATGATCCCTTGGTTCTAAGGGGATCCCATGGTTCTACGGGGATTCCATGGCTCTAAAATGATCAAGGGCTCTGAGATGATCCATGGCTCTAAGATGATCACATGATTCTCAGACAATCCCATGGCTCTAAGATGATCCATGGTTCTAGGATAATCCCCTGGCTCTAAGATGATCCATGATCCTAGGATAATCCCCTGGCTCTAAGATGATCCCTGGGTCTAATGTGATCGCATGATTCTCAGGTGATCCCATGGCTCTAAGATGATCCACAGATCTAGGATAATCCCCCGGTTCTGAGATGACCCATGACTCTAAGATGATCACATGATTCTCAGATAATCCCATGGTTCTAGGCTGATCCCCTGGCTCTAAGATGATCCCTGGGTCTAAGGTGATCGCACGATTCTGAGGTAATCCCATGGCTCTAAGATGATGCATGGATCTAGGATAATCCCCTGACTCTAAGATGATCCATGCTTCTAAAGTGATTGCGTGATTCTCAGGTAATCCCATGGCTCTAAGATGAACCACGGATCCAGGATAATCCCCTGGCTCTAAAATGATCCATGGCTCTAAGATGATCACATGATTCTCAGATAATCCCATGGTTCTGGTTCTAGGCTGATCTCCTGGCTCTAAGATGATCTCTGGTTCTAAGGTGATTGCATGATTCTGAGGTAATCCCATGACTCTAAGATGATCCACGGATCTAGGATGATCCCCTGGCTCTAAGATGGTCCATGGTTCTAAAATAATCACATGATTCTCAGGTAATCCCATGGCTCTAAGATAATCCATGGTTCTAGGATGATCCCCTGGCTCTGAGGTGATCCATGATTCTAAGCCTGTAGGATCCCAAGACCCCTGGACTATCTGGGTAGCCCTGGATAGAGGAGGGGGTACAGGAAGGACATGCAGCGTGTCTGCCCAGTAGAAAGCCTGGCTTTACCTGTTGTGGCAGGTGGTGGCCCTGGTGCTGGTGCTCCAGCACTGGCAAAAGATGAACTGATCTGTGTGCACAGAGCGTTGATGCTGTCACTGTCGCTGGCGCCAGGAGGCTCCATCTCAGGCACTGGGAAGCAGGGCAGGACGGAGGTCAGCAAACAGGCCCAGGCCCTGCCGCAGCCCCACCCTTTATCCCACGCCCTTGGTGGCCCTCTCTTGTGACCTGTATCCTTTCCTGCTGTAGTAACTAAGTGGCCATGACCGCCAAATAACTGCACACATGTGTGTGTCACATCTGAATGGCAGAACAATCAACTTAGTGTGTGACATTTGATGGTTGACAGTAACAGGGACCCCAAACCAAGGACCTCAAGATTTGTGTGTGGCCACAAACCAGAAGAGATGTCTAAAACATTTAGCAACATATATTAGTTTAAAAATATGCCAAACCACGTGCATGGCAAGGACATGGGCCCAGTCTGAATGGATTGTGGCATGGCCGCTCACTGGCTGGGGATCATTTGTCCAGCTTTGGGCAGAGAAGTGGGGCCCTGTCCACCCCACCCAGCCTGACCTATGGCAAACATCATGAGAGCAGAGATGTGCCTGTGCCTGTGCCAGCAAGGCAGGAGACACTGAGCAGGCATGGCGGCCCCGCGAGGGCTTGGGATGAGCAAAGGTACCATCCAAATAAACAATTAAGGACTGCCATGTGTGGTGTGTGACACATGTCTGTGACGTTTTAGCCAATGGCTGTCTCCAAGGGGTCATGCAGATGCTCCAGTGAACATCAGAACTGGCCGTAGGTGTCTGCAGGTGTGCTGTGGGGGCGCCCAGGTGGGACAGCCAATGTCAACAATGATTGTGCATGTTCATCCAAACAGGCATGCAGCTTCTGAGGTTGGGGCATCTGAGTGTGACTGGAGTCAGGTCTGTGGCGTCCTGATGCGTGACCCCCAGGTGTGAGTGCATCTGCTGTGTGATGTACGAGTGTGTTTGCAGGTGTGCATGAATCTGCACATGTAGCTTTGGAGTTTGCATAAATCTGGGTGTGTGATCTGTGAAGGTGTGTAAATCTGAGGGTGTTTCTTTTTTTAAAATATTTACTTATTTTTGACACAGGGTCTCATTCTGTTGCCCAGGCTGGAGTGTAGTGGCACAATCTTGGCTCACTGCAACCTCTGCCTCCCAGGCTCAAGCAATCTTCCTGAGTAGCTGTGACTACAGGTGCATACCACTGCATCTGGTTAACAATAAAGGTTAAGTTTTAAAATTTTTCTGTAGAGATGAGATCTTGCTGTGCTGCCCAGGCTGGTCTCAAACTCCTGAGCTCAAGTGATCCTCCCTCCTTGGCCTCCCAAAGTGTTGAGATTACAGGTGTGAGTCACCACGTCTGGCCATGTGTGACTTCTGACTCTGTGATTTTGGAGTGTGCGTGACTTGAGAGTATACTTGACTCTGAGTTTGTGACTTCTGAGCATGTGTGACATGTGTGTGAGGGTACGATGTCTATGTATGTGAAATTTCTGTGTGGCAAGTCACATCCAAGTGAGCGTGCAGCTGGCCACAGGAGTGTGAGGCTTCTAAATAAAGCCTGGAGCTCCTGCCACCTCTCAGGAGTGCGTGTGACAGCCTGGGGAGTGTGCCTGATGTCAGGCTGCGTAAGGACAGCAAACGTGAGGGTGTGTGATGGCCCAGGAGTGCTGCAGGCATGGAGTGAGTGTGCGTCACTCTCAACAAGGGTGGGCACCTGCTCACCGGTTACCTTTTGGAGCAGCCCAGCCTCCTGGATACAGCTCAACACCCTCCCACACCAATCCCCAAGGCCATAACGGGTAGGCGATGCAGATTTGGCATCCAGGAACAAGAGTGTGGGCCAGACCACATGGCTTCACTGGCTGCTGGTGGGGAAGACAGCCCTTCTGCCTGCCTCCCTCAGGCAAAACTCAGTAGCATGCCACTTCTATCTTCTTCCTTTCCCACGGCAGACATTGTTCTTAATTTTTTTTTTTTCTTTTAGACAGGATCTCACTCTGTTGCCCAGGCTGGAGTGAAGTGGTGCAATCTGAGCTCACTGCAGCCTCAATCTGCTGGGCTCAAGCAATTCTCCTTTCTCAGCCTCCTGAGTAGCTGAGACTACAGGCATGTGCCACCACACTAGACTAGTTTTTGTATTTTTTTGTAGAGACAGGGTTTAGCCAAGTCATCTGCCTCAAGGGATCCTTGAACCCCTCTTGGGCTCAAGTGATCTGCCTGCCTTGGCCTCCCAAAGTCCTGGGACTACAAGCATGAGCTACTGCACCTGGCTGGACATCGCTTTTAGACCATGATGTATACCATCTGTCTCCTTTCCCTGACCCACGGCAGACATTAGTAATCAAACACAATTTTTTCCTCCATGGAGCTCTTTGCTCACCTTACCCATCACCTGTCCAGACTTCATGGCTCCCCTGGCCAAGTGCTAGAAGAAACAGATCCTTGTAACTCCATCTTCCCTCCAAGTAAAACACGACCTTTATATCTCATCTCTCCTATCACCAGCCATGGCAGACAATGCCAATCAATTATGATGTGCTGCTCCTTTTCGTGATGGGTACTGCCTCTGCTCAACTCTGTGCCCACAACAAATATCCCTGATCCATCACTATGCCCCCTGACCCCTGGGATCTCTGAGCTCACTGGTGCCCTGCATGTCATGTTTCTACTGACCAAATTCTGGGAGTCTCCCCTTTGGGTAAAAACATAACACTCTTCCTACTCTCTCTTCTCCCTTGCCCATGACACACACTGTAAGAAGATCATGATTGCTAACCAATCATGATGTGCACCATCCTTCTTGTTTTCCTTAACCACAGCAGACATTGCTAATTGATCATGATTTGTGATGCCTTTTTTGCCATCCCTTGATGCTCTCTGCCCTAGGCAGACATTGCTAATCCATCGCAATCCTCCTTTCCTTAGAGCCTGAGGAATACCTGTATCCTTCACCTAGCCAGATTTCATAGGCAAATGCTTGGAGGGAGAGAGCACGCATTAACTTACAGTGCTTCAGTCTATTTCTGAGCAAAAACAGGCCAACAGTGTTGCTTCTCTTCTTTCCCTGGCCCATGGCAAACTTCCTTATCCATGCCCGACTTCTTTGTCCATAGCGGACTTTACTAACTAATCATGACGTGCGTCATCTTTCTCCTTTTCCTTAACCACACCAGACATTGCTAATTGATCATAACTTGTGAGGCCTTTCTGCTATCCCTTACTCAGAGCAGACATGGTTTATCAATCCTGATTTGTGCTGTCTCCTTCCTCTCCCTTGCCCACTGCTAATCGATCATGACATGTTCCACCTCTCTCTCCTTTGCCCATGGCAGACAGTGCAAATCAATCACAGTGTGAACCATCTCGCCTCTATCCCTTGCCCACATCAGATAGTGCCAATTGATTCCAGTGCCCTTTCCCACTGGGCCCAGGGCTCACCTGTGCCCTTCACCTGGAAGTCAGTGCGGCGCTGCAGCGTGGATGGCAGCTCATTCAGCCGTAGGCTCAGCTGCCGTTTGAAAGGTGAGTTCTTCTGGCTGAGTGCTGGGAACCCACGGAAGGAGCCCTGGCGAACCAACTGCTCCAGGGGGGCGTGGCGCCGGGGGATGGCGGCCGCAGTGGTGCCTGCAGCCACGGGGGTGCCTGCCTCACCCTTCTCACCAGGGGATGTGGTGGCTGGTGTTGGGGACACGTGCCCAGGCTGGGCAGGGCCAGGAGCCACAGTGGGGGCAGCTGCTGCCTCTGCTGGAGACATGGGGGGGAGATGGATGGTTAGGTATCTCACCATGGCATTCAAGGCCTCTCCCACCTGGTTCTCTGGGTCATTCTCCAAGGCTGCCTTCCTTGTCAGTGAGTCCTGCCCGTACGACAAGCTAGTCAAAGCCTTGAGATATCCCTCACTCCCACCCAAGTCAAGATCCCCTTCCCCAGGAGGCCCTTGGAACACCGTCCCCCAGGCTCACCCTCTGTGTCTCGCCAGCTTCCTGCCCCTTTCTGTCTTGCCCTGCTGCTCTCACCGTTCTTCCCTCAGAGACCCTCTATCTCCCTTTCCGATCATTTAACAAACACTTATTTGGTGCCGGAATAACGTATGAGGCATTGTTCCAGATGCTTTGCAAGTATTTTTTTTTTTTTTTTTGAGATAGAGTCTCGCTGTGTCGCCCGGGCTGGAGTGCAGTGGCCGGATCTCAGCTCACTGCAAGCTCCGCCTCCCGGGTTTACGCCATTCTCCTGCCTCAGCCTCCCGAGTAGCTGGGACTACAGGCGCCCGCCACCTTGCCCAGCTAGTTTTTTGTATTTCTTAGTAGAGACGGGGTTTCACCGTGTTAGCCAGGATGGTCTCGATCTCCTGACCTCGTGATCTGCCCGTCTCGGCCTCCCAAAGTGCTGGGATTATAGGCTTGAGCCACCGCGCCCGGCCAGTTTGCAAGTATTAACTCATTCAATCCACACGACTACACATGGGGTTGATACGATCCTCATTTTACAGATGTGGAAACTGAGACCCAGCAAAGGCCCAGTGTGATATGCTCCAAATGACACTGCTAGGAAAGGACAGGCTGACTCTGGAGCCCATGCTCCAAATGACTGCCCGCCCTGTCTCCCTCTGGCCTCGCTCTCTGTATCATGTCTTTCTCTGTCACTGTCTGTTCCCCTCTGTCTCCCACCTCCCAGCCTTCTTCCCACCTCAAGGAGCTCCTCCCTTCCTCCAGTCATTCTAGACATGGCTTGGATGCTTCATCCTCTGAGAAGCTTTCCAGATTGTTCTGGTCTCTCAGCCTGGCTCGCTCCACTCTGAGACTGTTCTCTGTCCTCTGGGAGGAAGCCTGACCTCCCTACTCAGCAGGAGAGGCAGGCTCTTCAAGGGCAGGGCTCCCCTCACCCCTGCTGAACTATGAACACACACCTACCCTCCTACCAGGGACTCCCCGAGCTGCGGCCTGAATACCATGGAGATTAAACTCAGGCCCAGAGAGACCCTCCCAGAAGGATGTCGCCCAGTGCTGCTTCTCCCATCGTGACACAATGGGGCACCCATGCAGGTCTGGCCCAGGGCAGTGGAAACAGCCCAGGACAGGTTGGAACCAGGAAACCACCTCTGCCCCCACTCACTGTGTGACCTCAGGAAGTCCCCTCCCCTCTCTGGGCTCCAGTTTGCCAACTAGAAACCTGGGATAAATATCTCATGCTACTTCCCAAGCCTCCGAGAGGGTCAGTTTAGGTGGTGAATGTTAAATGTTTTGGAATCCAACAAAAGCATGCCTGGACACAGTGGCTCATGCCTATAATCCCAGCACTTTGAGAGGCTGAGGTGGGAGGATCACTGGAGGCCAGGAGTTCAAGACCAGCCTTGCCAACATGGTGAAATACCATCTCTACTAAAAATACAAAAAAAGATTAGTTGGGTGTAGTGGCACATGCCTGGGATTACAGCTACTCCAGAAGCTGAGGCAGGAGAATTGCTTGAACCCGAGAGGCAGAGGTTGCAGTGAGCCAAGATCACACCACTGCACTCCAGCCTGGGCAACAGAGCGAGACTCTGTCTCCAAAAAAGAAAAATAAAACAAACAAACTTAGCTGGGTGTGGTGGTGGGCACCTGTAATCCCAGCTACTCAGGAGGCTGAGGCATACGAACTGCTTGAAACCAGGAGGCGGAGGTTGCAGTGAGCTGAGATGGCGACACTGCACTCCAGCCTGGGTGCCAGAGAGAGACTCTGTCTCAAAAAAAAGATGTTCTTTTTTTTCCCCTTACAATCCAGGATCCAATTCAGGATCACATCTTGCACCTATTAATACCTGTCAAATCTCATTCGTCTCCCTTAATCAGGATCAGTTTCCAATGGTAAATTCTTTGTAAATTCTAAGTAGTGTTTTCCCAAAAAACGTAAACTAGAATTCACAGTAAAAAATAAATAAATTAATTAATTAAATTATATGGTGACTCAGGACATACATACAATTATAATTTAAACACACACACACACAGTTTTAGAACTTACAAAGTAACCATTTACCTAGAAAGTTAGTTTTACCAAGTATGTTTCAAACTTTCTTGATGGCAATCCAGAGTAAGAGATATCTTTTATATGGTAGCCTCTTACATGCACACGCACGCACACACACACACACACACACTCTCTTTCTCTCACACTCAAATAAATGTATCATTAAATTATATTTAACCCTTATGCCATTCAGTATACTCTGATATTTTCTATGATTCTCTACTTCATTGTTTTTAAATTCTTTTTTTTTTTTTTTTTTTTTTTTTTTTTGAGACAGAGTCTCGCTCTGTCGCCCAGGCTGGAGTGCAGTGGCCAGATCTCAGCTCACTGCAAACTCCACCTCCCGGGTTTATGCCATTCTCCTGCCTCAGCCTCCTGAGTAGCTGGGACTACAGGTGCCCGCCACCTCGCCCGGCTAGTTTTTTGTATTTTTTAGTGGAGACGGGGTTTCACCATGTTAGCCCATGTTAGGATGTTCTCGATCTCCTGACCTCGTGATCCGCCCGTCTCGGCCTCCCAAAGTGCTGGGATTACAAGCTTGAGCCACCGCGCCCGGCCTCATTTTTTTTTTTTGAGACAGGGTCTCACTCTGTCTGTCACCCAGGTTTGAGTGTGGTGGCACAATCGCAGCTGTCTGCAGCCTCTACCTCCTGGGCCCAGGTGATCCTCCTGCCTCAGCCTCCTGAGTAGCTGGGACCACAGGCTGCACCACCATGCCTGGCTAATTTTTTAATGATTTGCAGAGACAGGGTTTCCCTATGTTGCCCAGGTTGATTTCATTTTTTAAAATGCCAGCCACATGGGCTGGGCCCAGTTGTCCATACCTATAACACCAGTGCTTTGGGAGGCTGAGGTGGGAGAATCATTTGAGGCCAGGAGTTTGAGACCAGCCTGGGAAAAACAGCAAGATCCCAGTTCTACAAAAACTAAAAATAAAACTAGCCAGATGCTGTGGTGCGTGCCCATATTCCCAGCTACCTGGAGGCTGAGGCAGGAGAATTACCTGAGCCCAGCAGT
Source organism: Papio anubis (assembly GCF_008728515.1). Classification (NCBI taxonomy): domain Eukaryota; kingdom Metazoa; phylum Chordata; class Mammalia; order Primates; family Cercopithecidae; genus Papio; species Papio anubis. Next base: position 15,888,914 of record NC_044995.1, on the reverse strand, counting down.
TTGAGGGTGCAGGGAGCTGTGATCACGCCACTGCACTCCAGCCTGGGCAACAGAATTAGACCTCAACTCAGAAAACAAAACAAAAAATGCCAGCTACAGTACAGCAAATTGGCTTCACAGGTCTTGATACACAGGCTGAAAAGTCCTGAGAAGGCCAGGCGCCATGGTTCACGCCTGTAATCCCAGCACTTTGGGAGGCCGAGGCAGGTGGATCACCTGAGGTCAAGAGTTCGAGACCAGCCTGGCCAACATGGGGAAACCCTGTCTCTAATAAAAATACAAAAATTAGCCATGTCTGTAATCCTGGCTACTCGGGAGGCTGAGGCAGGAGAATTGCTTGAACCCGGGAGGTGGAGATTGCAGTGAGCCGAAATCGCACCCTTGCACTCCAGCCTGGGTGACAGAGCGAGACTCTGTCTCAAAAAAAGACAGAGTCTTACTCTATTGCCCAGACCGGAGTGCAGTGGCGTGATCTTGGCTCACTGCAACCTCCACCTCCAGGGTTCCAGCAATCCTCCTGCATCAGCCTCCCAAGTAGTTGGGATTACAGGTGTAGGCCACCATGCCCGGTTAATTTTTGTATTTTTAGTAGAGACGAGGTTTCACCATGTTGCCCAGGCTGGTCTGCAACTTCTGACCTCAAGTGATCTGCCCAACTTGGCCTCTCAAAGTGCTGGGATTACAGGCGTGAGCCATGGCGCCTGGCCTGAAGCATCCCCTGCTTTGTAAACTGTTGAGTCCCTGTACCTCTGAAGCCCCCCGCCCCCCGACCTTGGGTACCCTGTGCCCACTCTGTGCCCTGCTGGTGCTCGGGGCAACACCCACCTTTCTTCTTGTCCGGGGCCTCTCGCTCAGCAGGCCGCCCACCCCCAGACAGGCGGAAGGAGCCCTCGCGGGCGAAGCTGGTGCGGCTGGCATCGAAGGCGGCCGTGACCCCACATTCCTTCTCCCGTCGCTGTTTTCGCTCCAGGCAGGCGGCAAAAGCACAGCCCACAGCGTGGCTCAGCCTCTCACCCTGTGGGGAGAGGATGGGCGGGGGTTAGAGGTGCTGGGCAGTGCGGACAGGGGCCGGGGCACTGGGTTACAGCCGCTAGGTACTGGATCGCGCTGGATGAGTCCCTGCACTTCTCTGGGCTTCAGTGCTCATCTGCACCACGAGGAAGGGCTGGAAATGACAGCTCCAAGTGAAAGAAGTCAGAAACCAATGAGCCTGTTGTGTGGCTCCACTTACCGGAAATTCCAGAAGAGGCAAAACTAATCTATGGTGAAAAAAGTCAGAACAGGCCAGGAGTGGTGGCTCTTGCCTGTAATGCTAGCACTTTGGGAGGCTGAGGCAGGAGGTTCCCTTGAGCTCAGGAGGTCAAGGCTGCAGGGAGCTATGATTGCACCACTGCACTCCAGCTTGGGTGACAGAGCGAGATTCTGTCTCAAAAAAAGAAAGTCAGAATAGTGGTAGTTTCCTATGGGGTGGGGAATGACTGGAAAGGGTATGAAGGGATGATTGGGTGCTGGCAATGTTCTAGATATTGATAGGGGTTTGGTTACATGGGTGTATGCAGTTGTCAAAATTCGTTGACTGTACACTGAAGGCTTTAGTGCATTGCTATGGACTAAATGTGTGTTTCTCTCCCAATTCAAACACTGAAGCCCTCATTCACAATGTGCTGGTATTTGGGGGTAGGCCTTTGGGAGACAATGAGAGTTATGTTTAGATCATGAGGTGGGATCCTCATGATGGAATTAATGCCCTTATTTATTTATTTTTTTTCTGGGACAGGGTCTCACTCTGACGCTCATGCTGGAGTGCAGTGGCACAACCTCAGCTCACTGCAACCTCCACCTCCCAGCTTCAAGCGATTCCCCTGCCTCAGCCTCCCAGTAGCTGGGATTATAGGCATGCACCGCCACGCCCGGCTAAGTTTTTAGTAGAGATGGGATTTCACGATGTTGGTGAGGCTGGACTCGAACTCCTGACCCCAAGTGATCTGCCCACCTGCGCCTCACAAAGTGTTGGGATTACAGGCGTAAGCCACTGTGCCCGGCCAGGATTAATGCCCTTAAAAAGGAGAAAAAGACATGAGATCTCCCTCCACCTTGCCAGGTGAAGATACAAAAAGCAGGCATCCGTCTGCAAACCAGGAAAAGAGTCCTCACCAAGAAATGAGCCATTTGACACCCTGACCTCAGACATCCAACCTCTAGAAGTGCAAGAAACAAATGTTTGTCATTTAAGCCACACAGTCTACACTATTTGGTTACAGCAGTCTGAACTAAGACAATTATATCTTTCACTTTGAAGGAAAAAAAAAAATCTGGAAACAAATACAAATTCTACTTAATGGTGTGCATGCTGAAATACGGAGCGGGAAGTAGTCCAATACCTACAAATTTGACATACAAAAAGTATCAGACAGTCCAAGCACAGGGGCTCACACCTGTAATCCCAGCACTTCAGGAGGCTGAGGCAGGCAAATCACTTGAGGCCAGGAGTTCGAGACCAGCCTGGCCAACATGGTGAAACCCCGTCTCTACTAAAAATACAAAAATTAGCCGGGCGCGGTGGCATGTACCTGTAATCCCAGCTACTATGGAGGCTGAGGCAAGAGAATTGCTTGAACCCAGGAGGGTTCAGTGAGCCAAGATCGTGCCATTGTACTCCAGTCTCGCTCTGTCTCAAAAAAAAAAAAAAAAAGGAATGAACTACTGATCCAAGTGGCTCATGCCTGTAATCCAAGCACTTTGGGAGGCCAAGGTGAGTGGATCACTTGAGTCCAGGAGTTCCAGACAAGCCTGGGCAACATGGTGAAACCCCGTCTCTACAAAAAATACAGAAAATTAGCCGGGCATGGTGGCATGTGCCTGTAGTCCCAGCTACTCAGGAAGCTGAGGTGGGAGAATCGCTTGAACCCAGGTTGCAGTGAGGTGAGATTGCACCACTGCACGCCAGCCTGGGTGACAGAGAGAGATCTTGTCTCATTAAATTAATTAATTAAATTAAAAATATTGCCGAGTGGGGTGGCTCACACCTGTAATCCCAGCACTTTGTAATCCCAAAGTGCTGGGATTACAGGTGTGAGCCACTGAGCCACCATGCCCAGCCAATACTCTTTTTTTTTTTTTTTTTTTTTGAGATGGAGTCTCACTCTGTCGCCCAGGCTGAAGTGCAGTGGTGCAATTCTGGCTCACTGCAACCTCCACCTCCCGGGCTCAAGTGATTCTCCTGCCTCAGCCTCCTGAGTAACTAGGACTACAGGTGTGCACCACCACACCTGGCTAATTTTTTGTATTTCAGTGGCGATGGGATTTTACCATGTGGTCCAGGGTGGTCTTGAATGCCTGAGCTCAGGCAATCCACCCGCCCCAGCATCCCAAAGTGCTGGGATTACAGGTATGAGCCACTGCATCCGGCCCTCACGTGAATACTCTAAATTGGGAACTGAGTATACTCTCTTCTCCAGATGAGGAAACTGGGCACACAGAGGTGAGTGACGTGCTTGAATGGAGGAAGCTTGTCAGGGTGGGGCTGGGATGCCAGGGCATGGGAGGGAAGAGTCGGCCAGCTGTGGCAATACTCACGGAGTCCTTGAGTGCCAGAAAACAGTGGCAGATCCAGCGGCGGGTGGTCCCATCACGGCAGATATAGGAGAAAGCCTTGTCCAGGTTGCGGTCAGGAGCACAAAAGGAGACCTTTTCGATGGTCTGGTCGACCAGAAGATCCTAGGAGGGGCCGGGGAGGCCAGGAGAAGAGTGTGAACTGTCTTTCGAGTATTCACTCAACATTCTCTCCGTGTCTGCTGAAATCCCGTCCTGAACAGGGTAGGGACCCAGCAGTCACTGAGACACCCTGTGCCCTGCCTGCAGAGGGCTCCCAGGTCAGAGGGAAGATCAGACCCATCACAAGATGGGCAGCCCAGAGTACAGGCAGGATGTGATGAAGGAAGCCCAGGCAGAGGGGTCAGGTCCAGGACCGGGGAGGCACAGGCAGAGGGGTCAGGGCCAGCATGGCAGAAGCCGGCTTGGGGTTAGTCAGACAGGGCTTCCTGAAGCAGGTATTAACTAGAAAAAAAAGTCAAGGAACAGTATTTTGGGCTGAGGAAACTGCCTTGCAAAGGTGGTGGCCTTGTTCTGTCATTAACCTCAGCATGTCCTGGGCACCTCCTAGGGCAGTCTCTGGGCTGGGGGCAGGGGATTCAAGGTGAGCAAACAGATACCTAGATCGTGGCCTCATAGTGCTTCCTTCTGGCTGGGCAGGGTGACAACAAACACTTAACGGCTAACATTCATTGATCTGAGCAGTTATGTACGATGTACCAGACCCTATTTAAATAATTTTTTTCTTCCCAGAAGAAGTCTTGCTCTGTCACCCAGGCTAGAGTGCAGTGGTGTGATCTTGGCTTACTGAAACCTCTGCCTCCTGGGTTCAAGCGATTCTCCTGTCTCAGCCTCCCAAGTAGCTGGGATTACAGGCACGCATCACCACATCCGGCTAATTTTTGTATTTTTAGTAGAGGTGGGGTTTCACCATCTTGGTCAGGCTAGTCTCGAACTCCTGACCTCAGGTGATCCACCCGCCTCAGCCTCCCAAAGTGCTGGGATTATAGGTATGAGCCACCGTGCCCAGCCCGCATTAAAAATTGTATTAAAAATTATTTTGTATAGATGGAACCTTGCTCCTTTTCACAGGCTTATCTTGAACTCCTGGCTTCAAGGGGCCCTCCCAGCCAGGCACCATTTCAAACAACTTGCATATGCTTTCTCACTTAATGGTAGGGTCTATGATAATCCCACCCCCCCTCCTTTTTTTGAGATGGAGTTTCGCTGTTGTTGCCCAGGCTGGAGTGCAATGGCATCATCTCAGCTCACTGCAACCTCCACCTCTCGGGTGCAAGCGATTCTCCTGCCTCAGCCTCCCAAGTAGCTGGGATTACAGGTGTGCACCACCACATCTGGCTAATTTTTGTATTTTTAGTAGAGATGAGGTTTCACCATATTGCCAGGCTGGTCTTAAACTCCTGACCACAGGCGATCCTCCCTCCTTGGCCTCCCAAAGTACTGGGATCACAGGCATGAGCCACCGCTCCCGGCCTATAATCCCCATTTTTTAGATGACACAACTGAGACCCAGAGAGGTTAAATCTCATGCCCAGGGGCCCTAAGCTGGGATCGGAGCTGAGGCAGCTGCTCCAGTCTCTCTCACCCACAGCCTATGCCAGTTCCCAAATAATCACAGCATTTATTCCTGAGTTATGATGACTGAGGGAGCACACAGCATCATCTAGAAGGTCCCTGAGGGAGGGATGTGCAGAGGAGGTGGGAAGGCGTCCTCCGCTCTGATTCCAGCAGGGTGAGCAGACAGGCCCCCTGGCGTCCACCCCCACAGGCCTCCTACCTTGGTTTTGTCATCCACCACTCGGAGCCCATCGGCTGACACCCACAGGACAGACTTCACGGACTTTCGGCCCATCTGGGGAGAGGCAAGGGGACAAAGAAGCCGGGTCAGGGTGCCTCTCCCTGTCTGACCTTGCCCCGTCCCTTGTGCCAGCCCCCTCACTCACCGCCTTCAGCTTCTTCACCGCGTCTTCACACACGTGCATTCCCCGGGACTCCTCCACCTCCACGTGGCCCAGGTACTTGGGTTGGAGGGAATGGAGGGATAGAAAACAGCACAGTAATCACTCATTCTCAGTGCCCACTGAGCATCTGCCATGCAGCAGACAATATTCTAAACACATGCATGACGTGTATGCAATCATTTATTCTGCATCTCAACTCTACAAGGTGGACACCCCATTCCTAGTCTAGACATGCAGATGGGGAAACTGAAGCACAGCATGTGGTAGTGATTCAGGTCTAGCTATATCCCTGGTCCCTAACCTGGCACCATAGTCCTCCCGAGAGACACCATTTGCATCTCTGTGCGTGAGGACTGGCCCCAGGCCATGCAAAACTGCTCTGCCCACCCTAAAGCAGCTAGAAAGAGCCTGGGCCAGTCCCCGCAATGATTGACGGGAGTTAGGGTACCTGAGCCCAAGCTCCCTCACCTGCAGGTGGGATGACTGTTGCCTCGAGTTTCCCAGGGGAAAGCTCAGTTGCACACAGCTGCAGTTTTAATAACACACCCTTTACTGACTGCTTTCCTTTCCTCACTCCCAACACCATTTCCTGCACCTCCCAAATGAAGGCTTCGCACTCAGAGTCTGCTTCCGGGGGAAGGGAACATAAGGTAGTGGAGGGGCTGTGACCATGGTGAGTCATCACTCAGCCAGGAAGGGGCTGAGCTCCACAGTCCATGCCATGATTCCTGCTCTCCCCCTCATAGGAATGTAAAGGTATAGGGTATGGCTAAACCAGAACGCCCTTAACGGTAGAGCGCTTTGCAAATGCTACACATGACCTGATGGTTTCCAGGTGATAGTTTGCTGGTACAAGAAAACGTGTTTTGGTTGTTTGTTTTCAAGATTGGGTATCACTCTGTTGTCTAGGCTGGAGTGCAACGGCACAATTAAGGCTCACGGTAGCCTCCACCTTCCTGGACTCGTGAGTCTCCCACCTCAGCCTTGCGAATAGCTGGGACTACTGGTGCGTGCCAGTGTGCCTGACTATTTTTTGTAGAGACAGGGTCTCTCTGTGTTTGCCCAGGCTGGTCTTGAACTCCTTGGCTCAAGCAATCCTCCCACCACAGCCTCCCAGTGTCCTGGAATTACAGGTATGAGCCGCCACCACGCTTCACGCTTTTTTTTTTTTTTTAGACACAGTCTGCTCTGTCGCCCAGGCTGGAGTGCAGTGGTGCTATCTCGGCTCACTGAACCTCTGCCTCCCGGGTTCAAGCGATTCTCCTGTCTCAGCCTCCCCAGTAGCTACAGGCGCCCTGCACCACGCCCGGCTAATTTTTGTATTTTTAGTAGAGATGGCAAGATGGCACCATGCCCAGCTAAGTTTTGTATTCTTAGTAGAGATGGCAAGATGGCACCATGCCCAGCTAAGTTTTGTATTCTTAGTAGAGATGGGGTTTCACCATATTGGTCAGGCTGGTCTCGAACTCCTCACCTCAGGTGATCTACCTGCCTCAGCCTCCCAAAGTGCTGGGATTACAGGCATAAGCCACGGCGCCCGGCAGGCCTCACGCTTTTTAATACCAACTTCAAAAGACTTGAGCGCGTGTCCCAGTCAGGCCGTGCATGCGCACAGCACAGCACCCCCCGTCCACGCCCCGCCGCGCCCCGCCCACTCACCCTGACCGGGAAGCTGCACGTGCCCTTCCGCACTGCGTCCTCGTCCGCCTGCCACTGGTGCGGGCGCGACGCCTCAGGCACGTAGGCTGGCTTCCTCCGCCGCAGGCTCTGCCGTAACTTGTTCATGGTGCCCGCCCCGTCTGGTGACACAGGACAGTGATGTGGATCAAGGGCGGGTGTCAGAAGGTATGGAGCTCAACAGGGAGGGACCAGTGCTCAAGGAGCATGAGGAAAGGAGCCAACAGAAGCCAGGGGAGTGTGAGCACTGGGCACTGCGGATTCAGAACCACAGGGCTAAGGGGCGGGAGGTCTGGGGTGGGGGCATGGGGCACAGGTTTCAGGGCGTTGGAGGGCTTCTTGTCCGTGTGGTGGATGCTTCCTCATTCCCAGGCCATGAGCATCCAAAGGGTGGGAAGTCAGACATAGGAGGGCATGGCGGTTGGAGGGCATGGGGGTTGGAGGGCATAGGGGTCAGGGGCCACACAGGGGTTTTAGGGGTATGAGAGTCAGGCAGTGGGGTGATCAGAGGACAGCAGAGGAGTTGGGAACTGCATGGGTCAGAGGTGCGGGAGTCAGGTGCATGGGGTGTGGGGGATGGTGGCTTGCCTCTGGAACTCTGAGACGCAGCCATTCTGTGACAACTGTGTCTAGTCCCCAGGCAAGGTTTCTGGGGCCTTGCACCCATGACTGTCAGAGGCAGCGCTGTGGGTGTGTGGAGTGGGCGTGGAGGTGGCAGCCACTAGGACAGTCTTCACTGATCAGCCATCCTGACAGTCCCAGGACTGGGAGCACCAACGTGTGTGTGTAAGCAAGTGTGCAATGGTATGTTCTGGAAAGCTATGAGGGGCTCTGTATCTGAGCATGCAAGTAATGTCTGTGAGTGTGTTTCTGAAGGCTGTTTGGAAGAATGCATGTCTGAGAATGGTGTATGATAGTGTGCATCTGTGAGTGCTGTCTGTGAGGGATGCATCCAAAAGTGTGGTTGTTGTCTGTGAGTCTGAGTCCCTGAAGGTTGTTGCTGAAGGGCATCGATGTCTGAGAGTGCTTGTGTGTGTCTGCCGTCTATATGCGAGAGTGCCGTTGTTGTCTATGAGAACTTGTGGCTCAGTGCCTGTTGCCTGTGAGGGAGGGTGTGTCTGTGTTTGAGCATGAGGCTGTCGTCTTTCAAAGGGTGTGCCCATGGCTGTTATCCATGTAGCTATGTCTGTGTGTGAAGGTGTGGCTATTGTCTGTGAGTCTGTGATGATACTGCCTCTGAGAGTGCGTCTGAGGGACCCACGAGACTGTGTCCAAGAGTGCAGCTGTTGGCGGCGAGCCTGTGTAGCTGTGGCTGTGGCTGTCATCTTAGAGTGTGGGTGCATGGGTATTGCACAGAGGTTGTATCTGTGTGCAGTGGTGCATCCGTTAGGGTGTGTGAGAACATGAGGTTGTCTTTAGCGAGACTGTGTTCATGAGGGTTATTTGTAAAGGTGCAACTGTTGCCTGAGAGAGTGCTGGGTGCTCTTTGTGAGACTGTGTTTGTGCATGTTTGTGCACAACCGTAGCTCCCTGTGAGAGCCTGGGCCCGCGGGTGCTGTCTGTGAAAGTGTGACTGTCATCTGTAGAAAGGTGGGTCTGTGTGTGTTGTCAGACTGTGCAAGAGTAGTTTTTTTTTTTTTTTTTTTTTTTGAGACAGAGATTTGCTCTTGTTGCGAATGGAGGCTGGAGTGCAATGGCGCGATCTCGGCTCACAGCAACCTCTGCCTCCCGCGTTCAAGCGATTCTCCTGCCTCAGCCTCCCGAGTAGCTGGGATTACAGGCATGCGCCACCACCCCTGGATAATTTTGTATTTTTAATAGAGACGGAGTTTCTCCATGTTGGTCCGGCTGGTCTCGAACTCCCGACCTCAGGTGATCTGCCCACCTCAGCCTTCCAAAGTGCTGGGATTATAGGCGTTGAGCCACCGTGCCCAGCCAACAGTGTGTCTCTTAAGAGTATGTATCTCAGAGTCTGTATCCAGCGAGCGTCTGTGGTCACCTGTGAATCTGGGTGTTGTCTGGGAATGTGTCTGTGTGTCTATGTATGTGTATATATGTTTGTGTATTAGTGTGATGAACATTTACTTAAGCACGTGTTCAAGTGTGTTACTGCATTAGCAAGTGTGTGTGATCTGAAAGAGATCTGTGTTTGTGTGTGTGTGTGTCTAACTGTATGTCTACAGATGTGAGTGTCTGAGTGTGGCCCTGCACTTGAGGCTGTAAGGGTGTCAGGGTGTGGGTCTGTGCATGAGTGGGACTCTGGCAGTCGCTGAGGAAGATGCCTGAGGGGGTCCACTCATGAATGTGATTAAGCCCATGTGATCGCAGGGACAGCTCCTCTGGTCATGCTAGGCAAGACCACATACCCATTCAGCCCTGCCGTGTCCCAGGCTGGTCACTCACCTGGATCCGTCCTGCAGGTTTCTGGGGGCCCCGGGGCCCCACACGGGGCTGGGGGCAGGTGCCGCTCAGGCCTCCGGGGTCCGCCCTGCCCGAGTAGGGGAGGACAAGGTGAGAAGTTTGTCTGGGGTGGGGCTCAGTCCGTTACCTCACCCCAACTTGGGACTTCAGTTAGCCCCCTCCATCTTGGGCTCCCTGATGACAGTCCTAGTTGTCCTAGCAACTGTTACCAGGGAGATCAGCCACCTGGTTCCAAGGGCCCAGGAAGAAGTAGGTATGTTTGGGGGGCATATGTTGGGGATGTGCTGGCCTCAGGAGAGCCTCACTGCCCAAGGGAATGCTATGAGAGTGGCCTTGCCCTCTAGATGCATGTCCAGGGCTATACACGTATGCAGCCAGCTGTATGTATCCATGTATCTACAGGTGTCCCTAGCATCCGGCAACAGCCCTATATACTTGGTTACACAGAGATGCAATCACAGCTACATACCTTAGATCGCAGATACACAGAAACAGTCACAACCCCAGAAAGCTGCCACCGTAAACATCTGGCCACATATTCATGTTCAGACACACATAGTCTCTACTACAGACATCTGTCCACATACATGTAGCACGTCCCAGCTCACTTAGTCCCCACCACAGACACCTGCTCACACCACCCACTGAAATCTGGTCACTTCCATCCACATTCTCAGCCATATACAAATAACGGGGCCCAGACACACCCACTAGAGCCGCACATGCACGGCCACACCCAGTGACAGCTATGTTTCCTCAGGCACCCGTCCAAGATACTGATGTCACAGGCCCACCCAGATAGAATCACACCCAGAGTTCACCCATTTGGTGACCCAGTCCCACACAACACAATTGCAGCTATACACACTTGTCACATGTATCTCCACTGCTGCACACGGACATCTGGTCACAGATGCACACGGACAGGCACACATTTGGTCCCACGGAGACCACATGCAGGCACAGCTGCACGTGGACATGCAGCCTCAACCAGACCAGTCACACCAACACTGTTTTTGGTCACACACTGTCACATGATCACACATACCCAGTCATAGGTGCTCACATCTGGTCACAGCATCAGTCACACAGTCTACTGTGACAGCCATACTCATAGGGACAGTCCTCTATACACAACCACACACGGAGGTACTGATGGCCACAGCACGCAACCACCCACAAACAACTATCCCCAAGAATGGCCACCCTTAAGACACAGCCATGGTGGTCCTGTAGGCATGGCCACAGCATCAATGTCCGTGTGACCCAGCCACCTATCATGGTCATAATCCCATCACCCAGTGTCCCATACACAGCTGTACCATGTCACTCCAACACAGTGAAACATATAGCCATTCTTCATGCAGGCACACAAGTCATACAGACAAGTATGTGGCCACACAGAATCACAGCCCTGTGTGGACAGGTGCACAAAGTCATAAGCCCCACCTATACACATGTCTCACACATAGAGACAAAAGCGCACAGTTTTAGTTTCCCATGTCACAAGTACACAGTCCAGCGTAGGCACAGAAATGCAGTGACCAGGACATGGCATTTATAGTTGGGTTTACACAGAAGACACAGGTCCTGATGGAGCCATGTGCACAGTCAGGGGCCAATCTCATCACCAAATCATACATTCAAACACAGGTAGTCCAGCACATACACACAGAGACAAAACAGGCACACAACTGCAGACCCCAAACTCTCACAGGTGATGACATAGACACAAACATCTATAGTCACCCAGGGTCACAGACATGCAGGTCATACACAGTCATATGGAAGCCACAGTTACATAAACACCCCTACAAACATAATTTCCTGGCACCAATACGGAGACACATCCATAGCTTTAGTCACACACAAATAATCCTTTTAAATAGCCAGGGTTTCAGACACTTAGTCAAATACATAACCCAAATCACACATACAAAGCTAGAAATACATATAATCACTCATTATCACACACACAGCCAGATACAGTCATTTATATTAATACAACCCCAGTCACACACTCAGACATGGTTCTGCATACGCAACCACTGTCATACACAATACTGTCACACAACCCCAGGCACATAGACACAATGTGACTTCAGATACAATGGCAGTCACACAGGCAGAGTTGCACAGACAGGTGTGTGTCACTCATGTATATAAAATCAGGTAGAGACACAACTATAAACATTGTCAGTCACTGGGAGGGTCACACATGCACATGGAGCCATAGACAACTCCACTCACACACACAGTCACAACTCCACCCACATCCTGTCAGTCACACGCATGCCCACCCCCAGACTCAACACATACTGTCACATACCCAGTTATAGTTACCGAGGCATACAAACACAGGGTCACAAAAGACATAATCACAGACAACCACAGTCACAACCATGCACACCTCCAAACACAGTCAGACTAAAAAGTACAGGATTCTGCATAGTAAGCAGCTGTCACACACACATACACAGTCAAATACTAGGGTCACACACAGACACAATCATAGACACCACCACAAGCACACACACAGGATTCCTGTCACCAGCCGCAGCGTATGCGTGCACACACACACATACACAGCCACAGCCACACAAACACAGGGCACACTCCTAGCCACCTCCCCATTGCTTGCTTCCCCCCTTCCCCCCAGGTACCACACACAAAGCCGCCGTCACCGTCACCGCAGACGCTGCAGACAGACAGGGCTGCACCCGGTCCCTGGGGAGCCGCCCCCAGCCCAGCCTGTATGCTGGAGCCTGAGGGGCCAGGTCCGGGAGGGGGAGGCGGTGCATTGTCTGCGGGTGGGGCCACTCTTGGACAGCTGGGCAGCCCTGGGGACAAAGGGGGTGGCCCAGGGGTTCTGTGCCCTGGGACCCTTGACCAAGCCAGGGGGTGGAGGGATTGGGGGTTGCCTGAAATTGTCCTTATTTTATTCAGGCTGGGGTGGGGTGGAGTCCCAGGCACGGGACCTTGTTTTGAGAAGGGGCTGTGCCTGGGACACCGCCCAAGGATTGGGGAGATGCTGTGCCCAGGGTGCCTCTGAGGCCTAGGGGCAGGCTGTGCTTGGAGTCCCCCCATGCCTTGGTGAGGTGGGAAAGCTGTACGCAGTGACCCCATCCTTGAGACCGTGCCTAGGGAGTTGTTGTGCTGAGACCCCCTTAGGCAGGGAGAGGTAGGGATTGTGTCTGGAATCACCTCCTGGAGGCCTTGGTTTGATACGGGGGCTGTATCCCCGACCCCATCTCCATCCCCATCTAGTTCCAGGAGTTGTACCTAGAATCTCTGTACCCCTGTCCTTGATTTTGTGGGGGGTCTGTGTCCAGGATCCCTATTTCCAGGGCCTTGGCAAGAGATGGCCCAGGGGTCTGTGCCCAAGACCCTGGTCTCCTGGGCTTTGGCTTGTTGGGCCTGTTCCTGGACCCCCACCCAGGACCACCCTTTCCAGCCTTGGCACCCTCTCTCCATCCGGGCGCCGCGGCCGCCTCCCACCCTCCGCCACATCAGCAGCGGCGCCGCCCCCGACCCGAGCCCCCCTCTCCCGCCCTTCTCACGCTGGCCGCCGCGCTGCGGGACATCCAGGGCCCGGGCGCCCCCGCCTCCCGCGGCCCTGGCTGGGCCCGGCTCCCCGACTGCTGCTGCTGCTGCTGCTGCGGTGGCGGCGGCGGCAGCTCGGTCTGACGCGGGCCAGGGCCCGGGGCCGGGGGATGGTGCGGGATGCACGCGCGCGAGCCTGCTTGGCTCCCGGGAGGATTCCGTTCCGGGGGCGGGGGAGCGTCCCTCGGCCTCGGCTCCCCGCCCCGGCCCCGCCCATTGGCCCGCCGCCTGCCGTATATGCAGAAAGGCCCCGCCCCGCCCCGGCGCCTTGCCGGCCCTGCCCCGCCCCTTGGCCTGCAGACCCCGCCCCCACGCAGACACCACCCCGCCTTCCCCGGCGCGGCCACCGCCCCGCCACGCCCATTGGCCAGTCCCGGGCTGAGCATGCCAATGAACATCGCCGAGTCGTTTCCCCGGTCCATCCTGGCCTGGACTCCCTTCCCCTCCGTGACCCCTGACCTCAGATCCCCTCCAGCTCCGCGTCCGAAAGAGTTGCTTCTGGAGGCGCCTTGCCGCCCCACACCCCCAAATCTTCCCGCTAACCCCATGGTTCCCCAGCCCGGCGGGGGCGGGCAGAAGCGGTGACGAGGCACTTTTTGCAAGCAAGGGGAGGGGGTGTGAACAGACCAAGGCGTCCTGGTGCGCGATCGGTTCGGCTTTGGGAACGGGGGCGCCGGGCTGGGACCAGGGCGTGGTTCTGGACGCTGCGGCGCCCCCGCCGCCCCCTACGCCAATCCTGTGGGTTTGGCAAAGCAGCTGGCAGGGACATTAGAGCCCATTAGTAAAGGCGAGGTTGCCGGGAGCGAGGGGAGGGAGCCTCCAGCCAAGAGGCACTGTGTGTGGGGGAGGCCTCAGCTGCCACAGCCCTTAGAGCAGGTGGTCAGCACGTGGGGGGGTGGGGAAGGCGAGAAGGAGGTTCCCGGCAACAGATGGCACAGGCAGGGCTGGGGCTTTCAGACAAGGGGGTGGGGGGGGGCTGGCCATCTGCACCTGGAGGCCGCTGGCAAGCTCCTCCCCCTCTCCCCGGAACCCTAGCGCAGAGAAAAGAGCTGGGGGAAGGGGAGGGTTGCTTTTATTCCGATTGAAGGTTCAGCTCCCCCCTCCCCCCGCACCCCTACCTCTCCAACACACTGAGAGGCTGGAACCCGGGAGAAGGCAGCTGTTGGAGGAGCGAGGGAGGCAGAGGTGAGGACTGCCTCCAGGACCACCATCTCGCCTTCCACGGCAGACTTGAGGCAGAGGTGAGGGCTCCCCCTGATGAGTCCGGATCTGAAAACGGCATGCAGGGGCCCAAGGCTCCCTCAAATGTTGGCACAGATAAGTTAACTGCTTCCCTGGCTTAGAGTTCCCGGATGCCCACTTTGGAGTGGGGAGGTGCAGGATCTAGGGCACGAAGTTGGGAGTTCCCCAGCCCCAGGGATGCTGAGCTCCTGGGCCAAGGAGGAGAGCCAGGCAAGACTGGGAAGCCCAGGGGGCTCCCCTGACCCAGGGCAGACGAGGAAGGGCTAAGAGGCACTACAGCAGGGTATGGCCTGCTTTGGGGACTGAATCCCCCATGGAGGCTGTCATGAGGGATCTGCCCAGGAGTCTCCTTTGGTGGGGAGGCTGCCGGCAGTGGCTGCGTCTGGCTGGCGACTGGCCCAGTAGCGGTGGTAGGTGTCCTGGAAGAGGTCCCTGCAGGCGATGTGGGCTTGGAGGCGGGCACAGGCCAGGAAAGCCCCTGCCAGCTTGCGGTGCAGGGCATAGGTCTCCTCGGGTGGGGGGCGCAGCCGGTGCCGCAGCAGCACCGGGATGAGGTCCTGGATGCGGCGGGCAGTTTCCCCCGACCCAAAGTCATAAGGGCCCTGGGTGGCGAAGGGCTCCCCCAGGATCATCACTGCCTCCACGTGGGCGTCGGAGAATGCCTGGGGGTGGGGTGGCGGGGGGCACAGCAAAGGCAGCCAGTGTGGACATAGAGCTCTCTGTATAACCCAGAAGCAACATGTAGCTTCCACTCCCTCCAGTCTCCACCATCAACACAAGCCCGGACTCCCCCAAGAGTGAGCAGCTTCCGCTCCTTCTAGAACCTGGACTAGACAAGCAGCTCCCTATTCCCCGAGTAAGCACCCCTCGCTTCCCCGCAGAGCCTCCAACAGACAAGTCGCCCTCTACTCTCTCTACAATAGAGAAGCGGCCCCTGCCCCTCCTGAACAGATCCACAGTGCCCATGTTCCCAGGGTTCCTGAGGAGTCAGGCCGCCGCCTCCCCCCACTCCTCCCACTCCTCCCCAAAGCCCCCAGCAAGAATAAGCATCCATCCTAGAGTCCCCCACTGCCTGGGTATAGACAGAGAGCCTCTATTCTCCCTAGTAGAGACAAGCCCCTCCTAAAGCCCCCAGTCCCCAGGTATAGACATGCCCCATACCCCACTCGCGTTCCTCAGTGGAGATAAGCAGCCCCCCACTGTACCCCACCAACAGACACCCGTCTCTTTCTCCTCCAGTGTCTCCCCACCTTGGTTTCAAAGCCTGTGAGGAATTTGAGGTCTCTGGACTTCTGTAGGACACGGTCTCTGTCTCCGTCAGCTGCAGCCTTCACCACCTGGGGAGACGGGTGGGAGTTAGAAGGACAAAGGCCGGGGCTCAAGGGGGCTCTGAAGAAGAGGAGCTGGAAGCCTGGGCCTCCCGTGTATCCACCTCCATTCTCATCTGCCTGGGCCCTCCCTCACCTGGAAGCTTCCTGCTCCCCACTCTGCCGGTCTGTGACTCCCTTAAAGACTGTTCCAGAGCCTGGAGTGGAGGTGGGCAGGGATCCTGCCCACCTAGCTGGCAGTGTGGGGCCTGCCCGGGAACTGCCACAGTGAAACAGTGCAAGGAACAAGTGTCAGGGCTGCTGGTGGGTCCAAACACTCAACTGGACGGGTGTGAGCGTGACCCAGAACTGCATCCAAAGTTGCCAGGGGCCACCTCTCTGTCTCCTGCACTGGACTTTAAGCCCTGTGAGAGCGGCCGGGCGCGGTGGCTCAAGCCTGTAATCCCAGCACTTTGGGAGGCCGAGACGGGCGGATCACGAGGTCAGGAGATCAAGACCATCCTGGCTAACACGGTGAAACCCCGTCTCTACTAAAAAATACAAAAAAAACTAGCCGGGCGAGGTGGCGGGCGCCTGTAGTCCCAGCTGCTCGGGAGGCTGAGGCAGGAGAATGGCGTGAACCTGGGAGGCGGAGCTTGCAGTGAGCTGAGATCCGGCCACTGCACTCCAGCCCGGGCGACAGAGCGAGACTCTGTCTCAAAAAAAAAAAAAAAAGCCCTGTGAGAGCAAGGATCCCAGTTGGGTGTAGTCGCATGGGGCACAGGGTCTGGTGCTCAGGAGGCCCTGGGTGAACCTTGCTTTAGCAAATGAGTGTGTGAGCAGAGCAGCTCTCCAGCCATAAGCTCATACACACAGGGCAGGAGTTGTGGGCATAGACAGACACCCAGCTGGGGCCAGCTGGCTAGGGCTCCATCCCAGCTCTGCCACCTGCCGGCCTGTTGGGCCTCCACTTTCTCATCTGTGAAGTGGGGATGCTAAAAGTGTCTTCCTCATGGGGCTGTTGGGAGGATAAAGAAGGTGATGCCTGTGGCATGCCTGGTGCTGTGTCTCATGCAGGAAGCACCGAAAATATTATAATCTACCATTATTAAGAGGTGGGCATGGGGGTCCCAATTTCACAGAAGGGGAAGCAGACCCGGAATAGGGACTGGAACCTGGGTCACACCCCTCACCACTGGGTTGCCCGTTTTTGTGAGGAGAGGGGTTCGGGATTAATTCCATTCCCTCTCTGCTCCCCCTGCCCGAGCCTGTCTGGCCATCTGTCAGGCCTGTGGTCCTCAGAAGCCAGTGTGATGGGGCTTTTATAAACTGGCAAAGGCTGAGGCCTGGGTAGGAGGGGAGGGTGTCAGTGGGGAGCAAGATGTCCCAGCTACCTGAAGGGCCTTGGCTTTGTGCCTCGGTGGCCTGCGGAGAGGGCCCCAACGGGCCCATGTGTAAGGGGTTATCACCTCCTCTTCCTGTTCCCATCTCAGAGGTGGCCCCCCCAGTCCCCAGGCCCTGGACACCTCCATCGCTGACTTCCAGCCTGTCTGCTCCCATGGATTACCAGCTGGGCATCTCCCAGCCACCCCTCTGCCCTTCTCCACAGCTGCCCTGGGCTCCCAGCCCCCAGGTTTAGAGACCACTTCTTATTCAGAGGGAGTTTTAAAATTCTAACTGCATCCTTTCCCTGCTCAAATCTTTTTCCACGGCTCTGCAGAGCACCTGGATACAGTACGAGCTGCAGAGCGCGGCCTCCAAAATCCACAGTGATTTGCTGCAGCCTCGTCACTGGCTCCTGTGCTGCTCCACCACCTGCCCTCCCAGTCAGAATGGGAGCTTCCTTTGGGTCCTCTAGGGCCTTACTACTACAAGTGTGGTCCCCATACGGGTAGCCTTGGCATCACGTGGGCGCGTGTCAGAACACAGCATCTTACGCCCACCTCCAGACCAGAATCTTCACCTGCACAGGATCGCCAGCTTCACAGGCACATCTAAATCTGAGAAGTGCTGCTCTAATGGGAATATCCCTTATCACCGCCTGGCCTTGGCACATGTTGTCTATCTGGAATACCCTCCGAGCCTTTTCCCAATTGGCCCCCCTCATCCCTCAGGTCCCGACGCTGACAATCCCTCCTCTAGGAAGCCCTCCCTGGCTCCCCAGGCTGGGTCAGGCTCCTCCTCTGGGTTCACAGTCCCCTGTGCTTCCCCCATTCCAGCCTTATCCATGCTGGGTCCTCACTGTCCCCTCACTGGACTATGAGTTCTGTGAGGAGGGGCCTAGGCTGGGCCCAGGTCACTGCTGTGTCTCCAGCTTTGCCTAGAATACAGCTGGGCACAGAGAGGGGTCAGAAAACATTTAGATTGGCTGGGCAGGGGGGCTCATGCCTGTAATCCCAGCACTGTGGGAGGCCAAGGCAGGAGGATCATCTGAGGTCAGGAGTTCGAGACCAGCCTGGGCAACATGGTGAAACCCCATCTCTACTAAAAATACAAAAATTAGCCGGGCGTGGTGGTATGCGCCTGTAATCCCAGCTATTCGAGAAGCTGAGGCAGGAGAATCGCTTGAACACAGGAGGTGGAGGTTGTGGTGAGCCAAGATCACGCCACTGTACTCCAGCCTGGGCGACAGAGCAAGACACTGTCTCAATTAAAAAAAGAAAAGAGGCTGGGCGCGGTGGCTCAAGCCTGTAATCCCAGCACTTTGGGAGGCCGAGACGGGCGGATCACGAGGTCAGGAGATCGAGACCATCCTGGCTAACACGGTGAAACCCCGTCTCTACTAAAAAATACAAAAAACTAGCCGGGCGAAGTGGCGGTTGCCTGTAGTCCCAGCTACTCGGGAGGCTGAGGCAGGAGAATGGCGTAAACCCGAGAGGAGGAGCTTGCAGTGAGCTGAGATCCGGCCACTGCACTCCAGCCTGGGTGACAGAGCGAGACTCCGTCTCAAAAAAAAAAAAAAAAAAAAAAAGAAAAGAAAAGAAAAGAAAACGTTTAGATTGATGGCTACATGATTAGAGGACCCAGGGCAAATGTCTAATCTCAACAATTAAGGAAATGGTGTTCTCTGCAGCCTCCAAGACAAACTGACCCCAGTGGGTGGGAGAGACGAGCAAAGTACGTGAGGAAGCGCCTCCTGTAGACAGTTGCCCCCAGGGACACACACCTGGGCTGGACACCAGGGCCCTGGACAGCGTGGGGTCTGGAGAGGTGACAAGATGGTCACTGTGGGCCTTCCTCTTAGGAGGGAGCTGGGCAGTGGTTGGAAGCTTGGACTCTGGACCTGGACTACCTGAATTTGAATCCCAAGTCTGCTGTGATCTTGGGGAGGTGACTTAATCTCTCTAGGACCTAGTTACTTCATCTGTAAAATGGGCCTAAAAATGGTCCTTACCGCATTGCGTTGCTGTGTGGTTTAAATCGGTTACTATACGTAAGCACTAAAGATGGAGCCTGACATATTAAGTGCTTGGTGTGTGCTAGTTGCTACAAGTATTACTATTATTTGTTATTTCTTAATTCCAGAAACTGCATTTCTCCTTCTTACTCCTCTGCCTCAGTATATGGCCTGAGCCTCAGCCTTTCAGAGGCTCTGGGGTCTGGGGGAGACTCACCTCGATGTAATGGTCTGTGAACTCTGTCCCAAACTCCCGGCTTGCACCAAAGTCCAGCAGGGTCACCTGGAAGCAAGGAATGGTGAAAGGAATGCTGGGATCCCAGTCACACGCCCACCGTCTATTGGGGCAGCCAGGATCTGTCTTCCTCCCCATGACCTTGCCCGTTCCTGCCAGAGTCCCTGCCTGGCTGCCTGACTGGGCTCCTGGCCTCATCTCCACATTTCCAACCCACCCCCAGAAGGTAGCTGAAGGCTTTTATTATTTATGCAATAACAAATTTTAGACCCAGAAAAAAAATCAAGAGCATAATAAAATATACAGAAAAGTAAAATGAATACCCACAAATCCCACCACCCAGCACCCAGCCTAAAATATAAAATACTCCCCATCCGTCTGGGCGTGGTGGCTCATGCCTGTAGTCCCAGCACTTTGGGAGGCTGAGGTGGGTGGATCATGAGGTCAGGAGTTCAAGACTAGCAAGGCCAAGATGGTGAAACCTCATCTCTACTAGAAATACAAAAAATTAGCTAGGCATGGTGGTGGGCACCAGCTACTTGGGAGGCTGAGGTGGGAGAATCGCTTGAACCTGGGAGGTGGAGATTACAGTGAGCTGAGATCGCGCCATTACACTCCAGCCTGGGCAACAAGAGACAAACTCTGTCTCAAAAAAAAAATAATAAAAAAAAAGTGCTGTTGAAAACCAATAAATTGATGTCAGGACTCCTATCACTTGGAGTTGAGTAAACATATCTCTGGGGTATGAGCCTAGGAGGGGACACGGTGTATGCACATTGTGGAGAAAGAAGGGGCAAAGGCCTGGGGCTGGAGAGTCAGTAGAGCCACAGGATGCTCGGCAAAGGGTTCAGACTTGATTCTGAGGGGGCTGTGAAGCTGTGGGAGGGATATCTTGACCAGATTTGTGCTTTAGAAAGACCCCTCTGGGGACAAAATGGAGATAGACCACTTTGGAAAACCAGTTGGCAACCCCTGATAAAGGTAACAATGTATCCACCAACACTCAAGCCTGCAGGTCCAAACCTTCCCTCCAGGTCTTTGTACGCCCCCTGCCCTCTGCTGGGAACACTCTGCTCTCTGGATGGTTGTCTCCTTCTCCCCTGTCCTGTCTCAGCCTTTTTTTTTTTTTTTTTAAATAGAGTCGGGGGTCTCCCTTTGTTGCCCAGGCTGGTTTTAAATTTCTGGCCTCAAGGGATCCTCCTGCCTCAGCCTTCCGAAGTGCTGGAATTACAGGCATAAGCCACCATGCTCAACTCCGGTCTCAGCATTTTTTTTTTTTTTTTTTTTTTTTTTTTGTGAGACAGTCTTGCTCTGTCACCCAGGTTGGAGTGCAGTGGCACGATCTGGGCTCACTGCAGTCTCGACCTCCTGGGCTCAAGCATTCCTCCCACCTCAGCCTCCCAGTGGTCCCAGCTTTCATGGCACTTGCTTTAAGAAGCCTCCCTTAATCCCTGCTCACCCCACAGTGAGTCAGGCACGTTCCCTGGGATCCCATAGCTTGCTGTGCCTCCCCCAACTCCAGCCCCCACCCCTCTGCCTGTGCCTCCCCTATCCAGGTCCTGACCCATCTGGCCTGTGCTCCTCATTGTGGTTGGTACGAACCACTCTAGGTCATCACTGTGTGGTGCCAGGCCCCCCGCACTGGACTGGGCACTCTGAGAAGGCAAGGGTCAGGGATGTCTTTTTTTTTTTTTTTTTTTTTTTTTTTTTTGAGACGGAGTCTCGCGATGTGTCACCCAGGCTGGAGTGCAGTGGCGCGATCTCAGCTCACTGCAAGCTCCGCCTCCCAGGTTCACGCCATTCTCCTGCCTCAGCCTCCGAGTAGCTGGGACCACAGGCGCCCGCCACCTCGCCCGGCTAGCTTTTTGTATTTTTAGTAGAGACGGGGTTTCACCATGTTAGCCAGGATGGTCTCGATCTCCTGACCTCGTGATCCACCCGCCTCGGCCTCCCAAAGTGCTGGGATTACAGGCCAGGGATGTCTTTTTATTGCTATCAAGAGGCAGGGGCAGGTGATGGCGTGTTCTGTATGGATGACGAGTGTGGTAGCGATGGCTAACTGCCTTCCAAAAGCTGTACTTCCCCTCTGTGCTGTCACATTGCCACCGGGAACCACTGCCTAGCCAGGGACTCCATTTTCTAGCATGCCTTGCACCTAGGCAGGCCATGTGTCCAGCTCTCACTGATGGAATGGCAATGGAAGTGGTATGTCCATTGCCCTAGAATGAGCTTAGTGTATTTAGCCTGGGCATTACTTTTTCCACTCCTGGCCAAAGCAGTTAGGCAGGGGGCTACCCTCTCAATCTCTCTTACCCTTTCCTTGGGAAGCAGAGCATTGCGAGGCTCCAGGGATGGCAAAACCACAAAAGGGAAGGAGCCGGGTCCCTGAATCACCACTTGGAAAAGGGCCACCCCTGCCTGTTGTGGGGGTAATCAACTGCTATTGTGTTGAGCTACCGAAATATCAAGGAATAGTCGTTACAACAGCAAATGTACCCTGACACACATCACTAGGAACCAACCTGGTGGCTGGTGGCGTCATATAGGAAGTTGGCCCAGTTGGGGTCCGTCTGCATGAATCGGAACTCAAACAGCTCCCGCAGACACAGCGTCAGGAGCTGGAAGCAAATCTGGGGTGGGGAGGAGTAGCAGGCATCTTAGTGTGATCTCCCCTGTATCACCCTTGCTGGCCTGGAGAGGGACCATGAGCCTGGCCCACCCGCCCTGGGGCCATGCCCTTCCCACTGTGCTACCAGATGGCATACCTGGTTCCGCAGGTCCTGGCTCAGGCCCTGGCACTGGTCCAGGGGGACTCCTCCGGCCAGCTCCATGCCCAGCACCCGTGTCGTGCACAGCTCCTTAACCACAGCTGGCACCCGGAAGAAGGGGTCATTTGCCAGCAGCTGCCTGGGGCAGGAGGGAAGGGAGGAAGGGAACTTCGTGCTTCAGGCTTGTGACCCAGCTTGAGGCCTCCTCCTTGTGCTCTCAGAAGTCCTCCATGAACAGTAGGGGCCATGCCCTCCCTCCTGCCCATCTCTTGCCACTGTCTGCCCTGGGTGATGACCAACACCTGGCTGGACTGAGATTTAACAAGTATCTCCAAGGTGCCTACTCTGCACCTGTCCCTAAACTGGGTGCTGTTGGAAACCCAGTTACCACTTCCCTACCTGAAACCCTTCTATGACTTCTGGTTGCCCCAGAAGGATGAGTTCAGGTGTATTTCAGCCTTTGCATTACTTTTTTCATTAATTTATTAATTCATTCATCCCCATAGTGGTCACTGGTATCAAAATCTGTGAAGTCTATAGTGATACCCATGGGTCACTCCTTGCAATCGCTACTCTGAACACAGGTAAACAACAGGAAAGAATCCTCTGTGTCCATCCCTGTGCTAAATGATGCTGGGGACAGAGCAGTGAATGAACCAGTCCCTGGACCTGGCCCCCAACCCCGAGACCACACTCTCACAAACAGACGGATTATAGATTGAGGTAAGTGTGTTAGCTGGGTGCGGTGGCTTAGACCTGTAATCCCAGCAGTTTCAGACACCGAGGTGGGAGAATCGCTTGAGCCCAGGATTCAAGATCAGCCTGGGCAACATGGTGAAACCACGTCTTTACGAAAAACTACAAAAATCAGCTGGGCACGGTGGCCTGCACCTGTGGTCCCAGCTACTCAGGAGGCTGAGGCGGGAGAATCACTTGAGCCTGGAAGGTCGAGGCTGGAGTGAGCTGTGATCTCACCACTATATTCCAGCCTGGAAAACAGAGTGAGACTCTGTCTCAAAAGAAATAAAATAAGTATGTCCATGTAAGATTTGGGAGGCAGAGAATATGAGCGAGGCCTCTGGTTGACGACCCATGGGATGGCTGGAGGAAAGTGAGGGGGAACAGGAGGGTAGTGTGGGGTTTTACCCTAAGGGCACCGGGGAATCCTGTGGGGATCGGGGGTCTCTGGCCCATCACCCCACTTCACACTCTCCTCCTCAAACTCCTCCTTTGGGGTTTGTATTTTTGTCCTTGTTGATAAAAATCTCTGAACTGCTCCTCATGAACCGGAGCCATACTGGGCATTTAATTGGCACACTCCCCTTTCATCCTCACTCCACAGTGAGTGGATGCTCTCTGGAGACTACTGTACAGATTGTATGGATGCAGGCCATGCAACCCAGTAAGGGCTGACCCAGGATTTCATTCCGCATCTGAGTCTAGAGTATGTGCTTCTAACCACTGCCTTCTACTGATCTTTCACTCTCTGTCTACAGAGCTTGGCACGTTTTAGGCTGTCAATAAATGTGTGAGCCACACTGTGGAGGATCCCACTGAGGTGCCATTAATTGCTACACATCAGGATGTCTCCAAGATATAACCACATTATTCCATATAGCCATGGTTCATGCATTTTCACTGCTATGAAATATTCCACAGATGAATACAGCATTGCTTCTTTGTCCACCCTGCTGGATAAACTTGATGGATATGGGTTGTTTCCAGTTTGGGGCTGTTGCAGACAGAGCTGCTGTGAGCATTCTAGAATAGTCTGATGGTGTATACTGGCATAAGGGTCCCTAGAGTGCTCAGCAGGGAGGGCAATCGTTGGCTTGCAGAGTTCATGAATATAAGGGCTTATGTGATGATGCCAACCTATTCTCAAAATGCTTCTACCACCTTCTCCCCCAACCCGCGGTGCAGAAGGGATGCTGTGGAGCCCACTCTCTCCACCTCCCAGTGCTATGGGCTCCTTGGTCTCCATTAGTCCAGCGGAGGTAAGAGTGTGTCATCGCGTAATTAAGTGCCTGTGTCGGACCATGGTGGGTATGTGGCCCATCTCACAGAGAAGACTGCCGCTTGGGAAGTGACCTGCCCAAGCTCACAGAGGACAAAGGCAGTAAATGAAGTGATGGATGAGTGGACGGATGGATGACCAATGATTGAAAGAGAGAGTCTGCCCCACCCCACAGCTCCAGCTGCCAGAAGCTGAGGGGCAGCTACTTCCCAACCAGCCTGGGAGGGAAGGAAGGAGGGAAGCCCAGGGGACTCAGCTCACCTGAAATTCTGGGCACAAGCTGCCTCACGACGGTAGTCACACTCCCAAGCCAGCTCCTGCTGCAAGGCCTGCAGGCTCTGCTCGGCAAATAGGCCTGCGGGGGAGGCGTGTCAGCCAGGGAAGAGCCCGGGGTGCGCCCACTGGTGGATGCCTTCTCCTGCCAACCCTCCCTCTTCTGCCTCCCGCACTGTCCTTCGCAGCTCCTGCTCCAGGCCTGTAACTCACATCTGTCCCTCTCCTGTCTCCCGTGCAGCTCCTGCTCCAGGCCTCTGACCTGCATCTGTCCCTCTCCTGTCTCCCCCGCTGTCCCTTGCAGCTCCTGCTCCAGGCCTCTGACCTGCATCGTATCATCTGTCTACACATTTCCCTCGTCCTTCACAGCACCGCGGGGTTCCCGGGGTCTTCTGAAGCCTTTCCTGGGCTGTCTCTTGCGTGTGCTTGCACCCCAGTCCCTGGCAGCTCTTTCAGAGTCACGCTCGCCCGCTCGCCCCTATTCTGTCTCCTTTTCATACTCACTCTCACGTTGATCACTGCCTTTGAATCTCGCTTCTAGGCCTGGCTTTCCCTGTCCCTCTCCGTCTCTTACACAAACACAACCCGCCCTCCTTTCTTCAGGCGCCTCCTCATGTGCCATCCCCAGGACTGTCCTTTTCTGCTCTGCCGCACCTACAACCCCGCTCGCTGCATGCACACCCTCTGCGAGTCTGCTGCTGGATCTTGGCCCTGGGCTCCCGTCTCTCCCAGGCTCTGTTAAAATCCGTGAGGCTTTTCTCACACCTGCTCATGCTCCCTGGGCTCTCCCTGCCTTGGTGTCCTTTCTGTCTCTCACACTCCCACTCATGACGCCAGCACACCCTGCCCGTGCTCTTCTCTGGGCTCCCCCTCCTGCTTGCTCTCTGTGGGCACAGCCCCTTCGGGAGGTCAGCAGAGGAGTGGGTGGGCGCCTCACCCGCGGGCAGGGCTGTGCTCATCTTGAGTACCGCCAGAAGGTTCTGGACATCGCTCTGAATGCTCTGGGCTACGCCGGGGTACTGTAAAGGGAGAGGGGAGGGAAGGAAGGTGGAAGTCACTCCTCTGGGCTAGCAGGGTGCCCGCCTCGACCCTGCCCGGCCTCCCCTCTCACCTGGATCTTCACGGCCACCTCCGTCCCGTCCTTCAGCAGGCCCTGGTGCACCTGCCCAATTGAGGCAGCGGCAAAGGGCACCTCCTCCAAGAAGGCCACTTTGGCCTGCCAGTCCCTGCCAAGCTCCTCTTCAAGAACTCTCTGCGGGGAGTGGTCACAGCCGTCATCATCGCGGCAGAGTTCATTCCCCAGGCTGAGTGCTTTACGTGTTGATAACCCCAGCACTCACCACACGCAGGGCCCTGGGCTAAGCTCTTAGCTGCCACCCCCTTTACAGATGAGGAAACTGAGGCTCAGAGAGAATTCCCTTGTGCAAGCGACTAGGCCCGCACTGGCAGACTGTGAGGCTCAGCCCAGCCTGTGTCCCCTGAACCTGGACTCCCTGGGCTGTTGTGGGGATTGCTATTATTTATAATTAAGACTCATAACAATCCTTTTTTTTTTTTTTTGAGACAGGGTCTCGCTCTGTAGCCCAGGCTGGAGTGCAGTGGCACCCTCACGGCTCACTCATCAACCTCCCCAGCTCAAGTCATCTTCCTGCCTCCTGAGTAGCTGGGACTACAGATACGTGCCACTGTGCCCAGTTAATTATTACTGTTATTATATTTAGTAGAGACAAGGTCTCACTATGTTGCCCAGGGTGGTCTGGAAGTCCTGAGCTCAAGCGATCCTCCAGCCTCAGCCTCCCAAAGTGCTGGGATTACAGGCATGAGCCATCACACGTGGTCAACCATCCTTTATTATGCTCTTATATGGTATTATTAACTCACAGTTAATGTGATCAAGAAGAGCTAAAATTCACAGTGGGCTTCCTGTGGGCCAGATCCTATTCAAAGTGGCCCAGAGAGAGTCAGTACCTGCCTGGGGCCACATGGCAGGTAAGCAGAACAGGGATGGGAGGGCAGGTGGGTGGCAGAATCCTGGATTCCATGCCTTACCCAGTTATTAGAACAGCTCATGTCCTGGGCACTTACTCGGTGCCAGGCACCGTGCCAACCTATTTACAGACACGATCTCCTTTAATTAAAGAAACAGTAATAATCACAGCTAACACCTGCATGTCACTCATGGTGAATCAGGCCGTTCTCAGTGCTCTGTGTAAACTGATTTATGTGACCCTATGATGTGGGTGTGGTTGTCACTATCACCATTTCCCAGGGAAGGGAACTGATGCTGAGAGGTCAGGCTGCTGTTCTCTCCTTTAATCACCACAGCAATGCTAGGAGGTGTGTACTTTGGTTATCCCCATTTTACAGCTGGAGAAAGTGAGGCTCAGAGGAAGGGAGTGAGGCAGTGAAGCCAGGAGGGTCAGGCAGGTCGGAGGAGATGGAGCCTGCCTCCCTCACCGCCCTCCCCCACCGGGCACTCACCAGCATCTGCCAGCGGGGCATGAAGTCGGCGCTCTGGCGGACCCGCTCGAAGATGCGCTGCAGCTGAGGACTGATGAAGCTGTTGTCTTGGAAGACAGTGGAACAAGGAGGGCAGTAAGCGAAGAGGTGAGGAAGGACCCCCATGTGAGTATCTGAAGTTGGGGCCTGTCGGTGGGTAGGGCTGGGGTGGAAGTGAGGTCAGGGGTCAGGGGTCGAGGGTCATGCTGTACCCTGGATGCTGAGCATCTGGCCAACCTTGAGGGCAGCCCCTCGAACTGTACATAAGGTCTGCACGATCCGCTCGGCATTGGCCTCCGACAGGAAGGGGCTGGAGTCCGGCCCAGAACCACCCTCTGGGGAGAGAACAACCATTAGAATTACAACCACAAATATCATCACTGCGGCCAGGCCTGGTGGCCCACGCCCGTAGTCCCAGCACATTGGGAGACCGAGGCAGGATGAATGCAGGAGTTTGAGACCAGCTTGGGCAATAATGACATCCTTTTTCTATTAAAAAAACATATATAGCATCTGCACACCAACAGGAATGGCTAAAATGAAATACAGAGGCCAGGCTTGTTGGCTCACGCCTGTAATCCCAACACTTTGGAAGGCCAACGCAGGAGGATAGCTTCAGTCCAGGAGTTCCAGACCAGCCTGGATAACAAAGCAAGACCCTGTCTCTGGGTGTATGGTGGCATGTGCCTGTAGTCCCCAGCTACTCAGGAGGCTGAGGCAGGAGGATTGCTTGAGCCCAGGAGGTTGAGGCTGCAGTGAGCCACCACTGCACTCCAGCCTGGGCAACCAAGCAAGACCCTGTCTCGGAAAAAAAAAAGAGAAATAAACATAAATTAAAACAAATTGCAGGAGAGTCAAAGAGTAACTACTACAGTATTGAATCGGTGAGCTACCACTACATACAACAGCCCAGGTGGGTCTCAAAAATGTAATGCTGAGTGAAAGCAGCCAGGTGCATGAAATCATCACCCAGTTAGGCTGATATAAAGAGCAAAACAAGGCCAAACAAATCCAGGGTCCAGGAGCCAAGACAGAGGTCACCCTTGGTGAGGGGAGTGACCAGGTAGGGACATGAGAAGGGCAACGATTCTCAAAATGTGGGCCAGGGGCCCCTGAGGGTCCCTGACACCGTTCAGAGGGGTCTGAGAGATCAAACTATTTTCATCATAACATTAAGATGTTATTTTCCCTTTTCTGCTCTCATGTCTCTAAGAACATTCACTGGAGTTCTCCAGAGGCTCCAGGACATGTGAGGACATCATCAGGCTGACAGCTGATGGAATGTGTACGTGTGTACTCTTGTATTTTAAAAACATCTCTGTATTCTTTTGTGTTTTTGAGACAGTGTGTCATGCTATCACCCAGGCTAGAGTGCAGCGGTGCAATCACAGCTCATTGTAGCCTCCTGGGCCCAAGTGATCCTCCTGCCTCAACCTCTTGAGTAGCTGGGACTATAGGTGGGCACCACCATGCCTGGCTAATATTTTTACTTTCTGTAAAAATGGGGCCTCGCTATGTCACTCAGACTGGTCTCAAATTCCTGACCTCAAGAGATCCTCCTGCCCCAGCTTCCCAAAGTGTTGGGATTATAGGCGTAAGCCACTGCACTTGACCTAAAAATTTCTCAGTTTTAATCTCTAATATGGTAAACATCAATAACTATAACCCACATAAACAAGCTCTTTGGGGGCTCATTCTAATTTTAACAGTTTTATTGAGAAATAATTCACATACTATATAATTTATCATTTAAATTATATAATTCAATGATTAGTAGTATATTCATAGAGTTGTGCAAGCATCACCAGAATCAATTTTAGGACAGTCACACCACCCAAAAAAGAAACCTGGCTGGGTGTGGTGGCTCATGCCTGTAATCCCAGCACTTTGGGATGTCGAAGCGGGAAG
The DNA here is from genome assembly GCF_008728515.1 of Papio anubis. Classification (NCBI taxonomy): domain Eukaryota; kingdom Metazoa; phylum Chordata; class Mammalia; order Primates; family Cercopithecidae; genus Papio; species Papio anubis. Next base: position 15,859,994 of record NC_044995.1, on the reverse strand, counting down.
ATCACTTGAGCTCATGAGTTTGAGACCAGCCTGGGCAAAGTGGTAAAACTCTGTCTCTATAAAAAATACAAAAATTAGCCGGACATGGTGGTGCACGCCTATAGTCCCAGCTACTCAGGAGGCTGAGGCAGGAGGATCACTTGGACCCAGGAGGTAGAGGTTATAGTGAGCCGTGATCCCGCCACTGCACTCTAGCCTGGGTGACAGAGTGAGACCTTGTCTCAAAAAAAGAAAAAAAAAAAAAAAAAAAAAGAAACCCTATACCCATTAGCAGTCACTCCTCATTTTCCCCAATCTCCCCAGGCCTTGACAACCACTAATCTACTTTATGTCCCTACAGATTTTCCTATTTTGTACATTTCATATTAATGGAATCATTCAATATATGGTTTTTCTGTGTGTGGCTGCTTTCACTTGTGTTTTTTTCTTTTTTGAAACAGTGTCTCGCTCTGTCTCCAAGGCTGGAGTACAATGGCACGATCTCGGTTCACTGCGACCTCCGCCTCCCAGGTTCAAGCAATTCTCCTGCCTCAGTCCCCCAAGTAGCTGGGGTTACAGGCGCCCGCCACCACACCCAGCTAATTTTTTGTATTTTTAGTAGAGTCAGGATTTCGCCATATTGGCCAGGCTGGTCTTGAACTACTGACCTTAGGTGATCCACCCGCCTCGGCCTCCCAAAGTGCTGGGATTACAGGCGTTAGCCACCGCGCCCGGCCTCACTCAGTGTTTTCAAGATTCATCTACATTGGAGCATGTGTCAGCCCTTCATTCCTTTTTATGGCTGGATAATATTCCATCGTATGCATATCACAGTTTATTCATCCATTCATCAGTTTTAAGGGTATGCAGGGATCCTGAGTCCAAGCAGTTTGAGAGCTGCTGTTCTAGGGTTTCTTGCTGTGGGGACAGACATATCTACTTGGTGAAAATGCACCAAGCCATACACTTACAGGTATGTGTACCTGGGTTTATATGCAAATTACATTTCAGCTTTGGCAAAGTGTTTTTTCTTTTTTTAATATGAACACTTTATGAACTTGTGTGTCATCTTTGCACAGAGGCCATGCTAATCTTCTCTGTCTTATTTCAATTTTTATTTATATGTGATGCTGAAGTAAGCACAGCACAACAAAGCAATTCTTAGGCTTTTATTAATTTTGAAGGCCAGTTGTGGTGGCTCACAGCTATAATCTCAGCACTTTAGGAGGCCAAGGTAAGAGGATCTCTTGAGCCCAGAAGTTCAAAGCTTCAGTGAGCCATGATTGCACCACTGCACTCCAGCCTGGGTGACAGCAAGACTCTATCTCTTAAAATTTGAAATAAAATAAAATTTTATTGAGGTCATTATTGAGCTGTTCCAGGCAGAATCCTAAGTATCTTTGTGGATTCTCTGTCTGAATGCCCACAGTCACACCAGGAAGTAAGAACTATCAATCCTTTAATTTTCAAGGTGAGAAAGCAAGAGACTCAGAGAGGTGCAGCACCTAGCCCTGGGTCACACAGCATGGAAGTGGCAGAGTTGGGTGTAGACTCAGGCTGGTCCTACCCAAACCCTAATCCTCCACCTACCCTCAACTTTTTGTTTTGAAAAAAATATCCAGGCTGGGTGTGGTGGCTCATGCCTGTAATCCCAGCACTTTGGGAGGCCGAGCAGGGAGGATCACTTGAGGCTAGGAGTTCCAGACCGGCCTGGGCAACACGGCAAAACCCTCTCTCTACAAAAAATACAAAAAATTAGCCAGGCGTGGTGGCACGTGTCTATAATCCCAGCTACTCAGGAGGCTGAGGTGGGAGGATCACCTGAGCCCGGGGAAGTCATGGCTGCAGTGAGCCGTGATCGTACCACTGAATTCCAGCTTGGGTGACACAGCAAGACCCTGTCTCAAAAAAAAAAAAAAAAAAAAAAAGAAACAAAAAAATCCAAACAGAAAAGTCATATGTATGATATCGTGAACACCTGCACACCCGCACACCCTCCATCTCGATTCAACATGGTACCATTCTGCTTCATCTGCTTTATCTGTGTGTGTACCCACACACTTACTATTATTATTTTATGCTGACCCACTTACATGTAGTTGCACTTAAGCTTTGCTAAGAATAAGGATATTCCCCTACACAATCACAGTACCATAATCACATGTAAGAAAATTAACACCGATTCCCTAAAATTTGCCATCCAGTCCATATTCAGATTTTCCATTTGTCCCCAAAAAGTCTTTCATGGCTGTATTTTCCAAAGTGATATCCAATCATGGTTCAGATGCTCCATTTGTCAAATAATGTCTCTTTCGTCTCTTTTTAATCTAGAATATCCACCCCCAGTTGTTCAAGACATTGACTTGTTGAGGGATCCTCCACCTACCCTCAGCTTTTTATTTTATTTTTTATAACTGCAAATGCTACACATCTAATTCCATCTCTGAAGTACACAGACCCTTGCTGACACTTCTATTTTCAGCTTTCCGCTCCTGCTCCGAGTTAGGAACTCCCAATGGCTTAAATTTTTTCTCAGATAATCTAGTATGTGGCCAGGCGCAGTGGCTCATGCGATAATCCCAGCACTTTGGGAGGCCGAGGTGGATCACGAGGTCAGGAGTTTGAGACCAGCCTGGCCAACATGTCGAAACCGTCTCTACTAAAAATACAAAAATTAACCAGGCGTGGTAGCATGGGCCTATAATCCCAGCTACTCAGGAGGCTGAGGCAGGAGAATCACTTGAACCCAGGAGGTGGAGGTAGCAGTGAGCTGAGACTGTGCCGAGGCTGAGGCAGGAGAATCACTTGAACCCAGGAGGTGGAGGTAGCAGTGAGCTGAGACTGTGCCATCGCACTCCAGCCTGAGCGACAGAGCGAGACTCCATCTCAAAAAAAAAAAAAAGAAATCTAATATGCTTCTCTTAATCATGACCCTGATAGTGGTTTAGGGTTGTTCAAAGCACTTCACAATGACTCTAAGAGGTGGGGAAATTATCATGACTTCCATCTTCCGGATGAGGAAACTGGAGCTCAGAGGGGTGAAGTCACTTGCCCCCAGTCACACAGCAAAGCCAGGATCTGAACCCAGGCAGTGTGGCTCACTCACCTGATTGCAGACGACCTCCTGGCAGGGACTTCTTAGCCATCTCGGCCAGCGCTCCCAGCCCCAAGCCCACAGCCAGTCCTGGAGGGAAAGAGAAAAACATGAGAGACCGTTTGCCTGGGCTGCCCCGCACCTAACCCACTCTCCTTTCCTGGTTTTTCTCCAAGAATGCTTGTCTCCCAACTTTTTTTTTTTTTCTTTTATTTGAGATGGAGTCTCGCTCTGTCTCCCAGGCTGGAGTGCAGTGGCACAATCTTGGCTCACTGCAACCTCCACCTCCCAGGTTTAAGCGATTCTCCTGCCTCAGCCTCCCTACTAGCTGGGATTACAGGCATGCACCACCATACCTGGCTAAATTTTTTTGGTATTTTTAGTAGAGACGGGGTTTCACCATGTTGGCCAGGCTGGTCTCGAACTCCTGACCTCAGGTGATCCTGCCGCCTTGGCCTCCCAAAGTGCTGGGATTACAGGCCTGAGCCACCGCACCTGGCTTTGTCTCCCAATTCTTTGTATCTCTGTCTCCAAATCAGTCTCTGACTCTTCTTCCTGCACGGGGCTCCCTTTAAGGCACAGCTTCCTCTTTAACCCTTTCTCCACGTCTCTGTCTCCCTCCCAGCAGTTCTTAGGCCTGGCTGCATATTCCAATTACCAGAGGAGCTCCAGTAAATATAATGCCCAGACTCCACTCCCAAAATTCTGATTAAATTGGCCTGAGACGTGGGAATTTGTGCTTTGTTTAAAAGCACCTCAGATAATTCTAATGTGCAGCCAAGGTTAAGAAGGCCCCTCGGCCAGGCACGGTGGCTCATGCCTGTAATCCCAGCACTTTGGGAGGCCAAGGCGGACAAGTTACCTGAGCTCAGGAGTTCGAGACCAGCCTGGCCAACATGGAGAAACCCTGTCTCTACTAAATATACAAAATCAGCCGGGCACAGTGGCGCATGCCCATAATCCCAGCTACTCAGGAGGCTGAGGCAGGAGAATCACTTGAACCCGGGAGGTGGAGGTTGCAGTGAGCCGAGATCACACCATTGCACTCCAGCCTGGGCAACAAGAGTGAAACTCCGTCTCAGAAAAAAGAAGGCCCCAAAACAACTGTCCCAGGTCCCTTTGTCTTCTGGTGACTCTTCTTTCTCTGTCCACACCTCCTCTTCTTTCTGCTTATCTCTCTTTTTCTTTTTAAAGACAGGGTCTCACTCTGTCGCCCAGGCTGGAGTGCAGGAGCACCATCATAGCTCACTGCAGCCTCAAATTCCTGGGCTCAAGTGATCCTCTTGCCTCAGCCTCCCGAGTAGCTGTGACCACACGTGCATACCACCACGTTCACCCAATTTTATATTGAGACGTGGTCTCACTATGTTGCCCAGGCTGGTCTGGAATTCCTGAACTCATGTGATCTTCCTGCCTTGGCCTCCCAAAATGCTGCGATTACAGGTGTGGGCTACCAGGCTTAGCCTCTCCTTTTCTAAGCCAGTTATTTCTGCCTCTCTTCCCTTCTCCCCATTTGTCCTATCTAGGTCTCTTTTTCTCTTTTCCTCCCTTCGATGTTATCTGTCCATCTCTGATTTCCTCTGCTACCTCTCCTCTTGCCCCTAAAGACATCTCAGGTCTCCCTCCTTTTGTTGTCACCATCTCTGTCAATTACCATACCTGGCATTTTCTGTGTCCTTTCTACATGTCAGAGGCTGTTCCCAGTGCCTTCTGTGCACTTACTAATTTTTGTCCTTACATGAGGTCTCCACCTTCATAAAATATATTTTACAGAAAAACTTTCATTTTACAGAAAAGGAAATTGAGGTTCAGATAAGTGAAATAATTTGCCGAGAGTCACGTCACAAAGCAAGGACATAGCAGAGTCATCCCTTGATCCCTGGGCAGCCTGGTGCCAAAGCTCTAACCAGTGCCTTCGACTACCTCTGCAGACTGTGAATCTATCTATCTATCTATCTATCTATCTATCTATCTATCTGAGATCTAGTCTATCTACTCTTGTTGCCCAGGCTGGAGTGCAATGGCACGATCTTGACTCACCGCAATGTCCACCTCCTGGGTTCAAGCGAGTGAATCTATATTTTTAAAACCTGAACCAGGCCGGCCGCGGTAGCTCACACCTATAATCCCAGCACTTTGGGAGGCTTAGGCAGGTGGATCACGAGATCAAGAGTTTGAGACCAGCCTGATCAACATGGTGAAACCCCGTCTCTACTAAAAATACAGAAATTAGCAGCCAGGTGCAGTGGCTCATGTCTGTAATCCTGGCACTTTGGGAGGCCAAGGTGGGCGGATCACGAGGTCAGGAGATCGAGAACATCCTGGCCAACATGGTGAAACCCCGTCTCTACTAAAATACAAAAAAAAAAAAAAACCGGCCGGGCGCGGTGGCTCAAGCCTGTAATCCCAGCACTTTGGGAGGCCGAGATGGGTGGATCACGAGGTCAGGAGATCGAGACCATCCTGGCTAACATGGTGAAACCCCGTCTCTACTAAAAAATACAAAAAGCTAGCCGGGCGAGGTGGCGGGTGCCTGTAGTCCCAGCTACTCGGGAGGCTGAGGCCGGAGAATGGCGTGAACCCAGGAGGCGGAGCTTGCAGTGAGCTGAGATCGCGCCACTGCACTCCAGCCTGGGCTACAGAGCGAGACTCTGTCTCAAAAAAAAAAAAAAAAAAACCAAAAAAACAAAAAACAAGTTTGGAGTGGTGGCATGCACCTGTAACCCCCGCTACTTGGGAGGCTGCGCCAGGAGAATTGCTTGAACCCAGGAGGTGGAGGTTGCAGTGAGCTGAGATTGCACCACTGCACTCCAGCCTGGGTGACAGAGCAAGACTCTGTCTCAAAAAACAAAAACTTGAACCATGATCAGCAGTAAAGAAGACATTTACATTATAACCAGTGCAGGCCAAGGTATATGTTTCATGAAACAAGACTTTCCCCTGCTCTACAGGTGCACGCATATTTTCTGTCCTATTCTTCTTTTTAAATGCTGGTTGCAACCCACTAAATTATTTCATGTGACCTGCATGACATCCGGCTATGTAACCCAAAGTCAAGTTACCTCCCCTCTGTTAGCCTCAATGTCCTCATCTACAGAATAGAAATAAACACTCATTGATTCAGTGCAGCATGTGTGTATATGGGGCACTGCACCTTACAGGTTCTCAGTAAATGTTATTATGGCCGGGAGCAGTGGTTCATGCATAGAACCCCAGCACTTGGGGTGGCCGAGGCAGGAGGATCGCTTGAGACCAGGAGTTTGAGACCAACTTGGGCAACATCAGGAAACCCAATCTCTACCAAAAAAAATTTTTTTTTAATTACCCGGGCCAGGCACAGTGGCTTGCCGGGCAGGGTGGCTCACGCCTGTAATCCCAACACTTTGGAAGGCTGAGGTGGGTGGATCACTTGAGGTCAGGAGTTCGAGACCAGCCTGGCCAACACGGTGAAATCCCATCTCTACTAAAAGTTCGAAAATTAGCCAGGCGGCCGGGCGTGATGGCTCACGCCTGTAATCCCAGCACTTGGGGAGGCCGAGGCAGGCAGATCACAAAGTGAGGACATAGCAGAGTCATCCCTTGATCCCTGGGCAGCCTGGTGCCAAAGTTCTACCACTGCCTGACCAACGTGGTGAAACCCCGTCTCTACTAAAAATACAAAAATTAGTGGGGAGTGGTGGACGCGTGCCTGTAATCCCAGCTACTCAGGAGGCTGAGGCAAGAGAATCGGCTTGAACCTGGGAGGTGGAAGTTGCAGTGAGCCAAGATGGCGCCACTGCACTCCAGCCTGGGTGACAGAGGGAGACTCCGTCTCAAAAACAAAAAACAAAAAACAGAAAACAAATAACCAGGCATGGTGGCAGGCACCTGTAATTCCAGCTACTCAGGAGGCTGTGGCAGGAGAATTGCTTGAATGTGGGAGGCAGAGGTTGCAGTGAGCCAAGATGGTGCCACTGCACTCCAGCCTGGGCAACAGAGCGAGACTGTCTCAAAGAAAAAAAAAAAAAGTACCTGGGCGTGATGGTGCACAAGTGTGGTCCCAGCTACTCAGGAGGCTGAGGCGAGATAATTGCTTGAACCCAGGAGTTTGAGGCTGCAGTGATTGCGCCACTGCACTCCAGCTTGGGTGCGGTGGCTCAAGCCTGTAATCCCAGCACTTTGGGAGGCCGAGACGGGCGGATCACGAAGTCAGGAGTTCGAGACCATCCTGGTTAACACGGTGAAACCCCGTCTCTACTAAAAAATACAAAAAACTAGCCGGGCGAGGTGGCGGGCGCCTGTAGTCCCAGCTACTCGGGAGGCTGAGGCAGGAGAATGGCGTGAACCCGGGAGGCGGAGCTTGCAGTGAGCTGAGATCCGGCCATTGCACTCCAGCCTGGGCGACAGAGCGAGACTCTGTCTCAAAAAAAAAAAAAAAAAAGAAAAAAAAAGAAATCATCATTTACATTCCTCTCAATTTCTCTTGGCTTTGCAGGCCCCTGCCTTTCTCTCTCTTTCTCTGTCTCTCTCTCTTTCCTGTCTGATTCATCCTCTCCCTTGCTTCAATCTGTAAATGTTGCCTCTTCTAATCGAGGTCACACAAAGATCCCCCAAAGTCACACCTACCCCCAAAGTTGGCCAAGCGGCTGATGCGGGAGGCAGGCACCTTGCGTTCTCGAGAGCGGTCACTCAGCTGGGAAATGGGGACAAGGTCTGAGTGTGGGAAAGTGGACATCCTGCCCAGAGAGTGCAGCCACCCTGCCACCACACCCTTCCCCAAGTTCACAGGGCCAGCAGTTTTCGTGGGGTGTTGCTGGGTGGATGGGGGTAATGATACCTGAAGCCGGGGTGTCTTCCTGGGACGGGCCTCCCGTGCCCTGCGAATGTCCTCCTCACCCAGGCCTCTCCCAGGCCCACCCTGGTAAAACTTTTGGGCCCAAGAACCTCCACATGGTCCCTGCAAGAGACATACTTTGATTAGGAGGGGAGGACATGGGATCACCTGGCCCTTCTGGGCCCCTCCTGTCCTTTTACTCCACGAAGTCTCCCTCAGCCTCTTCCCCTTGGGGACCTGCTCCCCAGCCTCTTACCCAGTGGTAGGGCCCAGGCCCCAGGGCCCCACAAGGCCGACCAACAGTCTGGCCCAGCTGTCCACCGGTCCCCCGAAGTAGGCCCCCCACCTTCAGCCACATTGCCTGGAGGAGAAGAGGAGGGATTATTCAGGTGGGAGTTGCCTGGCTTCTTGGCCAGGCCCCCATGTTCCTCTGTGTCCACCCTCTCTGATTTCCACCCACCAAATACTTCCTCCACTATTAATAGATTCCCACAGTTTCTCCTGGTTCTCCCCTGGTTGCTAAGAACCCTTAGCTCTTCCTGCGCGCCTCTCAAAACCCACTTTCCCCCTCTCCCAACCCTCGCCGTTGCTAGGGTCCTCCCCCATTTCTAGACACCCACAGTTCCTCAGGGGCTACCTCTCCACTTTCTGAAACCCCCTTCGTTGCTATGCACCGCCTTCCCCTCTGTTGGCCCTGTAGGCACCCGCAATTCCTCCGGTGTCCCCCCGCCCGATCCCCACCCCGTTACTGGGCACCTCCACCCGTTGCTAAGCACCCACTGCTGTCAGCCTCCGATTCCTCAACTTGCTGGGGGCCTCCTGTGCTTCCGGGAGCCTCAGCATGCCCGCCCCCTTCGGCCAGCCAACCAATGGCGCGGCAGCAACTCGCTGACTGGCATGGAGTTTCCCCATCTGTGCGCGGGGGAACGGGCCAGGAGCTAGGCCCGAGCGTTGGAGTCGGGAATTAGGGTGGGCGTCCGGGGGCCCACCTTTGGGGATTGCTGAGTCATCGCGGGAGCGCAAGAGTGCCCTGTCTGCCCTTCCACTCACCTCAAAGTGCCTTGTACGCGACAGACCCGTCTGTTCCCTACACTTTCTTGCAAAGTCTCCCTTACAAACCTGACGCCTCTCTTCTGCACGCGTATCTTGCCAACCCCCCTTCTTATTTTTACCCCTGGCAGGCTCAACACATCTCCTATGAATACACATTCTTCCCAGCAAACATTTCCCTTGCACATGGAGCCCCTCCACTTTGCACAAACACCCACATTCTGGCACCCAACCTCCTTCCTTGCGCATATAAACCCCTTGCCTTGCTTGCCAACTGTTTCCCGCTCACGCCTTCAACTCTTTCGTGTACATACCCCCCCACACACACACTTGCACACTGAGGCTCTGTTCCCTCACACACCCTGCTCTCTCCGCTCCCCGCCCACCTGCGGGATGATGCGACTGGGAGCCCTCTGCTTCCTGTAGGCCTGACATTTCCCAGAACACACTCAGCCAAGATTCCCAGTGCTGAGTCAGGAACCTTGGCATCCCAGAAAACCAGCTCCCATCGTGTGTGTGTGTGTGTGTGTGTGTGTGCGCGCGCGCCTTAGAAAGCCTGCTCTCCCCACAACAGGCTGACTCACCCACTTCTCACAGTCTGGAATAGAAGCAGCTGGTTGGGGCATCTTTCCCACCACTGGGAGAGTTAGGGATGCCGATGCTTCCCCCACAAAACCCAGCTGTCCCAACCCCTCTTGTCGGGAATCAGGCCTCTTTGTCTCTATTCCTGTACTGTGTAACCTCAGAAAAGCCCTCATCCTTCTCTGAACTTCTCCTTCCCAACCTGTATGATGTACTGGGTGGGCTCCTGCCTTTGACGTCTCATTGGTCTGTGAAGAGGTGACTCATTTTAGAGCCTTGGACCTGTACCCAGTGTCTCCCCCAGCTGATTCAATTTCAAGACAATCCACCTCCTGTCCCCCTTCAGACGTGAAGGGCTGACTCAGGAGCTGGGTGGCAGCTCAGCCTCAGGGACAAAATGTATCAAAATCACCTAGGACAATAAATAATCCCACTGGGCTACAACTGACAGTGCCAGGCCTGGGGCCACGTGCTTCACATATATGAGATCATATCAGATAGCCCCGTAGCTGCAAACAAAGGGTAGAGGCCGGCGGATCTCTGAGCCTCCGTCCTCATGTGTAAAATGGAGCCCTGGCATCCCTATTGTTCAGTCTTGGAGAATGACCTGAAATCGTGTCAGGGTCTGATACAGAACAAGTGCTCTATACATGAGAGAGAGTTCTTACGGAAAATTAAATGGAGCGTAAGTCATTTGCTCAGGGTAGCGGAGCTGGGAACTGGCAGAGGAAGGTCTCGAACCCACAACCGTGGGATCTCCAAGTCTTTGAAAGTCTGTCCCGCCCCTGCGTGAAGAATGGGCGCAGGGCTGAACTCGTCACCAGGGGTTTTAGGGAAGGTTGAACTTGTCATTCAACTGTGTAGGGAGGGTGGATTACTCACAGGGGTGGAGGGAAGGGGCCCACTGGCGCGCCACCAGGACCCCAGTGCCCTAGATGCATACCTGGTCGCGCTCCGGACGCTCAGAGGCAAACCCCCTCCTCTTGGGAGGCGGAGTCAGACGAGGCTCCGTCTCGTTCCGTTGCGCCACGTCCGGTGGGGCGGGGCTTCGGGGCTTTCCCCTGTAAGGGGAGTATCGGTTAACCCTTGCGCAGCGGGGCGGGCTGGAGCTACGCGGGCCGGAACCCGAGAGTCGGGGCTCCCCAGCCACACCCCTCGCGGGATTTAAAGGGATAGGAGTGGCCGGGTCGGCCGAAGCCCGAACCGAAGGAGCGGGCATGAGGCGCTGCCCGTGCCGTGGGAGCCTGAGCGAGGCGGAGGCTGGGGCGCTGCCCGTGGCGGCCCGCTTGGGACTAGAGGCGCCGCGAGGAGGGCGGCGGCGGCAGCCGGGACAGCAGCGACCTGGGCCCGGCGCAGGGGCCCCGGCGGGGCGGCCGGAGGGGGGCGGGCCCTGGGCCCGGACTGAGGGGTCCAGCCTCCACAGCGAGCCTGAGAGGGCCGGCCTCGGGCCTGCGCCCGGGACAGAGAGTTCGCAGACAGAATTCTGGACAGACGGACAGACTGAGCCCTCGGCAGCTGGCCTTGGAGTAGAGACCGAGAGGGCCAAGCAAAAGACGGAGCCAGACAGGTCCAGCCTCCGGACGCATCCAGAAAGGAGCTGGTCAGAGCTGGAGACGACCTGTCCTTGGACGGAGGCCGGGACAGATGGCCTTTGGACTGATCCGCGCAGGTCCGACCTCCAGTTTCAGCCCGGGGAGGCCAGCCCCTGGACAGAGCTGGAAACACATGGGTCACAGACTCAGCCAGAGAGGGTCAAGTCCTGGGCTGATAACCTCTGGACCCACCAGAACAGTTCCAACCTCCAGACTCACCCAGAAGGAGCCTGTCCCTCAAAAGAGCCAAGTGCTGATGGCTCCTGGAAAGAATTGTACACTGATGGCTCCAGGACACAACAGGATATTGAAGGTCCCTGGACAGAGCCGTACACTGATGGCTCCCAGAAAAAACAGGATACTGAAACAGCCAGGAAACAGCCTGGCACTGGTGGTTTCCAAACACAACAGGATACTGATGGCTCCTGGACACAACCTAGCACTGATGGTTCCCAGACAGCACCTGGGACAGACTGCCTCTTGGGAGAGCCTGAGGATGGCCCATTAGAGGAACCAGAACCTGGGGAATTGGTGACTCACCTGTACTCTGACCTGAAGTGTAGCCCTCTGTGCCCTGTGCCCCGCCTCATCATCACCCCTGAGACCCCAGAGCCTGAGGCCCAATCAGTGGGACCCCCCTCCCGGGTTGAGGGGGGCAGTGGCGGCTTCTCCTCTGCCTCTTCTTTCGACGAGTCTGAGGATGACGTGGTGGCCGGGGGCGGAGGTGCCAGCGATCCTGAGGACAGGTCTGGGGTGAGTGGGACCCATCCTGCCCTTTTGAGCCACATCCCCCAAAACTCCTTATTCCCCTGCCTTTGCTTAGGAAGTTCTCTACCCATTTACTCTTAGTTGCCCACCAGCAATTTCATCTCCAGGAACCTCTTCCATCCACTGACCTCCTCTCTCTGACAGCCAGGTTACTAATTCACTACAGGCACCCCCTTTTCATTCTCGCCTTTCCTCTGCCTGCACTGTCTCCACTCCTGGGGGTCTACAATGGAGGGCCGCTGACCGACTTCATGGGGCCCAGGAGCCCCTGAAATTGTAGGACTAAGGAGACTGCTGTGCGTGTTCACATACATTGTTGCAGTGAGGGTCTGACATCTGTTCCATCCTCTGGAATCTGAAGAACACTGGAATAGGGAGACAGGCAGGGTGCACTTTCTACCCCACATTTCTTAATCTGGGGCCTGTGGCTGCCTTAAAGGGTCACAGACCTTCACCACCCCTTAGCCCATTTGTATGTAAATTTTTCTAGGGAGCAAAGCGATTCCCCCAGCTTTCATCAGATAGCAAAAGGGCTGTGTGAACTCCAAACGCCAAACGATCCTTGGCCTAGCCGGGAGCTCACCTGGTGTCCCCTGTGACCCTAGGTCCGCAAGGAGCCCCCTGCACACTCTTGTTTACTTCGTCCACCCTCACCCCCAGCTTGGGTGTGGCTCTCCCCTGGTGAATCAGGAGGGCTGGCCGGGCAGGTTGAGGGAGGGCGGGACAGAGCAGAGGCCGGCGTAAAACTGGAGAGCCTCACGTGGGGCTGGGAGCGGAGTCGGGAGTCCATCAGCTTGCCAGCTTGTCTGCTGAGGCCTCTCATTGCTCTGGGGCCCCTGGCTGGAGTCTGCTCTGAGCCCCCCTCACCCCACATGCCTTCCTTGGGGACGTGTTCACACATGTGGCCCTAGCTGTGAGAGACAGACCTGCCTTAACCTGCCTGTGCCCGTGCGCAGAGGCTGACACTCCTGGGCCCCATTGCTTTTTTCTCTCTGCCTGCCCTCTCACTTCCTTGGCATCTCAGAACAGCTGGGCTGGAAGTGGGTGAATAATAATAATAATAATAATAACAACAACAACTAGCACTCACTCATGTTTAGCCCTGTGCTAAGTGTTGTGCTTTTATTAACTCACTCCTCACAGCAGTGCTAATGAGGTAGATGCTTTCTTTTTTTTTTTTAATCTGAGACAGTCTCCCTCTGTTGCCCAGGCTGGAGTGCAGTGGTGCGATCCCGGCTCACTGCAGCCTTTGCTTCCCAGGTTCAAGTGATTCTCCTGCCTCAGCCTCCTGAGTAGCTGAGACACCAGGCACCCGCCATCACTCCTGGCTCATTTCTGTATTTTGAGTAGAGACGGGATTTCATCATGTTGGCCAGGCTGGCCTCAAAACTCCTCACCTCAGGTTATCCACCTGCCCTGGCCTCCCGAAGTGCTGGAATTACCGGCATGAGCCGCTGCGCCTGGCTGAGGTAGATACTATTATTATCCCATTTTACGGATGAGGAAACTGAGGCACAGAGAGGTCAAGTCACTTGTCCAAGGATATGCACCTTGGGAAATGCAGATTGGATTCTAATCCTTACTGTACACCAGGCACTGTTTTAAGTTTTTTCTTCTTCTTCCTTTTTTTTTTTTTTTTGGTCTTTTTTGTTGTTAAACTTTTTTCCTGTGATTTTTTATCTCAAAATAGCATCTGTCTTTTTTTTTTTTTTTGAGACGGAGTCTCGCTCTGTCGCCCGGGCTGGAGTGCAGTGGCCGGATCTCAGCTCACTGCAAGCTCCGCCTCCCGGGTTCACGCCATTCTCCTGCCTCAGCCTCCCGAGTAGCTGGGACTACAGGCGCCCGCCACCTCGCCCGGCTAGTTTTTTGTATTTTTTAGTAGAGATGGGGTTTCACGGTGTTCGCCAGGATGGTCTCGATCTCCTGACCTCGTGATCCGCCCATCTCGGCCTCCCAAAGTGCTGGGATTACAGGCTTGAGCCACCGCGCCCGGCCTAGCATCTGTCTTAATTAAGGGCTTTATATGTGTTAACTTTGAATCCTTACGATAGCAATGAGATTGTCTCCATTCAACAGATGGGGGCCAGGCTCAGTGGCCCAAACCTGTAATCCCAGCACTTTGGGAGGCCGAGGCAGGGGGATCATCTAAGGTCAGGAGTTCAAGACCAGCCTGGCCAACATGGTAAACCCTGTCTCTACTAAAATACAAAAATTAGCCAGGTATGTGATGGTGGGCACTTGTAATCCCAGCTACTCAGAGGCTGAGGCAGGAGAATCGCTTGAATGTGGGAGGCGGAGGTTGCAGTAGCCGAGATTGCACCACTGCCCTCCAACAGGGTGGTAGGTGACAGAGCAAGACTCGGTCTCAGAAAAAACGGATGGGGAAGCTGAGGCATAGAGAGGTGAGATTCTTTTTGCTTAGGGTTGGCCACATCAAGTCAGAGCCAGGATTCTAACTCAGTTCTGACTGAGTTTCAAACCCGGCATTTAAACTCTGCAGTGTGTGGATCTGTTCCTAACTTGTCTCCCTCCCAGGGCTCCCTATCTTCAGTTTTTTTCTCATCCTGCCAGAATCTGCCTCTATGGCCCAGCTCTGTCTGCTCAGGTGCCCTCTCTGAGAGCAGTCAGGGGCTCAGTGCTGCATTCAGAACCTCTGGTCTCCAGGCGCCTTCCCAGAATCGGCTTCCTTCCCTCCTCCTGACCCCCTCTGCTGTAACTAGGCCTGAGTACACGTTGTTCCTTGAACACCCTGCTGTCATCCTGCCTCCATGCATTGCTCAAGCCATTCCCACTGCCCAGCATACTTTTGCTTCCTTCTCCCTTAATTTTGAAATCCCATCTGACCGTAAAGGCTCAGCTTCCTTTCTCTCTTTCCTCCTTCCTTCCTTCTCACCATGCTGTCCTTCTTTTTTTTAAATTGTGTTCCTTTTCTTTTTCTTTTTTTTGCTAGGGACGGGGTCTCGCTCTCTTGCCCAGGCTGGCCTTGAACTCCTGGGCTCCAGCGATCCTCCTGCCTCGGCCTCCCAAAGTGCTCGAATTACAGGTGTGCTATCCTGTTCTTCTACTCAGACAAAAATCACTCCCTAAGCCCCTACTATGTGTTTTGTCCTATGTTAACTTTGCTGGGGAAACAGCAGTGACCAAGACACTCATGGAGCTCCCAGGCCCATGAGAGACAGACCTATCAGCAGACAGTCACAGTTCAGAGTGGTCAGGAGGATGTGTGAGCCCAGAGGAGGTCACTGGCCAGACATAGGGTATCAGAGAGGGCTTCCTGGAGGACAGGGCATATAAGCTGAGGCCATCGTGAAAAAAGTCTGAGAAAGCCCAGATAAGCCATCAGATCTAACTTTTTTTTGTGGGGGTGGTGATGAGGGACCGGAGTTTCACTCTGTTTCCCAGGCTGGAGTGCAATGGCGAGATCTTGGCTCACTGCAGCCTCGGCCTCCCAGATTCAAGTGATTCTCCTGCCTCGGCTTCCCAAGTAGCTGGGACTACAAGCGCACGCCACCACACCTGGCTAATTTTTGTATTTTTAGTAGAGACAGGTTTTCACTATGTTGGCCAGGCTGGTTCTGAGCTCCTGACCTGAGGTGATCCGCTCACTTCAGCCTCCCAAAGTGCTGGGATTACAAGCATGAGCCACTGTGCCTGGCCCAGAGCTAGCATAAAACAGAGAGAGAAGATATTAAATTTATGACTAAGGGGCCAGGTTCACTGCAGCCTTTGCTTCCTGGGTTCAAGTGATTCTCCTGCCTCAGCCTCCTGAGTAGCTGAGACACCAGGCGCCCGCCACCACGCCTGGCTCATTTCTGTATTTTGAGTAGATTATAGGCTCATGCCTATAATCCCAGCACTTGGGGAGGCTGAGGCGGGAAGATTGCTTGAGCCCAGAAATTTGAGACCACCCTGGGCAACATAGTGAGACCTCATCTCTACTAAAAGGAAAAAAGAATTAACCAGGTGTGGTGGTATATGCCTGTTTTCCAGCTAGTCGGGAGGCTAAAGCAGGAGGATCACTTGAGCCTGGGAGGCAGAGGTTGCAGTGAGCCACGATCACACCTCTGCACTCCAGCCTGGGCAACAGAGTGAGATCCTGTCTCCAAAAAAAAAAAAAAAAAAATTACGATTAAAAAAGTCTCGACTAACATCCTTCAGTCCAAGCATCGAAGAATGTTTCTGGGGCATCTTTTGTGTGCCAGGCCATGTGCTGGGGACATCATCATAACCATGACAACCCCAGTCTCTGCCCTCATGAGCTTGTAGTGCAGCAAGAGTATAGGGGATAAGCTCCAAGGCACTGGGATCCAACCAGAGCTAGCACCCCAGTGCTGTGTGGGGTGATGCTAGGTAAGTGGCTTCACCTCTCAGACCCTCTGTTTCCTCCTCTGTAACACTGAGACCATAATCTCCCTGGGGTTGTGTTTTTAGAAATTAAGTAGGTTGTGGCACACTAAGTCTTTGTCATTGTGCCTGGAATGTTCCAGGTACTTAGTAAACAGGAACCTTTATTAATCATCTTTTCCCCAGGGCTGGCAGCTGGATTGGGGAGGGACTAGCCCTTCCTGAACCCTGAAGTCCAACACCCTGACTCCCTCTTAAGCTTCCCACTGTCCCAGAGATGTCTGTGAGGTGGCTGGGCTCTGAGGGGGCTGGAGAGATGAACACGCCCCTGATCCTGGGGTAGGAGGGGGATGAGCCATGCAACTTCCTTCTCTGGAGGTGACCTACTCTCCCAGTACTTGCTAAGGGACTTGACGTGCTTGTAGAGCACAGAAGGTATTCCTGTGTGTGTATATATGTTCATGAATCAGACACTACCCTGTCTCAAATTTCAGTGGCCGGCTGGAAACACGCCTGTAATCCCAGCACTTTGGGAGGCTGAGGCGGGCGGATCACAAGGTCAGGAGATTGAGACCATCCTGGCAAACATGGTGAAACCCCGTCTATATTAAAAATACAAAAAAAAATTAGCCGGGTGTGGTGGGCATGCTCTGTAGTCCTCCAGCTTCTGGGAAGCTGGAGGCAGAGAATGGCATGAACCCAGGAGGTGAAGCAGAGCTTGCAGTGAGCAGAGATCAGCCACTGCACTCCAACCCGGGCTTACAGAGCCAAACTCCATCTCAAAAAATAAAAAAAAAGGTGTGGCTCAAGCCTGTAATCCCAGCACTTTGGGAGGCCGAGACGGTGGATCACGAGGTCAGAGATCGAGACCACTCCTGGCTAACACGTGAAACCCCTTGCTCTACTAAAATACAAACTAGCTGGCGAGGAGGGAGCGCCAGAAGCTGGGAGGCTGAGACAGGAGAACATGCGGAACCTGAGGATTTTGCAGTGAGCTGAGATCCAAGCCACTGCACTCCAGCCTAAGGGCAGAGCGAGACTGCCTCAAAAAAAAAAAAAAAGCTCATAATTTAGTCAGCATGATACAACAAAAATCCCTGTTTCTGTTTGCTTCTAGTTTCTTTCTCGTATTTTTGAGTCAGGGTCTTGCCTGTCACCCAGGCTGGAGCTGCAGGCACAATCACTGCTCACTGCAGCCTTGCCCCTCCTGGGCTCATGATCTCCTCCCCGCCTCAGCCTCCCAAGTAGTTGGGACTACAGGTGCACGCCACCACGCCTGGCTAATTTTTATTTTTTATTTATTTATTTATTTATTTATTTATTTATTTTATTTTTATTTTTTTGAGATCGAGTCTCATTTGTCGCTCCAGGTTGGAGTGTAGGGTGGCGCTGATCTCGGCTCACTGCAAGCTCCACCTCCCCGGTTCACGCCACTTCTCCCCGCTTCTCAGCCTCCGGTAGCTGGGACTACAGGCGCCACCACGCCCGGCTAGTTTTTGTATTTTTAGTAGAGACGGGTTTCACCATGTTAGCCAGGATGGTCTCATCTCCTGACCTCGCGGATCCACCTGCCTCGGCCTCCCAAAGTGCTGGGATTACAGGCTTGAGCCACCGCGCCCGGCCCTGGCTAATTTTTAAATATTTTGCAGAGACGGGATCTTACTATGTTGCCCAGGCTGGCCTCAATCTCCTGGGCTCAGTGATCCTCACACCTTGGTTTCCCAGTGTTGAGATTTACAGGCGTAAGTCACCGTACCCACTGCTTCTGTGGTTTCCTTTGTTCTCTGTCTCTTTCTTTCTCTACTTCTATTCATCTTTTTCTTTTTATCATTACTTTGTATCTTTCTCTTTTAGTCTTCCTATATTTGTTTTTCTTTGTTTGTTTGTTTCTTTGTTTTTGAGACAGTCTTGCTCTGTTGCCCAGGCTGGAGTGCAGTGGTGTGTTCTTGGCTCACCGCAACCTCCGCCTCCCGGGTTCAAACAACTCTGGTGCCTCAGCCTCCCGAGTAGCTGGGACTACAGGTGTGCACCACCACACCCGGCTAATTTTTGTGTTTTTAGTAGAGATGGGGTTTCACCATGTTGGCCAGGCAGGTCTCAAACTCCTGACCTCCGGTGATCTGCCTGCCTCAGCCTCCCAAAGTGCTGGGATTACAGGCATGAGCCACCACACCAGGCCTATTTCCTTCTCTTTTAGCAATTCTATACCTGTTTCTGCATTAGTCAGGGTAGGTCAGGATTTTCTGTAGTAACAGTGTTTGTTAGTGACTTAGAACAGCAAAGGATTATTTTGGTTTATATTACACATTGGTCACAGGTCAGTGGTGGGTCAGGGGCTCTGCTTCATGCTGTCTTCACTCAGGGGCCCAGGCTGAGGGAGCTTCCATTTCTCTTCTTACTCCCTCGCCCACAGGGGAACAAACATGGAGAGTCATAAACTGGTTCTTAAGGCTCCTACCCAAAAGTGACACTTCTGCTCACAGTTTATTGGCCAAAGCAAGGCCAGGTGTGGTGGCTCACACCTATGATCCCTGCACTTTGGAGACCAAGATAGGAGGATTGCATAAGGCCAGGAGATCAAGACCAGCCTGGGCAACATAGCAAGATGTCGTAAAATAGACGGGCCTGGTGGTACATGCCTGTAGTCCTGGCTACTCAGGAGGCTGGGATGGGAGGATTACAGTGAGCTGTGATGGCGCCATTATACTGCAGTCTGGGTGACAGAGTGACACCCAGTCTCTAAAAATGAAAACAAAATAAAACAAAAAAACACAACAATCCCCAGTTCAGGAGGGCAGGGGAGTCCCTGGACTAGTAGCTGGAGCTGTGTGGTAAACGTCTCCCACGACTGCCACAGGCTCTGTCGCTGTCCATGTCTCTCTGTCTGTCATCACTGTGTCATTTGTCTCTGTTTCTGTCTCTCTCTGTGGTCCATCTCCATCCATCAACTCCTGCGTCTATCGTTTTCCCCAGAAGATCTGACCTGGTTTAGGGAGAGAGATGGGGCTTTCAAGATTTGGGACTGGGCCCGACATAATGGCTCACACCTGTAACCCCAACGCTTTGGGAGACTGAGGCAGGCAGATTGCTTGAGGTCAGGAGTTTGAGAGTAGCTTGGGCAACATGGTGAATACTAAAAGTACAAAAATTAGCCAGGTGTGGTGGCATGCACCTGTAGTCCCAGCTACCCGGGAGGGTGAGGCAGGAGGATCACTTGAGCCTGGGAGGCAGAGGTTGCCGTTAGCCAAGATCGCATCACTATACTCCAGACTAGGTGACAGAGCGAGACCCTATCTCAAAAAAAAAAAAAGATTTGGGACTGTGTATGTGCAGTGGAAGATATAGGGGTTGGTTGTTATCACAACAAAACCTAGTCTATTCTTACTCATAAGAGAAAGACAGAGAGACATAGTGACAAAAAAAGTGATGACAGAGAGGGAGAAATGGACAAAGAATTTCCCGTATTTTGCTTAGGACTTTGGGCGATCTTGTGATAGATGAACTAAGTGGGGCTCACTTACCCCAACAAGCCTGGGAACAGTGATCCCAGGAAGCCTCCAGCCCTGGAAAGACTGCGGGTCCCCCTTCGTTCCTGCTCATGGCAGCACCCCTAGCCCCTGCCTTCCCTGGCCTTGGCCCTGACCCCGCCCTGCTCTGCCCCCTACAGAGCAAACCCTGGAATAAGCTGAAGACAGTTCTGAAGTATTCGCCCTTCGTGGTCTCCTTCCGAAAACACTACCCTTGGGTCCAGCTTTCCGGACATGCTGGTGAGTGGGGCGGTGGTGGACGGGGCTGGGCAGAGTCTCCTGGGCCAGGGAACGGGATGTTCTCTGTAGTTTAGTTCCCCCACCTAGGGATGGGCTTGGTGACAGTCCCTGCCTTATGGGACTGTTATGGGCAGTGCTTAGGCCTGGGCCTGGCCCTTTGTATGTCAGGGCAGAGGGTTATTCCCTGTTATTCTGGTGGAGAGAGGGAGCTTCAACTGTGGAGACAGATGGGCCTGGGCTCAAACCCTAGTTCTGCTCTGTATGCATGGGTGACTTTGGGCAAGTTACTTTGCTTTACTGGGCCTCAGCTGCCCCATCTGTTAATGTGGAGATAATGTTACGTCCCTTGCAGGGTTAACTGAAGAGTTAAAATCAAAATGTTTATAAAGATTGAGGCCAGGCATGGTGGCTTACGTCTGTAATCCCAGCACTTTGGCAGGCCAAGACAGGAGGATCGCTTGAGCCCAGGAGTTCAAGACCAACCTGGGCAATATAGTGAGACCCCGTTTCAATTAAAAAAAAAAGACTGGCTGGGCACGGTGGCTCATGCCTGTAATCCCAGCACTTTGGGAGGTCAGGCGGCGGGATCACAAGGTCAGAGATCGACCACGGGTGAAACCTCGCCTCTAATACTAAAATATACCAGCCAGCCGGGCTGTGGCTCACGCCTGTAATCCCAGCACTTTGGGAGGCCGAGGCGGCTGGATCACGCAGGTCAGGAGATCGAGACCATCCTGGCTAACACGAAACCCCGCCTCTACTAAAAAATGCAAAAATTAGCCGGCGCAGAAGGGCCTGTAGTCCCAGCTACTCGAGGCTGAGGCAGGAGAATGGCGTGAACCCGGGAGGCGGAGCTTGCAGTGAAGCCGAGATCGCCACTGCACTCCAGCCTGGGCTTACTCAAGCGCAGACTCTGCCCCAAAAAAAAATTAGCTGGGCGCTGGTTGTGGGCTGCCTGTAGTCCCAGCTACTCGGGAGGCTGAGGCAGGAGAACATGGAACCCGAGGCGGAGCTTGCAGTGAGCTGAGATCCGGCCACTGCACTCCAGCCTGGGCGACAGAGACTCCTGCCCCCAAAAAGACTGGAGCGGGTAACGGTGGCTCATGCCTGTAATCCCAGCACTTTGGGAGGCCGAGGCGGCGGATCACGAGGTCAGGAGATTGAGACCATCTTGGCTAACACAGTGAAACCCCATCTCTACTAAAAATACAAAAATTAGCCAGGTGTGTGGTGGTGGTGCCTGTGTCCCAGCTACTCGAGGCTGAGGCAGGAGGAATGGCATGAACCCAGGAGGCTGGAGCTTGCAGTGAGTGGAGATAGCCACTGGTCATCCAGCCAAGTGACATTGCTGCTGCCTGTCCTCAAAAACAAAAAACAAATAAAATAAAATAAACAAAAACAAAACCCAAAACCCCAAAACTTTAAAGTGATGGTTAAAAAAATATTGATATGGTAGCTCAAGCTCAGAATCCAGAGATCTATGATCATTGGTCGAGACATCCGAAAGCGACGCAGTGGGGAAAACCCCTACCAAAATACAAAATTCAGCTGGCGCGCGGGCGCCAGAAGTCCCAGTGCCACCGGGAGGTTGAGGCAGGGCATTACGCGGAACTGAGGCGGAGCGTAGTGAGCTGACCGTCACGACCTGTGCCTACGGCAGAGCGAGACTCCGCTCTCAAAAAAAATACTTAGCAGAATCAAAACAATCCATTTTATTAACTCACAAGTTTTGGGTCAGCAATCTGTACAGGATGCAGGGATGGCTTTTTCTTTTTTTTTTTTTTTTTTTTTTTTTTTTTTTTGAGACGGAGTCTTGCTCTGTCACCCAGGCTGAGTGCAGTGGCCGGATCTCAGCTCACTGCAAGCTCCTCCTCCTCGGTTCACGCCATTCTCCTGCCTCAGCCTCCCGAGTAGCTGGGACTACAGGCACCACTTCGCCTCGGCTAGTTTTTTGTATTTTTAGTAGAGACGGGTTTCACTGTGATAGCCAGGATGGTCTCGGGATCTCTGATCTCATGATCCGCCTCTCTGCCTCGGCCTCCCAAAGTGCTGGGATTACAGGCTTGAGCCACCGCGCCCGGCCAGGGATGGCTTTTCAATGCTCCACAATATCTGGGAGCTCTGCTACAGACACCTGGAGGCTACAAGCTGAAAACTTTTGAGAGGTTCATTCACTTACATGCCTGGCGATTGATGCTGGCTATTGGCTGGGGTCTCAGATGAAGCTGCCACCTGGGAAGCCTATACGTGGCTTCGCCATGTAGCTACTTGAGCTTCCTCACAGTATGGTGGCCTCAGAGTACTCAGATTTCTAACAAGACAGCTCAGGACTGCCTTGAAGGTAAGTGTCTCTGCCAGCAAAAGTCATACAGTAGCACTTCTGCCATAAACCCTCCCATATTTAATGGGAGAGCAATATATTTTTTATTTATTCATTTAATTTTGAGATAGGATCTCACTGTTGCCCAGGCTGGGGTGCAGTGGTGCAATCATAGCTCATTGTAGATTTGAACTCCTGGCCTCAGAGGATCCTCCCACTTCAGCCTCCCAGAGTGTTGGGATTATAGGCATGAGCCACTGCACCCAGTTTGGGAGAGCAATTAAGAGTATACTCCTTGGCCGGGCGCAGTGGCTCAAGCCTGTAATCCCAGCACTTTGGGAGGCCGAGACGGGCGGATCACGAGGTCAGGAGATCGAGACCATCCTGGCGAACACGGTGAAACCCCGTCTCTACTAAAAAATACAAAAAAAAAACTAGCCGGGCGAGGTGGCAAGCGCCTGTAGTCCCAGCTACTCAGGAGGCTGAGGCAGGAGAATGGCGTGAACCCGGGAGGCAGAGCTTGCAGTGAGCTGAGATCCGGCCACTGCACTCTAGCCTGGGCGACAGAGCGAGACTCTGTCTCAAAAAAAAAAAAAAAAAAAAGAGTATACTCCTTGATGGGAAAATCCTAGAAGAGCAGGATCAGGAGTGGGTCTGAGACCCACTGAGATCAGGAGATACTGTTACAGCCAACTTTGGAAAATGTAATCCAGGCTGGACATAATCACAGCATTTTGGGAGGCTGAGATGGGAGGATCATTTGAGGCCAGGAATTTGAGACCAGCCTGGGCAACATAGCAACACTCCCCTCACCCAACATTACAATTAAAAAAAAAAAAAAAATTAGCTGGATGTGCTGGGGGTGCACATCTGTACTCCCAGCTACTCTGGAGGTGGAGGTGGGAGGATCACCTGAGTCTAGGAGCTTGAGGCTTCAGTGAGCTATGATTGCACCACTGCATTTCAGCCTGGGTGACAGAGTAAGATCCTCTCAAATAAAAAAAGAAAAAGAAAATATAATCTGAAAATACAGCTTGCCACAAGAAGAAGTTAGAATTATTATAATCTATACTCTCTGAATTGTCCAGGAAATGCTTGATCTATAAATTAACTTAAATAGGCCCTGGTTGTTAGCACCATGGTACTCCAGGCAGTAGCAAAAGCAAATCCACTCTGGAGAGTGATGCTCTGGACTTAGATCTCACAGGATTCCCACAGATGATCACATGTGTACAATCAAAAATTACAAAACACATGAGGACATCCTGTGCTGTGAACAGGACTTGGTTTAAGCAACAGAGAACAAAAATTGACCCTTTCCTTACCGGCCCCTGGCCAAGACTTTTAAGAGTTGCAGGCCGGGCGCAGTGGCTCATGCCTGTAATCCCAGCACTTTGGGAGGCCGAGGCGGGTGGATCACCTGAGGTCAGGAGTTCAAGACCAGCCTGACCAGCAAGGTGAAACCCCATCTCTATTAAAAATACAAAAATTAGGTGGGCTTGGTGGTGTGCGCCTGTAATCCCAGCTATTTGGGGGGCTGAGGCCAGAGAATTGCTTGAACCCGGGAGACGGAGGTTGCAGTGAGCTGAGATCGCACCACTGCACTCCAGCCTGGGCAACAGAGTGGGACTCCATTTCAATAAAATAGAATAAAATCGGCCAGGTGCAGTGGCCCCCGCCTGTAATCCCAGCACTTTGGGAGGCCGAGGCGGGTTGATCACGAGGTCAGGAGATCGAGACCATCCTGGCTAACATGGTGAAACCCCGTCTCTACTAAAAATACAAAAAAAATTAGCCAGGTGTGGTGGCAGGCGCCTGTAGTCTCAGCTACTTGGGAGGCTGAGGCAGGAGAATGTAGTAAACCCGGGAGGCGGAGCTTGCAGTGAGCCAAGATCACACCACTGCACTGCAGCCTGGGCAACAGAGCAAGACTCCATCTCAAAAATAAAATAAAATCTTAAAATCATTAAAAAAAAAAAAAGTTGCAGGGAGAAAGAGCATTGCAGGAGGGTAGGGCAAGATAATGGTGGCCAGGATCTGACCTGAACAGGGAGCTGCGGGGAGGTTCTCTTCCTGATCCAGTTCCTGATCCTCTCATTTATTCTACCATCTTTAGGGAACTTCCAGGCAGGAGAGGATGGTCGGATTCTGAAACGTTTCTGTCAGTGTGAGCAGCGCAGCCTGGAGCAGCTGATGAAAGACCCGCTGCGACCTTTCGTGCCTGCCTACTATGGCATGGTGCTGCAGGATGGCCAGACCTTCAACCAGATGGAAGACCTCCTGGCTGACTTCGAGGGCCCCTCCATTATGGACTGCAAGATGGGCAGCAGGTGGGGCTGGGGCAGCCCTGACGCAGGGGTGGAGGGCAGGGGGTGGGCATTATTGAAAATATTGGCCAGGCGTGGTGGCTCACACCTTTAATCCCAGCACTTTCGGAGGCTGAGGCAGTTGGATCACATGAGGTCTGGAGTTCCAAACCAGCCTGGCCAACATGGTGAAACCCTGTCTCTCTACTAAAAATATAAAAAAATTAGCCGAGTGTGGTGGCGCATGCCTGTAATGCCAGCTACTCAGGAGGCTGAGGCAGGAGAATTGCTTGAACCTGGGAGGTGAAGGTTGCAGTGAGCTGAGATCGAGCCATTGCACTCCAGCCTGGGCAACAAGAGTGAAACCCTGTCTCGAAAGAAAGAAAGAAAGAAAACAGTGCCAAGTTCATTTTCAAAGTGGTTGTACCAGTGTACCTTCCCACCACCATGTGTGAGTGTTACAGCCATCCCAGATTCTCACTGGTGCTTGGTACTCTCTGTTTTATTAACTTAAACCATTCCAATGGGTTTGGAATAGGATCCCTTTTTTTTTTTTTTTTTCTCTTTGAGACAGAGTCTTACTCTGTCGCCCAGGCTAGAGTGCAGTGACATGATGTCACTGCAATCTCCACCTCCTAGGTTCAAGTGATTCACCCGTGTAAACCCCCCAAGTAGCTGGGATTCCAGGCGCCCGCCACCACACCTGGCTAATTTTTGTATTATTAGTAGAGATGGAGTTTCACCGTGTTGGCCAGGCTGGTCTGGAGTGCCTGACTTCAGATGATCCACCCACCTCGGCCTCCCAGAGTGCTGGGATTATAGGCATGAGCCACTGAGTCTGGTCTGCAAGAAGTGAACTCTAATTGCTTTCTCAAGCTGGGCTCAGTGGCTCTCACCTATAATCCCAGCGCTCTTGGAGGCTATATATACACACACACACAGATACACACACGCACAGATACACGCACAGTCTTCAAATCTCCCATTTCACTCTTTTAGTAGTCTTTTGATAAAAATATTTTGATAAACAAAATAGTATTTGTATTATTATTATTTTTTGAGACAGAGTCTCGCTCTGTTGCCCCAGCTGGAGTACAGTAGCATGCTCATAGCTCGCTGTAGCCTTGAACTCCTAGGCTCAGGCAGTCCTCTCACCTTAGCCTCCAGAGTAGCTGGGACTATAGGTATGTCCCACCAGGTTTGACTATATTTTATTTTTTATAGAGACATGGTCTCCCGGTACTGTCCAGGACGGTCTTGAACTCCTGAACTCAAGTGATCCTCCTTCTTCTGCCCCCTGAGTAGCTGGGACTATAGGTGCATACTGTCACACTTAGCTAATTTTCAACTTTTTTTTTTGTCTTTTTTTTTTTTCCTTTTTGTGGAGAACGGGGTCTCGCTATATTACCCAGGCAGGTCTTGAACTCCTGGGCTCAGGCTATCCTCCTGCCTCTGCCTCCCTGAGAGCTGGGATTACAGGCGTGAGCCACCGCGCCCGGCCTAATTTTCAACTTTTTGTAGAGACAGGCTGTTTAGAAAAGCTCTGAAACCCTGCTTTTCCGTTCTCACACCACTGCCACAACAATGACAGCACAGAAGACTTCTGTGACCAAATGTGTCGGGTTTTTAACCCCACTCACCAAGCAACAGACACCAGCTGGATGTCCTCCAGTTCAATTCCAACACCATCTACCTGGAAAGAGTGTCAGATTCCACAGGTTGGGGACTCAGTCCCCAAGACTGCCCCCCAGCTATAGACACCAGTCATAAGTCCAGGCCTTCGGAACTTCTGACTGATTGGCTCCAAGTTGGAGTTCCCATGTCCTCCTCTTTGGGTTCAAATAATTTGCTGGAGTGGCTCAAAGAACTCAGGGGAACACTTACTTACCTTTACTGGTTTAATATAATGCAGGGGTCCCCAACCCCTGGGCCGCGGCCCAGTCCCTGTGCATGACCTCTTAGGAACAGGGCCCTACCGCCCCACCGTAGGAGGCCAGTGAGCGTTACCGCCTGAACTCCACCTCCTGTCAGACCAGCTGTGGCAGGAGATTCTCTGGAGGGCTAACCCTGTTGTGAACTGTGCCTGCAAGGGATCTAGATTGTATGCTCCTATGAGAATCTAACTGATGCTCGATGAGCTCAGGTAGAACAGTTTCATCCAGAAACCATCCCCCTCTCAGTCTATGGGAAAAATTGTCTTCTACAAAACCAGTCCCTGGTGCCAAAAAGGTTGGGTGCTGCTACAAAGGATACTGCAAAAGATGAAGAGATGTGTAGAGCAAGGTATGGGGAAAGGGGTGTGGAGGTTTTTTTTTTTTTTTTTTTTGAGATGGAGTCTCGCTCTATTGCCCAGGCTGCAGTGCAGTGGCGCAAGCTCCGCTCACTGCAAGCTCCGCCTCCTGGGTTCCCGCCATTCTCCTGCCTCAGCCTCCCGAGTAGCTAGGACTACAGGTGCCCGCCACCATTTTTTTGTGTTTTTAGTAGAGATGGGTTTCACCTTGTAGCCAGGATAGTATCGACTTCCTGACCTCGTGATCCACCCACCTTGGCCTCCCAAAGTGCCGGGATTACTGTGAGCCACCATGCCTGGCCCAATCCTTGGGTTTTTATGGAGGCTTTTTGACACCAGCATTCCTTCCCCCAGGGTATAGGGTGGGATCCTCTCTGGGGAGGGTCCTAAGACCCACAGTCAGGAAGATGGGGAAAGATTAGAGTCCTGCCTTGGGGCAGGTGAAAGGAGGGCAGGAATAGGGCAGAGAGATTCCGGTTTCTTGAGGCCAGCTCCTGAGATCTAACACACCCAAAATTATAACAAAAGACTGTGGCGGGGCGCAGTGGCTCATGCCTGTAATCCCAGCACCTTGGGAGGCCAAGGCAGACAGATCACTTGAGGCCAGGAATTAAAGACAAGCCTGGACAACATGGTGAAACCCTGACTCTACTAAAAAAATACAAAAATTTGTCAGGTGTAGTGGTGCACTCTTATAATCCCAGCTACTTGGGGAGGCTGAGGTGGGAGGATCACTTGAACCCAGGAGGTGGAAGTAGCGGTGAGCCAAGTTCACGCCACTGTACTCCAGCCTAGGTGACAGAGCAAGACTCTGTCTCAAAAAAAAAAACCCTGGGCGCAGAGGCTCACACTTGTAAATGAAAGACTGAGGCAGGCGGATCACAAGGTCGGGAGTTCGAGACCAGCCTGGCCAACATTGTGAAATCCCATCTCTACTAAAAATAAAATTACCTGGGTGTGGTGGCGGGCACCTGTAGTCCAAGCTACTCGGGAGGCTGAGGCAAGAGAATCACTTGAACCTGGGAGGCGGAGGTTGCAGTGAACCGAGATCATGCCATTGCACTGTAGCTGGGCATCAAAAAAAAAAAAAAAGATTGTAACAAGAACTATGGGAGTTACAAGCCAGGAACCATGGACGGAAACCAATATACACTGTAACTAACACCACACAGGGTCTAGCTGTGTTGCCCAGGCTGATCTTGACTTTCTGGGCTCAAATGAACCTCCTGCCTTGGCCTCCCAAAGTGTTGGGATTATAAGTGTGAACCACTGCACCTGGCCCTACCTTTAATTTAGTCCAGTTTGTTGGTTTTTTTCATTGTGTTTAAGAAATCTTTTCCTATTCCAAGATCATGCAAATATTATGTTTTCTTCTACAAGCTTTATTGTTTTAGCTATCACATTTAGACCTACGTTCCAGCTAGAATTAATATTTGTGTGTGTGGGAGGTAGGGATCAGGTTCACTTTTTTCCATATGGATATCCTGTTGACCCAGCACTGTTTATTGAAAAGACTTCCCTTTCCCCACTGAATTGCAGTGCCTTGTCATAAACTGCACAACTCTACGTGTATGTCTCTGTGGACTCTGTTGCATTCCGTGTGTTGATTTGCCCATTCTTGTGTCTCACTGTGGCTTTATGTCTTATTATCAGGAAGGGTAAGCCCTCCAGTTTGTTCTACGTAATTTCCTTTGTCACATCCTCTGTGTGCTCAGGACCTACCTGGAAGAGGAGCTAGTGAAGGCACGGGAACGTCCCCGTCCCCGGAAGGACATGTATGAGAAGATGGTGGCTGTGGACCCTGGGGCCCCTACCCCTGAGGAGCATGCCCAGGGTGCGGTCACCAAGCCCCGCTACATGCAGTGGAGGGAAACCATGAGCTCCACCTCCACCCTGGGCTTCCGGATCGAGGGCATCAAGGTGAGGACCAGGAACCGCCTGTCCTGTCCTGGGAAGGCCTATAGCCAGATCCCAGGCAGAGCTTCTTCAGCAAAGCTGGAAGAGAGTGCAGGAGATGGTGGGGGATGAAAGGCAGCCTCTTTCTTACCCCTACACGCATCAGAGCCCATGTTCTGTTTATCCATCTGCCTGAGCATCTCCTGAGTCCATCTTTTCCTCCTCTCCTTCTCCATGGTCATGTCCTAGTCCAGCCCCATCTTCTCCTGCCTCGATCTCCCTGGGCGTCCCAGCCCTGGTCTCCCTGCAGCACAAGAGCTGGAGGCATCCCTTTCCCCCAGTTATGGAGAAGGTTTCTCTTTTTCTTTCTTGCATTCCTTTTTCTTTGGCAAATTAAATATAATTGTTTGAATAGGCCAGGCATGGTGGCTCATGCCTGTAATCCCAGCACTTTGGGAGACCAAGGCAGGAGGATTGCTTGAGGCCGGGAGTAGTTCAAGACTAAACTGGCCAACATAGGGAGCCTCTGTTTCTAGAAGAAAAAAAAAATGGTTTGAATAGCTAGTCACACAGTTCAAAAGTCAAAATAATATTATAAAAAGGTAAATGTGGAGGAATTTCTCTCCCAACTCTGCTGCCATCCTTCCCATTCTGTCCCTCTACCCCTCTACCTGCTTGTGGGGAACCACTTTATCAGTTTCTTGTATTTCTTCCTGTTAGTGCAAGTAAACAGAGTTGTAGATCCAAAATGTTCCTCGGTACACATACTGACTGGTACTTGGCTATTTTCACTTAATAGTAACATCCTGGAGAGTTTTCCACATCATTCCATAGAAAGCCTCCTCTTTCTTACGGTTTTTCTTCCCCCCACAGCTATGTAACACTGTTTTTTTTTTTTTTGAGTCAGAGTGTCGCTCTGTCGCCCAGGCCGGAGTGCAGTGGTGCGATCTCAGCTCACTGCAAGCTCTGCCTCCCAGGTTCACACCATTCTCCTGCCTCAGCCTCCCAAGTAGCTGGGACTACAGGTGCTCACCACCACGCCCAGCTAATTTTTTGTATTTTTAGTAGAGACGGGGTTTCACCGTGTTAGCCAGGATGGTATCTATCTCCTGACCTCGTGATCCACCCGCGTCGGCCTCCCAAAGTGCTGGGATTACAGGCGTGAGCCACCGCGCCTGGCCTGTACTGTTTTTGTGACTGTGCCTGGTCCCCTATAGACAGACACCTGGGTTGTTTCCATTTTTTGCCATTAGCAGGCCTCAAAGAATCACTTTGTACATAAGACATTTTGCAAGTATGCAGATTGAGCTGTAGATTTCCAGAAGCTGGACTCCTGGGTCAAAGATTATAGGCATGGGTAATTTGCTAGAGATGACCAAACTTCCGCTGTTGGTGTTATGCCACCGCACATCCCACCAGCAGTGTATGAGAATGCCTGTTGCAGATCCGACCATGCCAGTCTCCTGTTCAGAACCCTTCTGTGGCTCCCTAGCACCTTCAAGCAAAGTTCCATAGCCTGTAGGGCCCTCTAGGATCTAGCCTCGTCTCTTTCTCTCATTCTTCTTTTTTTAATTTTTTAATTTTTTTTTTTTTTTGAGAAAGAGTCTCACTCTGTCACCCAGGCTAGAGTGCCATGGCACAATCTCAACTCACCTCCACCTCTTGGGTTCAAGCGATTCTTCCCAC
This sequence comes from Papio anubis, assembly GCF_008728515.1. Lineage (NCBI taxonomy): Eukaryota > Metazoa > Chordata > Mammalia > Primates > Cercopithecidae > Papio > Papio anubis. Next base: position 15,829,507 of record NC_044995.1, on the reverse strand, counting down.
CTCAGCTTCCTGACTCAGTGTGATTACTGGCATGCACTACCATGCCTGGCTAATTTTGTTTTTGTTTTTGTTTTTGTTTTTTGGGACAGAGTCTCGCTCTGTCACCCAGGCTAGAGTGCAGTGGTATGGTCTTAGCTCACTGCAAACCTCCACCTCCCGGGTTCAAGTGATTCTTCTGCCTCAGCCTCCCAAGTAGCTGGGATTACAGGTGTGCGCCACTGCTCCTGGCTAATTTTTGTATTTTTAGTAGAGGCAGGGTTTGACCATATTGGCCAGGCTGGTCTTGAACTCCTAACCTTGTGATCCGCCCACCTCGGCCTCCCAAAGGGCTGAGATTACAGGCGTGAACCACTGCACCCAGCCTATTGTTTGTATTTGTAAGAGAGACGGGGTTTCACTATGTTGACCAGGCTGATCTTGAACTCCTGGCCTCAAGTGATCGGCCTGCCTTAGCCTCCCAAAGTGCCGGGATTATAGGCGTGAGCCACCACACCCAGCCTCTCATTCCTCTCTTTTCATGTACCTTCAGGCACAGTGAAGCACTTTCATTTACTTGAAATAGGCTTGCTTTTTCCTGCCACAAGACCTCTGCACCCCTTTGCCAGGAATGCTCTTCCCTATTTTATTTTATTTTATTTTATTTTATTTTATTTTATTATTTTATTTTATTTTATTTTATATTTTATTTTATTTTATTTTATTTTATTTTTTTTATTTATTTATTTTTTTTTGAGACGGAGTCTCGCGCTGTGTCACCCAGGCTGGAGTGCAGTGGCGTGATCTCGGCTCACTGCAAGCTCCGCCTCCCAGGTTCACGCCATTCTCCTGCCTCAGCCTCCGAGTAGCTGGGACTACAGGCGCCCGCCACCACGCCTGGCTAGTTTTTTTTTTTTGTATTTTTAGTAGAGACGGGGTTTCACCATGTTAGCCAGGATGGTCTCGATCTCCTGACCTCGTGATCCACCCGCCTCGGCCTCCCAAAGTGCTGGGATTACAGGCTTGAGCCACCGCGCCCGGCCTTATTTTATTTTTGAGACAGGGTCTCACTCTGTTGTCACCCAGGCTGGAGTACACTGGCGTGATCACAGCTCACTGCAGCCTCAATCTCCTAAACTCAAGCAATCCCCCCACCTCAGCCTCCTGAGTAGCTGAGACACAGGTACATGCCACCACACCCTGGTCTCTTCCGCCTGTGTCTCCTGGTCTGGTTGATTCTCAGTCATTTTTCTGTCTCCTTTCAAATTTTACTTCCTCAGGGAAGCCCTCCCTGATTTCTATTCTACTAGATCAGGGTCCCCCCATCACCTCCTCATAGCTCCTTATGCTCTTTCATTATTATTTTCTTCCTTTCTGATCATCTTAATCAGTGTCTCCCCCCTCATCTGACTGCATCTGTCCTGTTACCCCCTATTGCCAAGTGCCCACATAGCACCTGGCACAGTGTGGCAGATGACTTAGGTGGGTTCTCTGAGTCCCACTCAAACATAACAGATAACATTAGTCTCATTAGTCTCAAATAACTATGTGCCAGGCACTGTGCTGTGCATCCTACACACCTGGTCTCCTCTAATCCTTACACCAGCCTTAGCAAGTAGACACCAACACAATTCCCATTTTCCAGATGAGGAAACTGAGGCTGAGGCAGGTGAAATGACTTAAGACCCTCCAGCTAGAAAAGAGCAGAGTCACGGCCGGGCGCAGTGGCTCACGCCTGTAATCCCAGCACTTTGGAAGGCTGAGGCAGGCGGATCACGAGGTCAGGAGATGAGACTATCCTGGCTAATACGGTGAAACCCTGCCTCTACTAAAAATACAAAAAAATTAGCTGGGTGTGGTGGCAGGCACCTGTGGTCCCAGCTACTCAGGAGGCTGAGACAGGAGAATGGCGTGAACCCAGGAGGCAGAGCTTGCAGTGAGCCGAGATTTCACCACTGTACTCCAGCCTGGGTGACAGAGTAAGACTCCATCTCAAAAAAAAAAAAAAGAGCAGAGTCACGATTCAAAGGCAGCTCCACCCTGCTCCAAAGCCCACTTTGCTAGACGGGTTCAACCAGGAGGTTCAAGATTGGAAGGGTGTGGAAGGACTGGGCTCAGGCATGTGACCTGGGGCTGGGTCGAGCTGGGGCTGGGCAGGTAGGCTGGCTTCCTCCTCTGGCAGCAAGCGTGCAGGCAGGTGGGTGGCCCTGGAAAGTTGCCTTTTTTGAGATGGAGTCTTATTCTGTCGCCCAGGCTCGAATGTAGTGGTGCAGTCTCTGCTCACTGCAACCTCTGCCTCCTGGGTTCAAGTGATTTTCCTGTCTCAGCCTCCCGACTACCTGGGATTACAGGTGCCTGCCACCACACTTGGCTAATTTTTTGTATTTTTAGTAGAGACGGGGTTTCACCATGTTGGCCAGGCTGGTAGTGAACTCCTGACCTCAAGTGATCCTCCTGCCTCGGCCTCCCAAAGCGCTAGGATTACAGGCATGATCCCAAACCTGGGACCACAGGTGCATACTACCACACCAGGCCTTTTTTTTTTTTTTTTTTTTAATAGAGATGGGGTCTTGCTATGTTGCCCAGGCTGGTCTTGGCCACTGTGCCTGGCCTCCTGGGAGGTATTTGAGGTTGCTGGGTATTGGGCGTGGGAAGGAAAAGGCCATGACCCTGCCCCTCCACACCCTGCCCTACAGAAGGCAGATGGGACCTGCAACACCAACTTCAAGAAGACACAGGCACTGGAGCAGGTGACAAAGGTGCTGGAGGACTTCGTGGATGGAGACCACATCATCCTGGTGAGTGGGCCACCTGTGTCCCAGAAAGTAGCAGCTTAAGACAGCCTCTATTTATTCTTGCTCCAAAGTCAGTGGTCTTCTGCTTTGGGTGGGGCTGGACTGATACTGGCTGGCTTTGCTCTGTCTGAGGTCAGCTGGTGGCTTGGCAAGGCTGGCTGGTCCAGGGTGGCTCTAGTCCCAGCTCTGCCGGTTGGCTCATGACTTGGCCGCATGTCTCTTGATAGCAGGATGGCCTGGGCTTGTTCTCACAGTGGAGGCAGGGGGCCAAGAGAACAAGTAAAAAATGCAAGGCCTCTTGTTGCCTGGGCTCAGAATGGCCACCATGATTTCTGCCGTTCAGCAAGTCATGTGACCCAGCCTGGATCGAAGGGGGTCGGGAGACAGACTCCGCCTCTGGATGGGAGTGGAGACTCATGGAATCCAGCACTTTTCTCCATGCCACCTTGATGAATCCAAGCCTTCACTCCCCCGCCCTGTCTTCCCCATGGCTCCCGCATTCCATCCTGGCTAGAGCCTGCCTACTCCTTTGGGGGAATGGGGTGAGGTCAGAGCTCAAGGTGGTCAAGGCCCCACAAAGTCCCCATGCTAACCAAGGAACCCTCCCTGTCACACAGCAAAAGTACGTGGCACGCCTAGAAGAACTTCGTGAAGCTCTGGAGATCTCCCCCTTCTTCAAGACCCACGAGGTGCGAGCCCTTGCTGCCGTGGGTGGAGATAGGGGTGTCGGGGTCCAGGTACATGGAGGGGAAACCATTGATGAGTTACAGGTCAAAAGATATAAAAAGGGGCTGGGTGTGGTGGCCCACACCTGTAATACCAGCACTTTGGGAGGCTGAAGTGGGAGGATTGCTGGAGCCCAGGAGTGCCAAGACCAGCCTGGGCAACATAGCAAGACCCTGTCTCTATTTAAAAAAAAAAAAAAAATGCTGGGTGCAGGGGCTCATGCCTGTAATCCCAGCACTTTGGGAAGCCAAGGCAGGCAGATCACCTGAGGTCGGGAGTTCGAGGCCAGCTTGACTAACATGGGGAAACTCCGTCTCTACTAAAAATACAAAATTAGCCAGGTGTGGTGGCACATGCCTGTAATCCCAGCTACTCGGGAGGCTGAGGCAGGAGAATCTCTTGAACCCGGGAGGTGGAGGTTGCGGTGAGCCAAGATCATGCCATTGCACTCCAACCTGGGCAACGAGCAAAATTCTGCCTCAAAAATAAATAAATAAAATAAAATAAAATAAAAACAGCGTCTACTGAGAGCTGACTCTGCCAACCACTGGGAGGCACCTGATGAGTAGGGGCTGGTACCATCATCCTGATTCTACAGAGGAGGAAACCAGTCATCAGTAGCAGTCCACGAGGCCTGAGAAGTCACTGTCTCTTTCTAAGTGAAGGCATTATCCAATTCTAGTTTTTAAAATTTTTTTTGGTCAGAATCAGTGTCTCACTGTGTTGCCCAGGCAGGAGTGCAGTGGCGCAATCATAGGTCACGATAGTGTCAATCTCCTGGGCTCAAGTGATCCTCCTGCCTGGACCACCTGTCACTGGAACTACAAGTGTGCACTACCATGACCAGCACACGATCCAATTCTTTAGTCTCTGCCAGGCTCTCCTCACTCATTCTGGATCCTGAAGGCATTTGAGTTTGCACGGTGGCTTAGCAAAGGCCAGGCACAGTGGCTCATGCCTGTAATTCCAGCACTTTGGGGCAGTTGAGGTGGGAGGATCGCTTGAGCTCAGGAGTTCGAGACCAGCCTGGGCGATACAGTGAGACTTTGTCTCTGTTTTTTTTTTTTTGAGACGGAGTCTCGCTCTGTCGCCCAGGCTGGAGTACAGTGGTGCACTCTTGGCCCACTACAAGCTCCACCTCCTGGGTTCATGCCATTCTCCTGCCTCAGCCTCCCGAGTACCTGGGACTGCAGGTGCCCGCGACCATGCCCAGCTAATTTTTGTATTTTTAGTAGAGACAGGGTTTCACCGTGTTGACTAGCATGGTCTCAATCTCCTGACCTCATGATCCGCCTGCCTCAGCCTCCCAAAGTGCTGAGATTACAGGCGTGAGCCACTCTGCCTGGCCTTATATTTTAAAAAAAAAAAAAAAAAAAAAAAAGCTGCCAGGAGCAGTGGCTCACACCTGTAATCCCAACACTTTGGGAGGCTGAGGTGGGCGGATCACGAGGTCAGGAGATCGAGACCATCCTGGCTGACATGGTGAAACCCCGTCTCTACTAAAACATACAAAAAATTAGCCGGGCTTAGTGGCGGGCGCCTATAGTCCCAGCTGCTCTGAAGGCTGAGGCAGGAGAATGGTGTGAACCTGGGAGGCGGAGCTTGCAGTGAGCTGAGATCCGGCCACTGCACTCCAGCCTGGGCGACAGAGCGAGACTCCATCTTAACAACAACAAAAAAAATTAGCCGGAAATTACTTGAACCCAGCAGGTGGAGGTTGCAGTGAGCTGAGATCGTGCCACTGCACTCCAGCCTGGGCAACAGAGTGAGGCTCTGTCTCAAAAAAAAGAAAGGCCGGGCGCCGGTGGCTCAAGCCTGTAATCCCAGCACTTTGGGAGGCCGACGGGTGGATCACGAGTCAGGTGAGATCGACTACTCCCACACGGTGAAACCCCGCCCCTACTGCCACAAAACTAGTCAAGGAGGGGTGGCGGGTTCTGTAGTCCCAGCTACTCGTGAGGCTGAGACAGGAGAATGGCGGAACCCGGGAGGCGGAGCTTGCAGTGAGCTGAGATCCCGCCACAGCACTCCAGCCTGGGCAACAGAGCTGACTCCGCCTCAAAAAAAAAAAAAAAAAAAAAAAAAAAAAAAAAAAAGAAGAAAAAAAACCAAAGGCATGGTGATGCATGCCTGTAGCCTCAGCTACTCAGGAGGCTGAGGCAGGAGGAGGGCTTGAGTCCAGGAGGTCAAGGCTGCAGTGCATTTTGATCATGCCTCACATTGAACATTTGCTGTGTATTTGCTATGTACCAAGCACTGTCTTAAGCACTTAATGTAGATTAATTCATACATATAACATGCCCAGCAACCTCTGAGGCAAATGATCCTACAGTCAACCCCTTATCCTCAGATGATCTCTTCCAGTCCCCCAGCAGATGCCACGAACTGTGGATAGTACTGAACTATAGACTGTGTTTTCTTAGTCTGATAACCAAGGTGGCTCCTAGGTGACTCGTGGGTGGGTGGCAGATACAGCATGGACACGCTGGACAAAGGGATGATTCGCTTCCCAGGTGGTATGGAGCAGGATGGCACGAGATTTCATCACAGTACTTAGGACGGTATGCAACTTAAAACTTATGCATTGTTTATTTCTGGAATTTTCCATTTAATATTTTTGGATCACAGTTGACTGAGAGTAACTAAAACCAAAGAAAATGAAACGACTGACTGGGGACTAACTGTATTACTCTTACTCTGTATATGAGGACGCAGAACTACAGAGAGGTTAAGACACCTGCCCAAGGCTGCACAGCCAGGAGGTGGCACAGCCAGGATCTGAGTCAGGTAGCCAGGCTCCAGGGTTCATGCTGTCAGCCACCCGGCTCTGCTGCCTGTCAGGAAGGGACCTTGGCCAGTGCCTGCTCCTTCCTTAACCTCCCGTCTCTCCCCCGGCAGGTGGTAGGCAGCTCCCTCCTCTTCGTGCACGACCACACCGGCCTGGCCAAGGTCTGGATGATCGACTTCGGCAAGACGGTGGCCTTGCCCGACCACCAGACGCTCAGCCACAGGCTGCCCTGGGCTGAGGGCAACCGTGAGGATGGCTACCTCTGGGGCCTGGACAACATGATCTGCCTCCTGCAGGGGCTGGCACAGAGCTGAGCTGCTCAGCCACCGCCAGGTTTAATTGGATGGTGCCAGTCTGGCTGGAGGAGCCCTGAGATGCCATGGGGGGCCTGAGATTGGCCATGGGGGAGCTGGCCTCCAGGGATGGGAGAGATTGTGTCATGTGCCACACGAGACCAACGTGGAAAGGTCTGAAGGGCCCTGGGAGATCAGGTAGCACCTGGCCCCATCATGATGCAGGGGCTATGGGGACCTGGAAGGAACACGATGAGGCAGTGAGTCAGAAAAGCCAGAACGGGGTCCCCCGATCTGCTGGGAAGGCTTCTGAGGGGCTGCCCTGAGAGCATTCAGTTCAGATGTCACAGGGTGTGGCGTGACAGGGTGCCTGTGGACACATGAATCACTTCTAACCTGCCTCCCTGTCAGCCTCCAGGCTGCCAGCTGGCTGAGGTCTGGGACTGGGTTGGGTTCATCTGTGGTGCCTCAGCGGGTCAGGCATCGTTGGTGAACAGATGCAGGCGCTGCTGGACCATCTAGGGAGAGTGACAGTCTTCACCGGGGAGCCGTTTGGGTGCTGAGCGACAAGAGACTCAGAGGGCATAACCCCATGGGACTGGACGCAGCCTGAGGGCTGATACCACTGGGCAGTATCCTGCCCTGCTGTGGCCCTGTGGGATCCTCCATGCCCCTCAGAGGACTCTGCTCACCTCCTGCAGACCCAAACCACCGCCACATCTGTGCCAGCACTGTGACAGTACTTCACTCCTCTGCACCAGATCCGGCCTCAGGACTTCCACCTCCTGCCTGACCCCCAGGCTTCTCTCTCCTTTCTCCTAGCAAACAGTGGCAGAAAGGAGGTTCAGAGGCTGGGAAAGTGGGCCTCCCCCTGCGACTCAAGAGCTGCTGCACTCAGGAGGGCCCCATCCCATCCCAGGCTGCTGCAGGGAAAAGCAATGGGTGTGTGTCAGAGGCGCAGGGTGGGTGGGGCTGCCAGCCACGACCCTGGCCTGCAGCCTGATTCAAACCAAAGACTATAGAACCCTGGGGTGTGGCTAAGGCCCCTCCAGCATGCATAGCCAGGTCTTCCTGGCCCTTGAGGCTGGGCTGGTGGACAGGCACCTACCTCTTCCCTAAGCTGAAGCTCCCACACTTTCTTCCAGGGCTGAGGAGACGCTCTCCTTTTCTACTGACCATCTTGATACTTATTTATACGAGAGGCAGTTGCTGCACGGGGTAGTACTGGGAAGCAGGGGGCAGAATGGCTCTGCTGAGCCTCCTGCCAGTGACAACACCCCAATAAACAGGACATTCAGAGCCAATGTTGTAGAGCTTTTTATTTTGCATCTGGAGTGTATTTGGGCACTTGGGCTGGGTGGGGTAACAGGATAATGAGCAGTTTGGGAAAGAGGCAGGCTCCAAGCAGGCTATTTCACTCACTTGGCGCTCACTGGGCGGCTATTCTTGTGCCTGGATGTGTTACAATGCAGGGGACACAGTAGTGACCGAGGCTGCTCCAAGCCCTGGCTGGGATGGGGGATGCACAGGCAGGCTGCTCAGGGCTGGGATGGTGGACACACATCCTCTTTACCCTGATCACTGGTTAGAAATATTGCACTGTGGCTTGGCGCAGTGGCTTACACCTGTCATCCCAGCACTTTGGGAGGCCGAGCCAGGTAGATCAGTTGAGGTCAGGAGTTCGAGACCAGCCTGGCCAACATGGCAAAGCCCTGTCTCTACTAAAAATACAAAAAGTTGGCGAGGCATGGTGGTGCATGCCTGTAATCCCAGCTACTTGGGGGCTGAGGCAGGAGAATCACTTGAACCTGGGAAGTGGAGGCTAGAGTGAGCCGAGATCACGCCACTGCACTCCAGCCTGGATGACAGAATGAGACTCCATCTCAGAAAAAAAAAAAAAAGGCAACACTGCTCTGTACAGTTTCCCTAAATGACACAGGCTTGGTTAGGGACAGAGAAGTGATCCAGACAGGCCTGGTCCTCCTACTTCAGAGTGGAGAGGTCAGGTATTCACGAAGCTGGTAATCACACACACTCACTAGATGTTTATATGGGTGGATAGGAAAGTTTGTGGTCAGCACCATAATGTTCAGGGAGCCAGGAGACAGCCTGGCTGAGAGACACTAACTACCTAGCTTGAATCCTGACCCTGCCACATGCTAGTCATGTGACCTCAGGCCAGCGATTCTACTTCTCCAGGCCTGTCTTGCCATCTGTCAAATCGGGTCCATTTAGCACCCCCCTTACAAGGTTGTCAGACCTGCTAACACAGGTAGAGGGGCTGGCACAGGTAACTGCTCCCAGGTGGGCTTTAAAACTGTGAAGACATGAGGTTCCGGGGGCGGGGGGTGTCTTGACTGGGGCTGGGGACTCTTCCCTGAGGTAGTGATACCTGAGCCTCAATGGAGAAGTTACGGAATGATCCTCAGCAGAGGGCTGGGGTGGGCCTCAGTGCTCCGGGGATTTGAACACTTCAGGGCTGATCTGAAAGGCCAGTATGACTGGTAGGTGGCAAGTGTGAGGAAGAGCCTGCGCTAAGGGGGGTGAGCTGAGGCTGGCGCAGTTCAGTGTCCCTGTCCTGTGAGCAGCAGAGGGCCCAGGCTCCTTAGATGTCTCGTGAGGTGACAGAGGCGGTCCCTAGTAAGAAACGGACGGATGCAACATTCAGATGGGAGAGGCAGGCCACAGGGTCTGGGCTGCCGTCAGTCTCTCCCTAGAGGGACCAGCTGGTGCTCAATACTGCAGGGGGTGGGCCTGGGGTTGGGACGATGCCCAGGCTTGGGAGAGATGGAGTGGGGGTGGCCCTGATGAAGGATCCCTGGGCTGGAGGCCCTTGAGACCCAGCTTAAACCTTGGGGCCATCACACAGAGGGAGAAGTGGGGGCACACTTGAAATGGTGAGCGAGCTAGGCTGCAGCCTGGGACCGCAGCCCCAGCTAATGACTGCAGTCTTGCGGTGTGAGGAGCAAGGCCTGGCCACAGAGGCCAGCCCGCACCCCACCCACGGGCACCACGTACACCCGGCCGTCGGTGGCCCGCGAGGGTGAGAAGTCCGTCAGCTGCAGGTTGCTGTCCCGGACTTGGTCGTAGTCCCACAGCTGATAGTGCCAACTCTTGCCCTGCTTGGACAGCAGGTAGACAGCTCCCGGGGAGCCCTCCTCCGGCAGGGATGGTGGCTGGCAGGGCGTGCCCAGCACTGGGTGGAACAGACCCGGCAGCTCAGGGTCCTCAGTGTAGCCGAGAGTGGGCACAGCCCGAACACCCAGCAGGACCCCTGGGGGAGAGGAGAAAGTGGTGAGTGGCAGTGACTGAGCCAGGACCAGGTGCTGGGGCTAAGTTCCGCCCCCTCCCATCCCTCCAGGGTGGGTGCAGCTGCCATTCCTAGGTTACAGTGACGTTACTGGTGACCAGTGGGTTGGGATTTGGTCCCACCACAGCATCCGGCTCCAAAGCTGTAGGCGTTTTAAGTCTTACCTCCCCTGGCCTGACAGCACGGGGGAGGGGGGAAGGGGGGGAGGCAGCACGAGATGGAGCAAATGCCGTCACCTGGTCATCTCCCGCTGTCTAGGGAAGAGATCCAAGAGGAGCTGTCGAGACCACACAGCCATGAAGAAGCTGAATGGAGCCTCCCCCGGACCTCCTGACGCGGACCAACCTGGTCTTTCTTCAGGCGGGGGAATGATGAAGATGGTGCTGGCAATGCTTACAGAGACGTGCCACATGCCAAGCCCTGTTTCTTTTTTTTTTTTTTTTTTTTTTGAGACGGAGTCTTGCTCTGTCACCCAGGCTAGAGTGCAGTGGCGCCATCTCAGCTCACTGCAACCTCCACCTCCCACATCCAAGCGATTTTCCTGCTTTAGCCTCCCAAGTAGCTGGGATTTCAGACACATACCACCACGCCCGGCTAATTTTTGTAGTTTTAGTAGAAACAGGGTATCACCATGTTGGCCAGGTTGGTCTCAAACTCCTGACCTCAAGTGATCCACCCGCCTCGGCCTCCCAAACTGTTGGGATTACAGGCGTGAGCCACTGCGTCTGGCCAAGCCCTGTTCTGAGTGCTGCGTGCTATGCCTACAAGGCAGCCTTATGAGGAGGGTGCTACTGTTACCCCTGATTTCCAGATGGGGAAAGGAATGGCCCAGAGAGGCGACGATACCTGCCCAGAGTCACAGAGCCTAGAAGAGGCTGCGCCAGGCCTGGAGCCCAGACGTTCTGATCCTGAAATCTATGCTCTGAGCTTCCGTTTGTAGAAGCTCCAACTGGCGGACACCTGGGGCCCAGCCTGCCCGGTGCTATGCTAAGTGCCCAGCCTGCCTGGGGAGACACCAGCACAAGGAGTGAGAATGTCAGGGGGTTAATGGAGGCCAGGGAGACCCAGGATGAGGGGTGCAGACAAAGGAGGGGGAACCCACCTGCACTCACCGCCCAGTGGGCCTTGTGGCCCTTCCTCTGACACGGCTCATGGTTGAAGTCTTCGTCGTAGCTGGTGCTGGCATTAAGGTAAAAACGATAGCATGGCCCTGGGACCCACCCTTCGCCACCCCTGTCCTCCTCCCTCCAAGGCCCTGGGATACGGGATGAGCAGGGGATGTCCAGTGACCAGGTGCTGCAGGACGAGGTCTCTGTTGGGACCGCCCAGGCCGCCAGAGAGCAGCTTGGCCTGGCAGCCCAGCACCTCCTGAGCCAGCCTGCCCATGTCGGCCACTGCATGGTGAGAGCACACAGAGGGGGCTTGTTGCGTGTGCCCAGCACCGTGCCGAGGGTTCACAGTGGGCGATGCTTCCGACCCTCACCATGACCTTCCACCCATTGGTACAAATGAAGAAAATGAGGCACTAAAAGCGTCAGGGGCTTGTCCATGGCCACAGCGAAGAGGTGGCAGAGCTGGGTTTGCAACCCGTGCAGCCAGCTCGAGTTCATCTTGTAACCTCTCTGCTCTACTGGGCAGTGGGAAGGGCCCGAAGAATGGAACAAGACACCCTGACACACGGCTGCCAGCACCCCACCCAGCCTCTCCAGTCCCAGCCTCATGAAGAGGTGATGGAGCACGCAGCCACCCAGCTCACCTGAGAACATCTCTCCCTGGGCCGTGTAGCCTCTTTCCGTGGCCACCTGCACGAGTCTCTCCAGGGGGACGCCACTGGGGGGCGACAGGAGAGTACCTGCCATCCACAAGGCCACCAGCCCGCATCTGGGGACAGACAGGCCCAGCCTGTCAATCGTATGTCACAGCCTCCTTACCTGGAAGCTGGAGTTGGGGAACAGGTTTGCTGCCCTGGAGGAGTCCCCCCCTCCTCCCAGGCCAGCGAGGGAGACCTGACTCCCCTTCAGGGGAGAGCCCAAGGCTGAAGGGCTGGGGGTAGAAGGGTGGGGAGAGGTCACCTGAGCTTCCTGGCAGGAGGAGCCAAGGTGGAGTTGGACCAGGTTCATTCGTTCATTCCTCGGATGTTCCAACTATGTTTACTATGCAGATACCCAGAAGCCCTAGTGGAAAGTTCCCCCTTTCCTTCCCTCTTCCTCCCGGCAGGGACAATCCACTCCTCTTTTCCAGATCAGTCGTTAAGAAGCCCAGCAAGGCAGAGTAAGGGCAGCAAACGGGCTGGGGGGGGGTCCCGCATCAGGGCACATACTGAGGGCCTTCTTGGATGAGGGACGGCAGGTCTGCACAGAAGAGGATCCACCGCAGGTCACCTCGGAACCTGAAGCAGAGCCGCGCTCAGTCACCAGGGAGCCAGCTCTGAAGCACCCCCGACCTTGAGGTCTGGCTGGGAGTGGGGTATCCAGGGACGATGAAGGGAACACAGGCCTGGCTGTCCTAAGGCTGAAGGAGGCTCCTGGTTCAGTCACTGACTTCCCCTTCCTAAGCTTCAGGTTCCTCATCTGGTTCATGGGAATGGTCCTTCTGCTTGCCTGCTCCCTGCTCTCTCTCTGTTATTGAAGGGTGAGGAGTAAAGGGTAGCACTTTGCAACCAGGTGTATCTGAGGAAATTTCTCAAAGTGGTATCTCCATCTCCAACTCTTTTTTTCTTGCACTGTTGCCCGGGATGGAATGCAATGATGCAATCAAAACTCACTGCAGCCTCGACCTCCCAGGGTCAAGTGATTCCTCCTGCCTCGGCCTCCTGAGTAGCTGGGAGTATAGGCATGTACCACCACGTCCAGCTAGTTCTTTTTATTTTATTTTATTTTATTTTTTTGAGACAGGGTTTTGCTCGTTTTGCCCAGACTGGAGTGCAACAGTGCAATCTCAGCTCACTGCCTCCTGGGTTCAAGCGATTCTCCTGCCTCAGCCTCCCAAGTAGCTGGGCTTACATGTGCACGCCACAACGCCCAGCTAATTTTGTATTTTTAGAAGAAATGGGGTTTCACCATGTTGGCCAGGCTGGTCTCGAACTCCTGACCTCAGGTTATCCACCCACCTTGGCCTCCCAAAGTGCTGGGATTACAGGCGTGAACCACCACGCCTAACTCTTTTTTTTTTTTTTTTTTGAGACGGAGTCTTGCTCTGTTGCCCAGGCTGGAGTGCAGTGGCGCAATCTCGGCTCACTGCAAGCTCCGCCTCCCGGGTTCACGCCATTCTCCTGCCTCAGCCTCCCGAGTAGCTGGGACTACAGGCGCCCACCGCTGCGCCCGGCTAATTTTTTCTATTTTTAGTAGAGACGGGGTTTCACCATGGTCTCGATCTCCTGACCTTGTGATCCGCCCGCCTCGGCCTCCCAAAGTGCTGGGATTACAGGCGTGAGCCACCGCGCCCGGCGACTCTTTTTATTTTTAGTAGAGATGAGGTCATGCTATGTTGCCCAGGCTCCAAACTCTGCGATTTGTTTTTCCCTTCAAGTCTGTTTCTTGGGCTGTTCAACAGTGAAAATCCCTTCACCAAACTTTGAATAAAACCAGGTAACAACATGCTTAAGGCCTAAGACAGCACCTTGATAGTGAATCTTTGTACCCTGGGGGAGGCCACTCCGATAGTTTGGCCCTGGGGGATTCATTCCTTTTTTTTTTTTTTTTTTTAAGACAGGGTTTCCCTTTTGTTGCTCCAGCTGGAGTGCAATGGCGTGATCTCGGCTCACCACAACCTCCGCCTCCTGGGTTCAAGCGATTCTCGTGCCTCAGCCTCCCGAGTAGTTGGGATTATAGGCATGCACCACCACACCCCGCTAATTTTTTGTACTTTTTCTGTGTTTTTTTTTTTTTTTTTTTTTTTTGAGACGACTGGAGTGCAGTGGTCCGATCTTGGCTCACTGCAAGCTCCGCCTCCTGGGTTCACGCCATTCTCCTGCCTCAGCCTCCTGAATAGCTGGGACTACAGGCGCCCACCACCATACCTGGCTAATTTTTTGTATTTTTTTTTTTTTGAGACAGAGTCTCGCTCTGTCGCCCAGGCTGGAGTGCAGTGGCCGGATCTCAGCTCACTGCAAGCTCCGCCTCCTGGATTTACGCCATTCTCCTGCCTCAGCCTCCCGAGTAGCTGGGACTACAGGCGCCCGCCACCTCGCCCGGCCAGTTTTTTTGTATTTTTTAGTAGAGACGGGGTTTCACCCTGTTAGCCAGGATGGTCTCGATCTCCTGACCTCGTGATCCGCCCGTCTCGGCCTCCCAAAGTGCTGGGATTACAGGCTTGAGCCACCACGCCCGGCCTGTATTTTTTTAGTAGAGACGGGGTTTCACCGTGTTAGCCAGGATGGTCTTGATCTCCTGACCTCGTGATCCGCCCGTCTCGGCCTCCCAAAGTACTGGGATTACAGGCTTGAGCCACCACGCCCGGCCAATTTTTTGTATTTTTAGTAGAGATGGGGTTTCACCGTGTTAGCCAGGATGGTCTCGATCTCCTGATTTTGTGATCTGTCCGCCTCAGCCTCCCAAAGTGCTGGGATTACAGGCGTGAGCGACCGCGCCTGGCCATTTTTTGTATTTTTAGTAGATATGGGGTTTCTTCATGTTGGTTAGGCTGGTCTCAAACTGCTGACTTCAGGTGATCCACCCGCCTCAGCCTCCCGAAGTGCCAGGATTACAGGTATGAGCCACCGTGCCTGGCTTCCTTTTTTTTTTTTTGAGATGGAGTCTTGCTCTGTCGCCTGGGCTGGAGTACAGTGGTGTGATCTTGGGTCACCGCCACCTCCACCTCCCAGGTTCAAGCAATTCTCCTGCTTCAGCCTCCTGAGTAGCTAGGATTACAGGTGTGTGCCACCATGTCTGGCTAATTTTTGTATTTTTAGTAGAGATGGGGTTTTGCAATGTTGGTCAGGCTAGTCTCGAACTCCTGGCCTCAGGTGATCTGCCTGCCTTGGCCTCCCAAAGTGCTGGGATTACAGGTGTGAGCCACTGTGTCCGGCCCATGCTTATTATTCCTATCCCAAGGCTGGTAAGAGGGCAAGGTTCGGTTCGTTTGTGGGGGTGGTATGGACTGAGAGCTTGTGGTTCCCAGTTTAGGGTACCCTCCCGATGAAATATGATACCACATAAGTATGATTAAAAGCATGGAGGATGGGCGTGGCGGCTCACGCCTGTAATCCCAGCACTTTGGGAGGCCGAAGCAGGTGGATCACCTGAGGTCAGGAGTTTGAGATCAGCCTAGCCAACATGACGACACCCCGTCTCTACTAAAAACACAAAAAATTAGCCAGGCATGGTGGCGGGTGCCTGCAATCCCAGCTACTCAGGAGGCCGAGGCAGGAGAATTACTTGAACCCGGGAGGCGGAGGTTGCAGTGAGCCAAGATCACGCCACTGCACTCCAGCCTGGGCAACAAGAGCGAAACTCCATCTCTAAATAAATAAAAAAAATAAGAAGCATGGAGCCAGGCTGGGTGCAGTGGCTCACGCCTATACTTCCAGCACTTTGGGAGGCCAAGACAAGAAGATTGCTTGGGCCTAAGAATTCAAGACCCAGCCTGGGCAACACAGCGAGACTCTATATCTACAAAAAATATATATATGTACAAAAAATTAGCCGGGGATGGTGGTGCATACCTGTGGTCCCAGATATTTTGGAGACTGAGATGGGAGGATCACTTGAGCCCGGGCGGTTGAGGTTGCAGTGAGTTGTGATACAGCTACTGCATTCCATCCTGGGCAACAGAGCAAGATCCTGTCCCCAAAACAAACAAACAAACAGCCTGGAGCCCTGCCACCAGAGTTCAGATTGGACTCTTCCTCTTTTTTGCACTATAGCTAAAGGGCTTCACTTCTATGAGCCTCAGTTTTCTCATCAGGAATATGAGACAAAAACAGTTTCTACCTCATGGGGTTGTTGAGAAGATTCAATAAATTAATATTTAAACATTTAGAACAGCGCCTGACATAGGGTAGGCACTCAGTAAAGGGTGGCTATAATTTGCATTAAATTTGCCTCATCTCAGTGTGGGCATTTAGGGAAGATTATAAATGTGTCCACAGGCTGGGTGCGGTAGCTCACGCCTGTAATCTCAGCACTTTGGGAGGCTGAGGCAGGTGGATCACCTGAGGTTGGGAGTTCGAGACCAGCCTGGCCAACATGACAAACCGCGTTTCTACTAAAAATACAAAAATTAGCTGGGCATGGTGGTGGGCACCTGTAATCCTAGCTACTCGGGAGGCTGAAGCAGGAGAATAGCTTGAACGGGGAGAAGGGGGGTGGGCAGGCGGAGGCTGCAGTCAGCCAAGATGACGCCAGTTCACTCCAGCCTGGATGAAAGAGAGAAACCCCATTACAAAACAAAAACAAAAACGTGTCTAGAGATCTTGGAGTTTCAATGTGAGTCTGGGCAAGTCTTTTCTCCCTCTTTTCAGCCAGGCAATCATTAAACCTCAGCCTCACAGCCCCAGCCCAGGTCTGGCGCTCTCCTTTCCCCTACCACCTGGGTCCCTCGATGTCCCAGTTTTCTCAAGACTCCTAAGTACCACTTCCACAGGACGCCTCCTTCCCTGCACAGAGCCTCTCCAGGGCTCCCCCATGCCCTCAGGAAAGTCCCAGTCCCTTCGCAGAGCCCGCTCTGTCCTGCGTGGGCTGGCTCTGCCGCTTTCACAGCCTCATGTTTGCCACTTTTCCCGGCAAGTTAAGGACATATTTGCAGTTCCTTGAATAGAACATGTCCTCATTTCACTCCAGGCCCCTGCACAGCTGGTTACTCTCATCACACAGCATTTGCACGACTTGCTCAACAGCACTCAGGGTTCCCCTTCTCCAAGAAGCTCCCCCTGACTCCCCAGCCTGGGTCATACACCCCTCTGGGCTTTGTCATGACAGCCCTGTCCACTCTGGGTTGTCACTGTCTGGAGGGATGGAGGGATCTGTTTCCCCCACTAGACTGGGCACTTGCTTTTTTTTTTTTTTTTTTTTTGAGACAGAGTATCGCTCTGTCTTCCAGGCTGGAGTGCAGTGACACAATCTTGGCTCACTGTAACCTCTGCCTCCGGGGTTCAAGTGATTCTCCTGCCTCAGTCTCCCAAGTAGCTGGGACTACAGTCGCATGACACCACACCCGGCTAATTTTTGTATTTTTAGTAGAGATGGGGTTTCACCATATTGGTCAGGCAGGTCTCCAACTCCTGATCTCGGGTGATCCACCTGCCTCGGCCTCCCAAAGTGCTGGGATTACAGGCATGAGCCAACGCACCCAGCATGGACTGGGCACTTGTGAGGACAGCTTTCTTCATTGCTGGAGGCACACCACCATGGACGGGATCTAGGCGGGGGACCTAAAGTAGTCAGGCTGTTTGATCATGAGGACACGGGAACCGCCCCCCCCCCAAAAGGAAATGGAGAAGCGACTAGGGCAGAGCCTGGGTGGTGGGTGGGGCATGGAGACCCTACCGGTCCTTGTGCAGTTTCAGGAGCCTCTTCACATCTTCTCTGCCCTTGGGGACCGGGCCAGCCTTCTCCAAGGCCTCCTTCAGGAGCTGGCTCTTCTCCAGGCCGAAGACATGAGGGGGAGCAGGCCCCGTGGCAGCGGGTGGAGGAGGCAGTGGGGGCGGTGGGGGAACAGCGGTCTGCTGACTCCAGGGAGGGGATGGTATAGCTAAAAAGTCCAGGGGACTTGGGGGTAGAGGAGGAGATGGAATGCTGCTGGCTTGGGGTACAGGGGTTCTTGGAGGAGGGATTGGTGGCTTTAGGGGAGGAGAACATGGAGAAGTCATTTTGGGGTCTACAGGAGGGGCTGAGAGGTTCAGAAGGCGGGGAGGGAAGGATCCTCCAACAGAGAACGGTCTCAGGGATGGAAATTTTAAAAATTTACGAGCTGAGTTCCAGAATCTGGGGGCTGAGCAGTGGCTGTGAAAGGACCACAGCTAATATTTGAAACCATGGGAGCAAGAATTGTGAGGGTGACTCAAATCATAAGGCACCTGACAGTTAACAGGGTGGGGTCCTTAAATCCGGAACCGGATCTGTGGTACCGGTTGGGTTACCTCGGGAGTCTTATGTGGACAGTTAGTAGGAGTTAACTCATTCTTTGGGGCTAGATGTGGAAACACATGAGTAAGTTTGGGATATGAAGGCTCAGACCTAAACTGAGGTGCCTTAAGGGTGCGACTTAGGAGCCCAGGGCTAAAGATTCGGAGAACTTAGGTTCACTACCCCCTCACATCCCAGGCCCGAGTTTGGAACCTTTGGGCTGACCTTTGAGTCAGAGGTCAAGAGGTCAAAATGGACACCTGGCAGGAAAAATGGCCTAGTTGTGGAGAAGGTCCCGGAACCAGAGCAACAAAAACGTCTGTGGGTTGGAGAAGACTCAGAGATCAGAGGCCGGTGGGCGCCGTGATAACCGGTGGAAAACGAAAGGGAGTCAGGAAGTAAGGTACACCTCCCACTCCCGGAAAATGGCGGCCCCCGCACACTGCTTTTTCCATATCACGTGGTATCACATGCAACAGTGCCCGCCCATTTGGCGATCACGTGACAGAAAACGCAGCTCTGGGGGGAAGAGGCGGGACTTCAAAAAGGATTGCCTCCGGAAGACACCACAGCGCCAGACGCGTCCCGATTGGCAAAATACTAGTGACCTTCACTGATTGGTCCGTAGACCCGGGAGTCACGGAAGGAGGTGGGCTTTCAGGGAGTCGGGCGGGGTTTTTCTACCTAGGCGGGAACTCAAATATCATTTTGATTGGCAAGAGCTGAGCCCAGAAACGAGACTTGCTCTGATTGGTCAAGCTACTGCGTTTCCGCGCAGAGATTGCCTGGCAGAAAGGCAGGGGCGGTGCCAGGAGAGAAAGCTTCGTGGTTTGGTCTCAGGAAAGTAGCAGGCGCCGCTTGAGAGAACTGCGGTCCTGTCGGAAGGTAACCTCGGGTGCAAACGACCATCGGCGGCGGGCGAGCGGTACGCTTGGCGTCCGGGCCTTCCTGGGCCCGTCTGAGGAAACTTGCTGCTCGAGGCCAGGCTGCCCAAGACCTGTCCCCTTTTTTCTATACTGGCTCCCACATCCGGGTTTTTCTCCAGGACGGCCCTTCGGATGCATGGGCCAATGGGAGTCGCCATTTAGGGCGCTCCGCCCACGGGGTCGCGTAGAGCATCCTGGAAGTCGTAGTAAATCTCTCGAGAGTTCCCTCTGCACGCGGGCTGGAGAAGCGGGTCCTACGCACGCTTTGTTGCCCGCGCTTTCCCTCGGTCCTTCCCCCTACTCCCGCCTTACCTGACTTCCTTTTGGGAGGAAGATCCTTGAGCAGCCAACGGTGGGACAAAGGATTTGGCGAAACCCAGGGCTAAAGTCACGTTTTTCCTCCTTTAAGCCTTACCTCAACACTTCACTCCATGGCAGTTCCCGAGACCCGCCCTAACCACACTATTTATATCAACAACCTCAATGAGAAGATCAAGAAGGATGGTGAGTTCTCGGGATAGTCCGGACTCCAGACTGTCCCGCACGGGCTGGTCCCTCTTTCACCCCCTGCATCCGCTTCTCTTTCCTCCAGCCAAACTTCGAGTTAACCCCTTGGCCTTTACACAAACTACTTCCTGTCTTCAACACTCCATTAGTTCATCTTACACTCTGCCCTTTAACCTGGTCACTGTTGCTCATCTTACAAGGTTTGAGGTCACAGGACCCTTCCTCCAGGAAGCCTTCCCTTGTCCCTTCACGTGGCTGCCGCTGACTTCCCATACGCTGAGGCCATCTCCCATCACGCCCTGATTCCTCTGAGCTGTCGTGGGGCTGTCTCTCCTCCCAGTGGCCTTTGAGCTCCGTGAGGGCAAGGACTGGGGCTTTCTTGGTCACCGGCTTTTTCAGTGATCAGCTCACAATGAAAATGTGCCATAATGGTGGCTAACGCTCTGTATCATGGGCTGGTCTGTGTGCTTTATATAAATCTTGATTACATTTAATTCTCACAACAAGCTTGTAGGAAGAAGGCTGTTGTTATTCCCATTCCTCAACTAACAAACTGAGGCAGGGCGCGGTGGCTCACCCCTGTAATCTCAGCACTTTAGGAGGCCGAGGCGGGCGGATCACCTGAGGTCGGGAGTTCGAGACCAGTCTGACCAACATGGAGAAACCCTGTCTCTACTGAAAATACAAAATTAGCCAGGCGTGGTGGTGGCGCATGCCTGTAATCCCAGCTACTCTGGAGGCTAAGGCAGGAGAATCGCTTGAACTCGGGAGACGGAGGTTGCAGTGAGCCGAGATACACCATTGCATTACAGCCTGGGCAACAAGAGCTAAACTCCGTCTCAAAAAAGAAAGGAAAAAGAAACCGAGACAGGGTTATGTGACTTGCCCAGGGTCACATAGCAAGTAAAGTGGTTGAAGCCACCGGTATAGAATTTTGCTTAAGAACCCAATTTTTGGCCGGGTGTGGTGGCTCAGGCCTGTAAGCCTAACACTTTGGGTGGCAGAGGCAGGAGGATCACTTAAACACAGGAGTTCAAGATCAGCCTGGGCAACAAAATGAGACCTTGTCTCTACAAAAAAAAAAAAAAAGGCTGGGCATGGGTAGGGTATGTCTGTGGTCCCAGCTACTCAGGAGGCTGAGGTGGGAGGATCGCTTGAGCTAGAGAGGTTGAGGCTGCAGTGAGCTATGATTGCACCACTGCACTGCAGCCTGGGCAGAGCAAGAACCTATCTGAAAAAAGGAAAAAAAAAAAAAAAAACTCAGTTATTGAAATCGGAAAGACCCTCTCACGTTCTCAAGTAAATTATCACCTTTATTGAATCTCATTTTCTACATCTAAAAACTGAGCAAAATCATAATACCTTTTTTGCATGGATGTTGGGTGAGATTAAATTAGCTAAACCTTGCAGTATTTCTTTTTTATGGTAACTGGCAGCTAGTAAGGGCTGGATAAATGTTAGCTCTTATCACTTCAAGAAAATTGTCAGGAGAACTGAAGGAGCTTACTGGGATTCAGTTTGAGGTCACCAGTGAAGTTGCTCTTGAAGAAGGCAAAACCAGCAGCCGGGGTACTGGCTCACGCCTGTCATCCCAGCACTTTGGGAGGCTGAGGTGGGCAGATCATGTGAGATCAGGAGTTCAAGACCAGCCTGGCCAAGATGGTGAAACCCCGTGTCTACTAAAAATACAAAAATCAGCTGGGTGTGGCGGCGCACACCTATAGTCCCAGCTACTCGGGAGGCTGAGGCAAGAGAATCACTTGAACCCTGGGAAGCAGAGGTTGCAGTGAGCTGAGACTGCACCACTCTACTCCAGCCTGGGTGATAGAGACTCTCAAAAAAAAAAAGAAAATAAATAAAACAAAACCAGGAATGTAAATTTTGCATATGCTTTTAGAATGTGGTGCCCAACCATTATTGGGCAGTGCTGGGGACACACTGGTGACATAGAACGCTGGTTCTTTTTTTTTTTTTTTTTTTTAAAAAAGATGAGATGGAGTGTCGCTCTGTTGCCCAGGCTGGAATGCAGTGGCGCAATCTCAGCTCACTGCAACCTCTGCCTGCCAGATTCAAGCAGTTCTCTGCCTCAGCCTCCTGAGTAGCTGGGATTCCAGGCACCTGCCACCATGCCCGGCTAATTTTTGTATTTTTAGCAGAGACAGGGTTTCACCATCTTGGCTACGCTGGTCTCGAACTCCTGACCTTGTGATCCACCTGCCTCGGCCTCCCAAAGTGCTGGGATTATAGGCGTGAGCCACCGCGCCCGGCCGGAACCCCGGTTCTTTAGGACAGTGACAGCCCAGAGTAGTCAGGACCATCATGCAGGAAGCTTAGACAGAGTGTTGAGGGCTGAGATTGGGACCTTAGAAAGACAGAGGGATCCATTCAGCTTCCTGGCAAAGGAGACATTTTGGAGAGCCTGCCAGGTAGAGGAAGCAGTATTTATGTTACATTGAGGGAGAAGAGTGTTACTAACTTGGGCCAGCTTGTGTAGATGTTTAGGGGTAAAAGAGCCTGGCACATTCTGGGTATTACAAGTAGTTTTGTGGGCCTGAGGCCTAGAGGCCTGTAAATCATGGAGAAACTTCCAGCGAGCTGTGCACTGGTGGCTCATGTGCACTGGTGGCTTGTGGCTATGAGGCTCGTGGCTATGAGGCGTCAGACTTTGCCCTGAGGGTGTTGGGGAGCCAGCTTGCTTCCCTGTCCTGGTTGCCTCCCTGATGCACTATCCTCCCAGCGGTGGAGGGTAAATGCGAATGGGCAAGAGGAGGCTGGAGAGTAGAGAGAGGCCCAGAGCCCAGTGGAATGAGTGAAGTCTGAATGAGATTCATGGGGATGGAGTATGGAGAAGAAAACCAGAAATGTTACCCCCAGGAGAATTTTTGACTAATTGCTTAAAAACAAGTTTGACTGCTGTCCCTGCCCCCACCCAGCCTGCACACATTTTCTTGCCTCTTTCCTAGTCTAGTATCTATTTTTTTTTTTTTTTTTTTTTGAGACGGAGTCTGGCTCTGTCACCCGGGCTGGAGTGCAGTGGCCAGATCTCAGCTCACTGCAAGCTCCGCCTCCCGGGTTCCCGCCATTCTCCTGCCTCAGCCTCCCGAGTAGCTGGGACTACAGGCGCCCGCCGCCTCGCCCGGCTAGTTTTTTGTATTTTTTTAGTAGAGACGGGGTTTCACCGTGTTCGCCAGGATGGTCTCGATCTCCTGACCTCGTGATCCGCCCGTCTCGGCCTCCCAAAGTGCTGGGATTACAGGCTTGAGCCACCGCGCCCGGCCTCTAGTATCTATTTTACCAAGTGGCTTCTGCTTCAGCTCAACGTATTTTTTTTTGAGACGGACGTTCGATCTGTTGCCCAGGCTGGAGTACAGCGGCATAATCTCTGCTCACTGCAACTTTTGCCTCCCTGGTTCAAGCTATTCTCCTGCCTCAGCCTCCCAAGTAGCTGGGATTACAGGCGCACTCCACCACGACTAGCTAATTTTTTCTTTCTTTTCTTTTTTTTTTTTTTTGGCCTTTTTAGTTGAGATGGAGTTTCACCGTCTTGGCCAGGCTGGTCTTGAACTCCTGACCTCAAGTGATCTGCCTCAGCCTCCCAAAGTGCTGGAATTACAGGCATGAGCCACCATGGCAGGCCAGTTTTTATGAAAGTTGGAGTCCAGGCCAGGCGCGGTGGCTCAAGCCTGTAATCCCAGCACTTTGGGAGGCGAGACGGGTGGATCACGAGGTCAGGAGATCGAGACCATCCTGGCTAACCCAGTGAAACCCCGTCTCTACTAAAAAATACAAAAAACTAGCCAGGCGAGGTGGCGCCTGTAGTCCCAGCTACTCGGGAGGCGGAGCTGGCAGTGAGCTGAGATCCGGCCACTGCACTCCAGCCTGGGCGACAGAGCGAGACTCCGTCTCAAAAAAAAAAAAAAAAGAAAGAAAGAAAATGGGAGTCCAGTGGCGGGATCATGGCTTACTTCAACGTCTGCCTCCCAGGCTAGAGTGATCCTCCCACTTCAGCCTCCCAAGTAGCTGTGACCATAAGGCATGCGTCATCATGCCTGGCTAATTTTTGTATCTTTTGTAGAGACAGGGTTTCACCATATTGCCCAGGCTGGTCTTGAACTCTTGAGCGCAAAGGATCTGCCCACCTCGGCCTCCCAAAGTGCCGGGATTACAGGTGTGAGCCACCATGCTTGGCCATCTCAGCCATCTACTTTGCATAAGACATTGGTACCCTTTGCAGACCTGAGTGGTGAGAGGGAGTCCATCCTTGTTGACCTTGAATCCCACTTGCTGTCAAGTGATGTCCTTTGCTGGTGAGATGTGGTGGTACTGGATTCAGATGGAATTTGTGGACTGGGCTCTGCCATGCCCTTGTGCCTTCCAGATTGTTGTACTGGTCCAGTGAGGAATCCTCTGAGAACCTGTTTCCATTTGAGTAAAACTGGGACAGTCATAGTTGCCACTTAATGGGGTTGCTGTGAGGAAGTTACCTCTATAAAGCATTTGATGAGGGTGCGATGGCTCATGCCTGTAGTCCCAGCACTTTGGGAAGCCAAGGCAGGAGGATCACTGGAGCCCAGGAGTTCAAGACCAACCTGGGCAACATAGGAGATTGTATCTACAAAAAAATAAAAAATTAGCTGTGCGTCGTGTTGTGTGCCTGTAGTCCCAGCTCCTTGGGAGGCTGAGGTGAGAAGATTGCTTGAGCCTAGGAGGTTGAGCCTGCAGTAAGCTATTATGCCACTGAACTCCAGCCTGAGCAACAGAAGGAGACCCTGTCTAAAAAAAGCACTTGATGGTATCTGTAGTCAAATGTTTGTAACCAAGTGTGGTGGCACACTCCTGTAATCCCAGCACTTTGGGAGGCCAAGGTGGGCTAATTCCTTAAACTCAGGAGTTCAAGACCAGCCTGGGCAACATAGCAAGACCCTGTCTCTGCACAAAATCCAGAAGTTAGCTGGGCATGGTGGCATATACCTGTGGTCCCAGCTACTCAGGAGGCTGAGGTGGAAGGATCGCTTGAGTCCGGGAGTTTGAGGCTACAGTGAATCATGATCGTGCCACTGCACTCCAGCATGGGTGACAAAGTGAGACCTTGTTGCCAAATAAAAAAAAATAAATATGTGTGATGGAGTCTGTGCTAGGCATGGAGATACTGCAGTAAACAAATGGGACAGGCTTATTGCTCCTCAGGCAAGATAGACAAGTTAACGTACCATGACAGGAGGCGGGAAATAGTCATGAAAGAAAAGGAAGTAGAGTAAGAATGACATGGGAAGACATTTAGACATGGTGGTCAGAGGTGGCAACGTTTCCTCTGAGACTTGGGTGACTAGAAGGCGGCCGCCATGTAAACCTCAGGGGAGGGATGTTCCAGGTAAAGGGAGCAGCCAGTGCAAAGGCCCTGGGGCAGAATGGTTGTGTCAGACCTAGGGGCCAGTGTGGTTGGGGACTCAGGAGCACAGTGGAATGTGGGCAGGAATGAGTTGGGGGAAATCTGCCAGGGCCACGTCATGCAGGCCTGTGTCAGGGTGCTGGTGGCAATGAAAAGAATCACTCATATTTACTGAGTCTTTACTATGTACCGGATGCTGTCCTGAGCACTTTGCATGTATGTGCACATGTTCGTTATATAGCAGCTCTCTGTAAGCACATCTTACAGAAGAGTGTACTTGGCTACTTGAGTGGTTCCTGGCCGCTTCTGTGATTGTTAGGTCTTGAGAGATTATGGACCCGAGGCATTCTGGGTAGCCCGTCAATTGGCTGATGGTCTTCTATCTGGGCTGCGCTTCTTCTAACAAGGGGAGCTCAGAGGTCTTTTCTTTCCCCACTGCAGAGCTAAAAAAGTCCCTGTACGCCATCTTCTCCCAGTTTGGCCAGATCCTGGATATCCTGGTATCACGGAGCCTAAAGATGAGGGGCCAGGCCTTTGTCATCTTCAAGGAGGTCAGCAGCGCCACCAACGCCCTGCGCTCCATGCAGGGTTTCCCCTTCTATGACAAGCCCATGGTGAGCATTGTGGGTACGGAGGCTGTGTGGGTGTGTGAAATGTTATAGGA
Source organism: Papio anubis (assembly GCF_008728515.1). NCBI lineage: Eukaryota > Metazoa > Chordata > Mammalia > Primates > Cercopithecidae > Papio > Papio anubis. The sequence continues at coordinate 15,804,070 of NC_044995.1, read as the reverse complement.
GACTGGGCGGGCCTGGATTAGAGGAGGGGATATTAGGGTTCATTCACCAAGGTGAGACTGGACCAGGCTCCCACTGCACCTTGCCTCCTTTAAAAATCTTTTTTTTGGCGGAGTGCGGTGGCTCATGCCTGTAATCCCAGCACTTTCGGAGGCCGAGGCAGGCAGTTTACCTGAGCTCAGGAGTTTGCGACTAGCCTGGGCAACACTGTGAAACCCTGTCTACTAAAATACAAAAATTAGCTGGGCGTGGCAGCATGCGCCTGTAGTCCCAGCTACTCAGGAGGCTGAGGAAGGAGAATTGCTTGAACCTGGGAGGCAGAGGTTGCAGTGAGCCGAGATCCTGCCACTGCTCTCCAGCCTGGGTGACAGAGTGAGATTGTCTCAAAATATGTATATATATATATATTTGGCTGGACATGGTGGCTCATGCCTGTAATCCCAGCACTTTGGGAGGCTGAGGCGAGTGGATTACCTGAGGTCAGGAGTTCGAGACCAGCCTGGCCAACGTGGCGAAACCCTGTCTCTACAAAAATACAAAAATCAGCCGGGCATGATGGCTGGCACCTGTAATCCCAGCTACTTGGGAGGCTGAGGCAGGAGAATTGCTTGAACCCAGGAGGCGGAGGTTGCAGTGAGCCAATATTGCACCACTGCACTCCAGCCTGGGTGACAGAGCAGGACTATATCTCAAAAAATAAAAATAGGCCGGGCGCGGTGGCTCAAGCCTGTAATCCCAGCACTTTGGGAGGCCGAGACGGGCGGATCACGAGGTCAGGAGATCGAGACCATCCTGGCTAACACGGTGAAACCCCGTCTCTACTAAAAAATACAAAAAAATAGCCGGGCGCGGTGGTGGGCGCCTGTAGTCCCAACTACTCGGGAGGCTGAGGCAGGAGAATGGCGTGAACCCGGGAGGCGGAGCTTGCAGTGAGCTGAGATCCGGCCACTGCACTCCAGCCTGGGCGGCAGAGCGAGACTCCGTCTCAAAAAAAAAAAATAAAATAAAATAAAAAAATAAAAATAAATTTAAAGAAATCTTAAAAATTTTTTTTTAAATTTTATTTATTTATTTATTTATTTATTTTTGATGAGATAGACGATGCTATCTCCCCTGGAAACGCTGATTTTTGTATTTTTAGTAGAGATAGGGTTTCGCCATGTTGCCCAGGCTGGTCTCGAACTCCTGAGCTCCAGTGATCTGCCAGCCTCAACCTCCCAAAGTGCTAGGATTACAGGCGTGAGCTACTGTGCCACACTAAGAATGTTTAACATACCTTCCCCTACTGAATAAGCACCATGAAAGAGGGGTTTTTGTCTATTTTTTTCATTGCTTTATTCCCAGAGCCTCGAATTGTGCCTGGCATCTGGCAGGTTCTTCTTAAACAGCTAAGTGAATGAGATTGAACCTGGAAGACTGAGGTGTATTCTTGTGTGATAGGAAATCCCCGTGCACTGCACTCCTCTCCTAGCATTGTCTCCTCGGGCTTTTGGCCTGACGTTTATTGCTGTTCCAGCTTCCCTTGAAAATACCAACAGCCTTTCTACTGAACACTTACTTATTGTGTGTCAGGTCCTGTTCCAAGCACTTTAACTCATTTAGTCCTCATAACAGTCCTTTGACGCTGGCCGGGCGCGGTGGCTCAAGCCTGTAATCCCAGCACTTTGGGAGGCCGAGACGGGCGGATCATGAGGTCAGGAGATCGAGACTATCCTGGCTAACACGGTGAAACCCCATCTCTACTAAAAAATACAAAAAACTAGCTGGGCGAAGTGGCGGGCGCCTGTGGTCCCAGCATCTCGGGAGGCTGAGGCAGGAGAATGGCGTAAACCCGGGAGGCGGAGCTTGCAGTGAGCTGAGATCCGGCCACTGCACTCCAGCCTGGGCGACAGAGCCAGACTCAGTCTCAAAAAAAAAAAAAAAAAAACAGTCCTTTGAAGTGGGAGGTATCATAATCCCCGTTTTTCAGACAAGGAGGTTAAGGCCAAGATATTTATATTTCTGTGTTTCTCAGTAAGCTCCTGATAAGGTCTGATTTTTTTGTTTTTTGTTTTTGTTTTGTTTTGTTTTTTGAGACAGTGACTTGCTCTATCGCCTGGGCTGGAGTGCATAGGCGCGATCTCAGCTCACTGCAACCTTTGCCTCCCGGGTTCAAGCGATTCTCCTGCCTCCTGCCTCCTGCCTCAGCCTCTTGAGTAGCTGGGACTACAGGTGCATGCCACCATGCCCAGCTAATTTTTGTATTTTTGGTAGAAATGGGGTTTCCTGGCCAGGCGCGGTGGCTAGTGCCTGTAATCCCAGCATTTTGGGAGGCTGAGGCGGATGGATCACGAGGTCCGGAGTTCGAGACCAGCCTGGCCAAGATGGTGAAACCCTGTCTCTACTAACAGTACAAAAATTAGCCGGGCATGGTGGTGGGCGCCTGTAATCCCAGCTAGTAGTGAGACTGAGGCAGAGTTGTTTGAACCTGAGAGGTGGAGGTTGCAGTGAACTGAGATCTCATCACTGCACTTTAGCCTGGGTGACAGAGCAAGACAATGTCTCAAAAAAAGAAAGAAAGAAAAAGAGAGAGAGACAGAGACAAAGAAATGGGGTTTCGCTGCAATGGCCAAACTGGTCTCCACCTCCTGACCTCAAGTGACCTACTCCCTTTAGTCTCCCAAAGGCCTAGGATTACAGGCATGAGCCACAACACCTGGCCCCTGATAAAGGTCCAGTTTTGAATCTTGGCAATTGGGCTCTGAATCCACGCTCTTAACCCGTTCTGCTCTCTGTTTTGGTAGCGTATCCAGTACGCCAAGACTGACTCAGATATCATTGCCAAGATGAAAGGCACCTTCGTGGAGCGGGACCGCAAGCGGGAGAAGAGGAAGCCCAAGAGCCAGGAGACCCCAGCCACCAAGAAGGCTGTGCAAGGCGGGGGAGCTGCCCCTGTGGTGGGGGCTGTCCAGGGGCCTGTCCCGGTAAGCCAGGCCCTGGAGACCAGCCCTCCCACTGCCAGGCCTTCCTCAGCCACGTGGACTGGCTTTGGGACAGGGTGGGGAGAGTTCTCCACTTGGAGCTTCAGACCCCTCCTTTCTGTTTCCTTATAGAGATGTGTGTCTCTCTTTTGGGGTGTTGAGCACCTAGATGATGCTATATCCTCTTGAAACGCTTGTTTCCTCCTTGTGAATGTTTCTCAAGGTCTTTCTTCATGGCTGTGACTTGGTTTCGCTCTCTCCATGGCCTTGATTTTGTCGCCTGTGTCTTGTAACTCATTGTGCATGTAGAAAGTCCAAGTGTCTACTAAGCAACTGTTAGGATTAATAAGTGAACTTCATTTAGAAAGGTTGCTGGATATAAGGGCAATATGGAAAAAATTAGTTTTATTATTTATTAATATTATTTTTGAGACATGGTCTCACTGTCACCCAGGTTGGAGTGCAGTGGTGCCATCACAGCTCACTGCAACTTCCGCCTCAGCCTCCCTAGCAGCTGGAGCTGCCGGTGCGTGCCACCCCACCCAGCTCACTTTTGCATTTTTTGTAGAGATGGGGCTTAGCTGTATCATCCAGGCTAATCTCAAACTCACTGTCTCAGCCTCCCAAAGTGCCAGGATTACATGCATGAGTCACCATGGCCGACCCCCAGTTTTATTTTTATATGCCAGTAACAGACAAGTAGACTTCACATTGAGAAGTAGCATTGAGGGGTAAATCCAACAAAAGGTTTGCAGAACGACTACACTGAAATCACAGAACGTAGCTGGGAGAAATCAGAGACTCAGCAATGGATAGAAGGGCTCAGTATAGTCAAGAGGTCAGTTCCATCCAAATTAATGAATATTCAACGTAATTGCAGTCAAAATCCCAACAGGTATTTTGGTAAACACTGGACACTGATTGGCTCTTTGTAAATGTGTGGAAAGACAAGGCTAAGCCAGGCGAGGATAATAAAGCACCCGGACCTGTATGACCAGGGGAAGCTCCAGCAACCAGGCCAGACCCAGTGGCTCATGTCTGTAATCCCACCACTTTGGGAGGCCAAAATAGGAGGATTTCTTTTTTTTTTTTTCTTTTGAGACATAGTCGTGCTCTGTCACCCAGGCTGGAGTGCAGTGGTGTAATCTTGGCTCACTGCAAGCTCCACCTCCCGGGTTCACGCCATTCTCCTGCCTCAGCCTCCCCAACAACTGGGACTACAGGTGCCCGCCACCACACCCGGCTAATTTTTTTGTATTTTTAGTAGAGACGGGGTTTCACTGTCTCGATCTCCTGTTTCATTGTTAGCCAGGATGGTCTCGATCTCCTGACCTCGTGATCTGCCCTCCTTGGCCTCCCAAAGTGCTGGGATTATAGGCGTGAGCCACCACGCCTGGCAGGAGGATTTCTTTAGGTCAGGAGTTCAAGACCAGCCTCCATAAAATAGCAAGACCTCATCTCTACAAAAAATAAAATAGAGAACCAGGTGTGGTGATTCATTCCTGTAGTCCCAGCAGCTCAGGAGGCTGAGGTGGGAGGATCGCTTGAGGACCGGAGGTCGAGGCTGCAGTGAACAATGGTTTTGCCACTGCACTCCAGCCTGAGTAAAAGAGTGAGATCTTGTCTCTTTTTTTTTTTCTTTTTCTTTTTTTTTTTTTGAGAGAGAGTCTCAGTCAATCTGTCTCCCCAGGTTGGAATGCAGTGGTGCAATCTTGGCTCACTGCAACCTCTGCCTCTTGAGTTCAAGTGATCTTCTGCCTTGGCCTCCCAAGTAGCTGGGTCACAGGCATATGCCCCCATGTCTATGTGCAAAAAAAAAAAAAAATCTGCAGCAACCAACCAGGATGATATACAGTTGGCAGAAGGGTAGGAAGACAGACCAAGGGGAAAGGATATGAAGAGTCTAGGCACAGCCACACTTGTACAATTACTTGATGTGTGATGAAGGTACCACTGCACTTGACTAAGGAAAGGAATTTTTTCCCCTAGTTCATGATGCGGGGCAGTTGGGTATCTGCAAGGAGAAAAAATTAGCCCTATCTCATACTATATGCAAAATATAACTTGAAGTGAATTGCAGATCTAAATGTGACAACTCACAAAATATAGCTTCTTTTTTCTCTTTTTTCTTTTTTTTTTTTTTGAGACAGTCTCGCTCTGTAGTCCAGGCTGGAGTGCAGTGGTGCAATCTCAGCTCTCTGCAACCTCCGCCTCCTGGGTTCAAGCGATTCTCCTGCCCCTGCCTCCTGAGTAGCTGGAACTACAGGCGCGTGCCACCACACCCAGCTAATTTTTGTATTTTTAGTAGAGACGGAGTTTCACCATGTTGGCCAGGCTGGTCTCGAACTCCTGACCTCAAGTGATCCGCCCTCCTTAGCCTCCTGAAGTGTTGGGATTACAGGCGTGAGCCACTGCACCCGGCCCTCACACAATAAAGTTTCTAGAAGAAAACAGGAAAATGTCTTCATGACCTTGGTGAGGGCATGAAAAGTGGAAACATCCTGTTTTCCAAACAGGATACAAAAAGCACTGAGTACAAAAAAAAGATGGACGAACCAGGCCCACTCCTTAGGTCTCTGAGCCTCCATGTCTCTCTGGCTTTCATGAGTCTCGTGGCTCTGGGTGATGCTCTATTCGATGCCACTCACACTTTCTCCAAGTTGGTGATGGTGTCTGGATTACTGTAGACTCCTGTTATTAACTTCTGTCCTCTTCACTGCACCTAGTTTTCTGTCTACTTTTGACTTCAGATTGTGTTTCCAGCCGGAGTGTGCTGCCTGCCATCTGCTGTCTTCCCTCTTTCCCCTGCTGCCATGCGTTTCGTTCTGCACCTGCCCTGAGTGTCCCTTTCCATCTCTGCCCTCCTTTGTTTTGGTTTTTGTTTTTGTTTGTTTGAGACAGAGACTTTGTTGCCCAGGCTAGAGTGCAGTGGCGTACTCTTGGCTCACTCCAAGCTTCTCCTGCCAGGTTCAAGTGATTCTCCTGCCTTAGCCGCTGTAGTAGCTGGGATTACAGGTGCCCACCACCACGCCTGGCTAATATTTGTATTTTTAGTAGGGATGGGGTTTCACCATGTTGCCCAGGCTGGTCTCAAACTCCTGACCTTAGGTGATCTGCCTGCCTCGGCCTCCCAAAGTGTTAGGATTATAGGAGTGAGCCACCGCGCCCGGCCTACCACACGTTTCTTTCTGCACCTGCCCTGACTGTCCCTTTCCATCTCTCCCCTCTTTTGATTTTGTTTCTTAAGATACAGGGTCTTGCTCTGCCTCCCAGGCTGGAGTGCTGTGGCACAATCAGGGCTCACTGCACGCAGTCTTGACCACCTGTGCTCAAGCGATCCTCCTACCTCAGCCTCCCTCCTCCCATTCTGTGGCTGGGTGGTCCCTGGAGGGTGATGGCCAGGAGGCATCTCCATGGAAACAGACCTCAGAACTCTGCCAGCATTTAACTCCCAAATAGCATTGAACTCTTTCTGATTTAATATCCCACTAGACCCTGGGTTTGTTTTGTTCTGTCCAGCCCTCTCTGGGTGCCTTTTTCACCTCTTTCTGGTTGTTTTTCCTTATATCTCTCACCTGCTGGGTTTGCTCTGATGGCCTCTTCTGTGCCTCCTGGGGCTGCTGTAACCACACTGTGTCCTCCCTCTCTCCACAGGGCATGCCGCCGATGACTCAGGCGCCCCGCATTATGCACCACATGCCGGGCCAGCCGCCCTACATGCCGCCCCCTGGCATGATCCCACCGCCAGGCCTTGCACCTGGCCAGATCCCACCAGGGGCCATGCCCCCGCAGCAGCTTATGCCGGGACAGATGCCGCCTGCCCAGCCTGTGAGTATCTAGTCCCACCCCACCAGGTCTCATGTAAATAGTCAGAATACACAACTAGAGAGGGACCAATCTGGGGGCTGTTGTAGGTTGGGTGGTCTGGGCAGGCCCCCTGAGGAGGTGGTACTGAATGAGGAAGTAGCAGTGGGGGTGGGCCCTGGGCAGAGAGGAATTGGCATCTGGTTGGAGGGTCCGGAAGGTTAGGGTAGGCTGGAGTGGTGCCAGCACCTAGATTGGTTCCACGAGCTATTGAGCGCCTGCTTATGTGCCAGGCCCCGTTCTGCACTGTAGGGCTGCAGCAGGGACAGACAGAAACCTCTGCTGTCCTGTGGCCCACAGTCTGTAGGGCCAAAGAGGTGGGAGGCAGACAGGCAACAATATGTGGTATGTTGGGAGAACATACCAGAATGAATTCAAGCAGTGTGAGGGATGGAGGAAGGGGCAGCACTAGGGGTCTCCCACTGGATTCAGGGCTCCTGTGCTCACCGACTCCCCTACACCCTCGCAGCTTTCCGAGAATCCACCGAATCACATCTTGTTCCTCACCAACCTGCCAGAGGAGACCAACGAGCTCATGCTGTCCATGCTTTTCAATCAGTAAGTGGGGCCTGTGGCTGGGTGGTCCCTGGAGGGTGATGGCCAGGAGGCATCTCCATGGAAACAGGCCTCAGAACTCTGCCAGCAGAGCTCTGAGCCAAGTGAGGCTTTGCAGGAGGGACAGCGACCAAAGATGTGAAAGGAGGAGGCTGTGGCTGGGCCCATGGCCTGTGGGGGACGTGGGGATGAGGCTGGAAAGGTCTCCATGGCCAGGGCTTGCCGGCTTTTTTCAGCCTTAATTGAGGGCTGAGGGAGTCCGGCTCTGGGCCTCATTTTCCCAGCCCTGAAAATGGGGGCATGCAAGGTAAGGTACACGTAAAACTACATTGAGATGTCCTTGAACACTAGTTAAGACTGGCAGAAGTCAGCGTGCTCAAAAACAGCAAGTGTGGGAGATGGGGATTTGCGAACTGTTGTGCGTGGTGTCAGGGTGGAGTCCGGTGCAGCCAATGTGTAGAGGGGCTGTTCACCGGTGTTGAGTGAAGTTGTGCGTGTGGGTGAGTTCGTCTGGTGGTTCTGTTTCAGAGGCTGTGAGTGGAGCATTCATCACAGTGTTTGTGGTGGGGAGTTGAAGGCTGTCTGGGAGAAGGGATGGGCTACATGCAGCGTCTCACCATGCTGCACTGCATGGCACTTGGAAGAACGGAGAGCGCAACTTTATAATAGTGCCAAGAGGAGATTGTGAGAACCTGAAAAATGTAGAACAGTACCACATGTGCAGCATGTCCACAAAGCTGTATATTTTGTGAGAATGCCAATGGAAAAAAGGATATCCAGTAAACGTGAGGATGTTTGCTTAATGGAGAAAGAAGTATGGAATGAGAAGAGGGAAATTAGAAACAGCAGATCAGAAAAGTTAGGGTAAGGCTGGGCGCGGTGGCTTATGCCTGTAATCCCGGTATCTTTGGAGGCTGAGGCAGTTGGATTACTTGAGGTCAGGAGTTCGAGACCAACGTGGGCAACATGGTGAAACCCTTTCTCTCCTAAAAATACAAGAATAAAAATGGAAAAAGTGAGGATATCAGTCATTATTGGTATGGCGGGTGGGTTATGATTTAGGAAGGGCCCAGGGGACTGCGGTGTACTGTTTCTTGATTTAGGTTGCAGTTGCGTGGGTGTTTGTGTTTAAATTTTTCATGAAATGCTATGTTGACATTAGAGTTTTTCAACTTAGTACTATCTGCGTTTTGGGCTGGATAATTCTGAGTAATGGGGCCCTGTCCTGTGCATTGGAGGCTACTTGGCATCATTTCTGGCCTGTGTCCACTTGATGCCATTATGTTAGGGAGAAATGCTGAGTCCCTGAAGTCTGTCATTCTCTTTCAGATTCCCTGGCTTCAAGGAGGTCCGCCTGGTCCCTGGGCGGCATGACATCGCCTTCGTGGAGTTTGACAATGAGGTACAGGCAGGGGCAGCTCGTGATGCCCTGCAGGGCTTTAAGATCACGCAGAACAACGCCATGAAGATCTCCTTTGCCAAGAAGTAGCACCTTTTCCCCCCATGCCTGGCCCTTCCCCCGTTCTGGGGCCACCCCTTTCCCCCTTGGCTTAGCCCCCTGAAGGTAAGTCCCCCCTTGGGGGCCTTCTTGGAGCCGTGTGTGAGTGAGTGGTCGCCACACAGCATTGTACCCAGAGTCTGTCCCCAGACATTGCACCTGGCGCTGTTAGGCCGGAATTAAAGTGGTTTTTTGAGGTTTGGTTTTTCACAATCATTTGTCTGTTTGATTTTCTTGCTCTTCATGGTTCCTTTCCCTCCACTTCAGCAGCCCATCCTGGGTTTTTGGACCTCTTGGCATTTTGAGGTTTGCAACCTTGGGGAAGCACAGGATAGTGTAGTGATATTGTTCAAACTTGGGTTACAATTACTGCTTTGGCAGTTTTGTATATTATCCCAATTCACGCAGGAAATGGAATCCTAGGTCAGGAAATGGAAAGTCAGGGCTGCCACATACAGTTAGGCAGGTTGAGTACTGCACGAGAATGTTACATGTTTACGCCACCAGTTTTCTAACAGATGACAAGAGTGTTAAGGAAGAGGTGTTTCTTCACCTTTTTCTACTCTTCACAAAAGTGCAGCCTATTGTAGCAATGGCCCTACAGAAACCACAGTAGAAAGGAATTTAATACAGGAAACTTGGGCCGGGCGCGGTGGCTCAAGCCTGTAATCCCAGCACTTTGGGAGGCCGAGACGGGCGGATCACGAGGTCAGGAGATCGAGACCATCCTGGCTAACACGGTGAAACCCCGTCTCTACTAAAAAATACAAAAAACTAGCCGGGTGAGGTGGCGGGCGCCTGTAGTCCCAGCTACTTGGGAGGCTGAGGCAGGAGAATGGCGTGAACCCGGGAGGCAGAGCTTGCAGTGAGCTGAGATCCGGCCACTGCACTCCAGCCTGGGCCACAGAGTGAGACTCCGTCTCAAAAAAAAAAAAAAAAATACAGGAAACTTGGTGCTGCTGAAATCACAGGGAGGGTGAGTGGTAGGAGTGGCAGTCTGGGTTTGAGAATCCTGAATTCGAATTTGCAACCCCTGAATGAACTCCTAGCTAGAGTTCAGCGGGATGCCACTGTGACTTCCAGCAGTGCCTGGACTCATTTTGTCACTCCTGGGAAGCTACTGACTTGACGCTGGTATGAGGGGTATGGCCACCTCACACACAGGTGATCTACTTTCCTGGCCAGTGGCCAGCCAGGAGCCTCAGGCAGGTGCCTGACCCCAATTCCCCTGCAGTGTTTAGCTGCGGGGAAGTCTAGGATATGTGACTTCTGGCTGTACAGCCACATACCCAGCTGCAACTCTGGATAAGAAAGGGTGACTGGGGCCAGGCACGGTGGCTCATGCCTGTAATCCCAGTACCTTGGGAGGCTGAGGTGGGCAGATCACGAGGTCAGGAGTTCAAGACCAGCCTGACAAACATGGTGAAACCCTGTCTACTAAAAAATACGAAAAGAATTAGCCAAGCATGGGGGTGCGTGCCTGTACTGTAATCCCAGCTACTCAGGAGGCTGAGGCAGAAGAATTGCTTGATCCCAGGAGGTGGAGGTTGCAGTGAATCAAGATCGAGCCATACCACTCCAGTCTGGGCCACAGAGTGAGACTGTCTCAAAAACAAAGAAAGGGAGATTGAGTCAGGCGTGGTGGCTCACGCCTGTAATCCCAGCACCTTGGGAGGCCGAGGTGGGCAGATCACGAGGTCAGGAGTTCAAGACCAGCCTGGCCAACATGGAGAAGCCCCCATCTCTACTAAAAATACAAAATTAGCCAGGCGTGGTGGCACATGCCTGTAATCCCAGCTACTTAGGAGGCTGAGGCAGAAGAATCATTTGAACCCAGGAGGCGGAGGTTGCAGTGAACCAAGATCATGCCATTGCACTCCAGCCTGGGCAAGAGCGAGACTCCGTCTCAAAAAAAAAAAAAAGAGAGGGAGATTGGCTGGGACACTGTCCTTAGCAGTTTGTCACACCCCTGTCGGGGAATTTTAAATTGACCAACCCCATCTCTAATAAAAATACAAAAAAAAATTGGCCAGGTGTGGTGGCTCATGCCTGTCATCCCAGCACTTTGGGAGGCCTAAGTGGGTGACTCAGCTGAGGTCAGGAGTTCAAGACTAGCCTGGCCAACATGGCGTAATATCTGTACAAAAATACAGATATTAGCCTGGCATGATGGTGGGTGGCAATCCCAGCTACTCATGAGGCTGAGGTGGGAGAATTGCTTGCCCCTGGGAGGTGGAGGTTGCAGTAAGCCAAGATCGCGCCATTGCACTGAAGCCTGGGCAACAGAGCAAGAATCAGTCTCAAAAAAAAAAAAAATACAAAAAATTAGCTGGGCATGGTGGTACATGCTTATAGTCCCAGCTACTCGGGAGGCTGAGGCATAAGAATTGCTTGAACTTGGGAGGCAGAAGTTGCAGGGAGCTGAGATCACACCATTGCACTCCAGCCTGGGCAACAAAAAGCAAGACTCCATCTCAAAAAAAAAAAAAATGTATATATGTATGTGTCTCTGTGTGTGTGTGTGTGTGTGTGTATATGCACATGCGCACATTAAAACCCTTTCTCACACTGGGTACATGGAAAAAGGCACTCTTTTGGCAAAAAGTAGGAGATCTACCACTAAATACAGTAAGGTCGGGTGCAGTGGCTTACGCCTGTAATCCCAACACTCTGGGAGCCAAGGCGGGTGGATGACAAGGTCAGGAAATTGAGACCATCCTGGCCAAGATGGTGAAACCCTGTCTCTACTAAAAATACAAGAATTAGTTGAGTGTGGAGGCGCGTGCCTGTAATCCCAGCTACTCTGTCGCCCAGGCTGGAGTGCAGTGGCATGATCTCAGCTCATTGGAACCTCTGCCTCCTGGGTTCATGCGATTCTCCTGCCTCAGCCTCCCGAGTAGCTGGGACTCCAGGCACCTGCCACCATGCCTGGCTAATTTTTATTTTTATTTTCATTTTTATTTTTGAGATGGAATTTTGCTCTTGTTGCCCAGGCTGGAGCGTAGTGGCACGATTTCTGCTGACTGCAACCTCTGCGTCCCAGGTTCAAATGATTCTCCTCAGTCTCCTGAGTAGCTGGGATCACAAGTGCCTGTCACCACACCTGGCTAATTTTTGTATTTTTAGTAGAGACAGGGTTTCACCATGTTGGCCAGGCTGGTCTCGAACTGACCTGGTGATCTGCCTGCCTTGGCCTCCCAAAGTGCTGAGATTATAGACGCCAGCCACCGCGCCCAGCCGTTTTGTTTGTTTGTTTTGTTTTGTTTTGTTTTTTTGAGACGGAGCCTTACTTTGTCACCCAGGCTGGAGTGCAATGACGTGATCTCGGCTCACTGCAACATCTGCCTCCTGGGTTCAAGCGATTCTCCTGCCTCAGCCTCCTGAGTAGCTGGGACTACAGGCACCCACCACCACGCCTGGCTGATTTTTGCATTTTTATTAGAGACGGAGTTTCACCAAGTTGGCCAGGCTGGTCTTAAACTCCTGACCTCAAATGATTCACCCACCTCGGCCTCCTAACGTGCTGGGATTACAGGTGTGAGCCACTAATGAACCTGGCTAAACATACTAAATTCTTGGTCAGGCGCGGTGGCTCATGCCTGTAATCCCAGCACTTTGGGAGGCTGAGGTGGGCGGATCACGAGGTTAGGAGATTGAGACCTTCCTGGCTAACATGGTGAAACCGCTACTAAAAATACAAAAAAAAAATTAGCCGGGCGTCGTGGCGGGCGCCTGTAGTCCCAGCTACTTGGGAGGCTGAGGCGGGAGAATGGCCTGAACCTGGGAGGCAGAGCTTGCAGTGAGCCGAGATCTCGCCACTGCACTCCAGCCTGGGCGACAGAGCGAGACTCCGTCTCAAAAAAAAGAAAAAAAACTAAATTTTTATTTTCCTGCCAAGGCTCTAAACTCAATCTTGCTTATGCTCTGCTCTCCCCGTTCATGAGGAATGTCAGTATTAGAAGCAGTGAAGATACAGGGCACCCCATGCAGACCTCGTGTGATGGGAAAGGTGGGAACAAGAGAGGAATTGCCGTCTGCAGTAAATGACGTTTATTGCTGACAGGCAAGGGGAAATGTCTCGCCCACCACACTGGCAACCACGGCCTACTGGCTATTAAGTATGTGGGTTCCATGGTCAGCCGGTCCTGGTTTCTGCTTTCTGGGGACTTCTTAGCTGTTAGCCTATAGGTAGTTGATGTCCCCTGTCTGAGTTTTGTTTACTTCCTATGTAAAGAGTAGTCCCTCTGTATTAATACCATGATGATGTTTGTAGTTATTACCCATCCCCCAACACACTCTCTCCCTTTCAGGCACTTAGCAAACACTCAATAAGTTCAGCAAATATTTGCTGAGTACCTATTGTGTGCTACATACTTTTGTAGGGATAAGGTATGCAGTGATTAATAAAATGGACAATTTCCAATATTGTGTTGTGATGAAAACAAAACTGATGTGGTGGGGCCAGCACACTGAGAGGCCGAGGTGGGATGATCGCTTGAGGCAACCTGGGCAACAAAGCGAGACTTCATCTCTACAAAAAAAAAAAATTAAAAATTAGCTATGCGTGGTGGCACATGCCTATAGTCTTAAGCTACTTGGGAGCCTGAACCAGGAGGTTCACTGGAGTCCAGTTCAAGGCTGCAGTGAGCTATGATGGCACCACTGTACTCCAGCCTGGGTGACAGAGTGAGACCCCATCTCAAAACAAAAAACAACCTTGGCTGGGCCGGGCATGGTGGCTCACGCCTGTAATCCCAGCACTTTGGGAGGCCGAGGTAGGTGGAACACGAGATCAGGAGTTCGAGCCAACATGCTGAAACCTGGCCAACATGCTGAAACCCTATCTCTACTAAAACCCTATCTCTACTAAAAATACAACAACAACAACAAATTTAGTTAGACGTGGTGGTGTGTGCTTGTAATCCCAGCTACTCGGGAGGATAAGGCAGGAGAATTGCTTGAACCTGGGAGATGGAGGTTACAGTGAGCTGAGATCTCACCACTGCACCCCAGGCTGGGTGACAGACCAAGAATCTGTCCAAAAAAAAAAAAAAGTCCTGATGTGAAGGGGGTGGTGGGGCTGGGAACAGTAATGAGTGGTCCAGAAAACCCCTCTGAGAAGGTGCATTTGAGCTGAGTTCATGGTGCTTAGTGTTGGGTTTGTAGACATGGCACAGACCTAGTCTTCATCCCTGACAAACTCCTCCCTGGCCCCAAGCCTGTGTGTGTCCATTCTCTTCTAAAAAACGCTTGGACTTGCCTGTCTAGAGGTGAGGGTCCCTGGGAGCAAGGCAGACCCTCTGGAGAAGGATGCTCAGCCTGTGGATCTCTGAAGCACACTTTGGAGGTGAGAGATGAAAAAAAAGAGGCCGGGCGCAGTGCCTCACCTCTGTAATCCCAGCACTTTGGGAGGCTGAGGTGGGTGGATCACTTGAGGTCAGGAGATCGAGACCAGTGTGGCCAATATGGTGAAACCCCGTCTCTACTAAATATACAAAAATTAGCTGGGCATGGTGGCACGTGCCTGTAGTCTCAGCTACGTGGAGGCTGAAGCAGAAGAACTGCTTGAACCTGGAAGGCGGAGGTTGCACTAAGCCAAGATTGCACCACTGCACTCCAGCCTGGGTGACAGAGCGAGATTCTGTCTTAAAAGTCTAAAAAAATTAAAAAAAATTTGTGCTGCTCAGTGACCCTGTTCCTGTGGCTGCAATATGGAGGGAGAGTACAAAGTGGGGGTACATCCAGCTGCTATGTTGTGAGCTGTCTGTAGAGGTCCATGTGTCAAGAAAACTGAGGACAGAGGCCCTCAGTCCAGTTCCCACAAACAACTGAATCTCCACAACAGCTGCCTGAATGGGCTTGGAAGCAGTCCTCCCACAGTTCAGCCTTCAGATGAAACTGTACCCCTGGCTGACAGGCTGATTGCAGCCTTATAGCAGACTTTGAGCCTGAGATATTCGACCCACAGAAAAGTTGATAATTTTGGTCTTTTTTTTTCTAAACAGGGTCTTGCTCTGGAGTGCAGTGGCATGATCATGGCTCACTGCAGCCTCTACCGCCTGGGTTCAAGTGGTCCTCCCACCTCAACCTCCTGAGTGGGACTATAGGTGTGTACCACCATGCCCAGCTAGTTTTTCTTTTTTTTTTCTTTTTGTAGCTATGAGGGTCTCGCTGTGTTACCCAGGCTGGTCTCAAATTTTTAGGCTTTAGCAATCCTCCTGTCTCAGCCTCCCAAAGTGCTGGGATTACAGGCATGAGCCACTGCACTGCGCCAATGTTGGCCTTAGGCTAAGTATGCGACAGGAGATATCTGCATTGGGCTTTGGGAATTGAAGTCACTTCTACTTCTTTGTGGCTTCATCAGTAATATGGGGCAGGGGGCACAGTCCCCACAGCTGATTCTTGAGTGTTCTTTCTGAGTATCCTTAATACTTCACACACTATCATATATCTGAACTTTATTCATTGATTATCTCCCCTTTATTTTTCATTCCTTGATGAATCTCCAGGGTCTGGATCAAGGCCTAGCATACTTTATGTACTCATGAAATCTTTAATGAATGAAGAAATGATTTTTTTTTTTTTTTTTTTTGAGACAGGAGTCTCACTCTGCCACCCAGGCTGGAGTGCAGTGGCATGATCTTGGCTCATTGCAACCTCCACCTCCCAGTTTCAAGCAATTCTCCTGCCTCTGCCTCCTCAGTCCCTGTAGCTGGGACTACAGGCACGTGCCACTACGCCTGACTCATTTTTGTATTTTTTAGTAGAGACAGGGTTTCACCATATTGACCAGGCTGGTCTCAAGCTCCTGACCTTGTGACCTGACTGCCTTGGCCTCCCAAAGTGCTGAGATTATAGGTGTGAGCCACCGCGCCCAGCTGATTTTTTTTTTTTTTTTTTTTGAGACAGGATCTCACTCTCTCGTCCAGGCTGGAGTGCAGTGGCATGGCTCACTGCAGCCTCCACCTCCCAGTTTCAAGCGATTCTGGTTTGGCCTCCCAAGTAGCTGGGACTACAGGTGTGCACCACCACGCCTGTCTAATTTTTGTATTTTCACCATGTTGGCCAGGTTGGTCTCAAAACTCCTAACCTCAAGTGATCCACCTGCCTTAGCCTCCCAAAGTGGTGGGATTACAAGAGTAAGCCACCATGCCTGGCCTGAATGAAGAAATAATTTTTTTTTTTTTTTAAGGCAGAGTTTCACTCTTGTTGCCCAGGCTGGAGTGCAATGGCACTATCTCAGCTCACCACAACCTCTGACTCCCAGGTTCAAGCAATTCTCCTGCCACAGCCTCCCTAGTAGCTGGGATTATAGGCATGTGCCACCATGCCCAGCTACTTTTTTTGTATTTTTAGTAGAGATGGGGTTTCTCCATGTTGGTCAGGCTGGTCTAGAACTCCTGACCTCAGGTGATCCACCCGCCTCGGTCTCTCAAAGTGCTGGGATTACAGGCATGAGCCATTGCTCCAGGCCAAGAAATAATTTTTTAAAAAGGGTTTTAAAGTGGGGCCGGGTGCAGTGGCTCACACATGTAATCCCAACACTTTTGGACGCCAAGGCGGGTGGGTCACTTGAGTTCAGGAGTTAGACACCAGCCTGACCAACATGGTGAAACCCCATCTCCACTAAAAATACAAAATTAGCTGGGCGTGGTGGCGCAGGCCTGTAATCCCAGCTACTTGGGAGGCTGAGGCAGGAGAATCACCTGAACCCGGGAAGGGGAGGTTGCAGGGAGCTAAGATTGCACCATTGCACTCCAGCCTGGGCAACAAAAGCGAAACAACGTCTCAAAAAAAAAAAAAAAAAAAAATTGCATTTCGAAGCCAGGTGCAGTGGCTCACACTTATAGTCACGGCTACTTAGGAGGCCGTGGTGGGAGGATTAGCTTGAGCCCAGTCATTCAAGGCTGAGTGAGCTGTGACTGTGACACTGTACTCCAGTCTGGGCGACAGAGTGAGACCCTGTCTGTGAAAAAAAATCTTTCGGGCCGGGCGTGGTGACTCACGCCTGTAATCCCAGCATTTTGGGACACCGAGGCAGGTGGATCACCTGAGGTTGGGAGTTCGAGACCAGCCTGGCCAACATGGAGAAACCCTGTCTCTACTAAAAATACAAAAATAGCTGGGCATAGTGGTGCATGCCTGTAATCCCAGCTACTCGGGAGGCTGAGGCAGGAGAATTGCTTGAATCTGGGGCAGAGGTTGCAGTGAACCGAGATAGTACCACTGCAATATGAGACTCCATCTCAAAAAAAAAAAAAAAAAAAGATAGCATAGCAATGGCTGTGGGCCTGGATACAAGTCTTAGCCCCTCCACTTCTCCACTTCCTGGCTCTGTAAGCCTTAGACAAGTTCCTTAACTCCACACTTTCATTTCCATGTAACAAGGGGTTATAGGCCAGGCATTGGTGGCTCATGCCTGTAATCCCAGTGCTTTGGGAGGCTGAGGCGGGAGGATCGCTTGGGGACATGAGCTCAAGACCAGCCCAGGCAGTATAGTAAGGCACTGGCTCTAGAAAAATAAAAATAAATCATCCAAGAATGGTGACCCGCCTACTATTCTACTCAGGAGGCTGAGGGGGGAGGATTTCGTGAGCCCAGGGGTTCAAGGATGCAGTGAGCGATGATCACATCACTGTACTTCAGCCTGAGCAACAGCAAGATCCTGTCTCAAAAAATTAAATTAGGCTGGGCTTGGTGGCTCATGCCTGTAATCCCAGCACTTTGGAAAGCCACGGTGGGCAGATTGCTTGAGCCCAGGAGATTGAGACGAGGTTGGGCAACATGACGAAACCCTGTCTCTACCAAAAATACAAAAAATTAACTGAGCATAATGGTGCATGTCTGTGGTCCCAGCTACTCGGGAGGCTGAGGTGGGAGGATTGCCTGAGTCTAGGAGGTTGAGGCTGCAGTGAGCCACAATGGCACCATTGCACTCCACCTGGGCAACAGGGTGAGAACCTGTCTCAAAAAAGAAAGGGAGGGTTTATAATCACTCCTGACATGATACAGAGTATCCATTTGAGTTCATAAGATAAATACGTACTTGGTGAATGCTCTATAACTACTGGCCTTTTTTATTGTTCCCATTTTACATATAAGGATGCTGAGGCTCTGTGAGGAGAAATAGCTTAGCCCAGGTCATCCAGTGGGAAGCGGCTGGTGCAGATAAACAGTGATCGTGGTGGGACATTGCCTAGCCTAAGGTTCAGCATACAATATTCAGTCAGTACTCCAGGGCTGAGCTGTTTCTGGTCATCAAAGGGCTGCCTTGTTCTCCTGCCCCACAGCACAGGAAATTCCAAGGTGGTTTTCCTTACAGGCTCCTCCTGCTTCTGTCGCCAGAGGGGACAGCAGAGGAGCCCAGGTACATAAGCCAACTCAAGAGAAGATGGAATTGAATATCTCAACCACCTTGTCTGGGCCTCTGTGATTATTGAGGAGGGGGCTGTCACTGGGAAAGCTGTGAGCTGCTTTGGACCTTATCTGGGAATTTCCTTGGGCTTGCAGCCTTTACCCTATCCTTGAAATGGTTCTGGCTGGGTAGCAACTTCTAGGTGGTGTGGGCGAAATTTGGGACTGGTTTAGGGCGGGGATAAGACCAAGAACACAAGTTTCCTTGAGCTATGGGAGAGAGGGAGGGGAGGAAATTGGAGACCTCAGCACCCTTTTGCTCACTCTCTTGCTCACAGTCCACGATGGCCTGGTCCCTGGTGTTCCTTGGTGTCATCGTCTTGCTGTCTGCCTTCTCCGGACCTGGTGTCGGGGGTGGCCCTATGCCCAAGCTGGCTGACCGGAAGCTGTGTGCAGACCAGGAGTGCAGCCGTAAGAGTGGGGAGGGAGAACTGGGGGCTTGGGGTGTTAGCCTGTGTGGAGGGTGTTGCATTCCCTTCTATTCCTTCCCTAGACCCTATCTCCATGGCTGTGGCCCTTCAGGACTACATGGCCCCCGACTGCCGATTCCTGACCATTCACCGGGGCCAAGTGGTGTATGTCTTCTCCAAGCTGAAGGGCCGTGGGCGGCTCTTCTGGGGAGGCAGCGTGAGTCTTGGGAGAGTGAAAGAGGGGAAGGGTATAGGGCTGGGGTAGACTCATTATCCCCATGAAGGGAAGATTTGAGGGGGATGAACTGAAATAGACATTGTGGGGGTATATTGTTACTTACTTACTTTATTTATTTATTTTTGAGACAGTGTCTCACTCTGTTGCCCTGGCTAGAGTGTAGTGGCGCAATCTGGGCTCACTGCAACCTCCGCCTCCCGAGTTCAAGCGATTCTTCTGCCTCAGTCTCCTGAGTAGCTGGGACTACAGGCACGTGCCACCACGCCCGGCTAATTTTTGTATTTATAGTAGAGATAGGGTTTCACCATATTGGCCAGGCTGGTCTCGAACTCCTGACCTCATGATCCGCCCACCTCAGCCTCCCAAAGTGCTGGGATTACAGGCGTGAGCCACTGCGCCCGGCCCTTATTTATTTATTTTTAATTTTTTCCAAGACAGAGACTTGCTCTGTCACCCAGGCTGGAGTACAATGGTGTGATCTCGGCTCACTGTAACCTCCACCTCTTGGGTTCAAGTGATTCTCCTGCCTCAGCCTCCTGAGTACCTGGGATTACAGGCATGCGCCACCACACCTGGCTAATTTTTATATTTTTAGTAGAGACAGGGTTTCACCATACTGGCCAGGTTGGTCTTGAACTCTTGACCTCATGATCTGCCCGCCTTGGCCTCCCAGAGTGCTGGGATTCTAGGTGTGAGCCACCGCCCCCCCAGCCTATTTTCACTTTATTTACCAATTTCAGGGCAGCTGCTATGGTCCCACGTTCTGTTCTAGATACCAAGATACAACAAATGATCCTTTTTATTTTATTTTTATTTTTATTTATTTATTTATTTTTGAGACGGAGTCTCGCTCTGTCACCCAGGCTGGAGTACAGTGGCCAGATCTCAGCTCACTGCAAGCTCCCTCTCCCAGGTTTATGCCATTCTCCTGCCTCAGCCTCCCGAGTAGCTGGGACTACAGGCGCCCGCCACCTCGCCTGGCTAGTTTTTTGTATTTTTAGTAGAGACGGGGTTTCACCGTGTTAGCCAGGATAGTCTCTATCTCCTGACCTCGTGATCCGCCCGTCTCGGCCTCCCAAAGTGCTGGGATTACAGGCTTGAGCCACCGCGCCCGGCCTGATCCTTTTTATTTTAAAATGGAGAGAAATGAGCAAAAAGCAAGTCATAAAAAATAGCAGCCGGGCACGGTAGCTCACACCTGTAATCCCAAGTAAGGCCAAGTTGGGAGGATAGCTTGAGCCTAGGAGTTCGAGACCAGCCTGGGCAACATAGTAAGACCTCCCCCCCTACAAAAAAAAAATTAAAAATTAACTGGCCGTCATGGTGTGTATCTGTGGTCCGGGCTACTCAGGAGGCTGAGGTGGGAGGATTGCTTGAGCCCAGAAGTTGAGGCTACAGTGAGCCGTGATCATGCTACTGCACCCCAACCTGGGCGACACAGTGAGACCCTGTCTCCAAAATAATAATAAAAGCAAATATGCGCTGCTGTGAGTATTAACAGAGACTGACTTGGGTGGTCAGAAAAGGCTTCTGAACAGGTTACATTTGAGCTGAGATTCGTATGACAAGGATGGAGCCAGTTACATGGAGATCAGGGAGAAGGGAGAATGTAAAGCCTTCAGCAGGCATAAGCTTGCCATCTTCCCAGACCCTAGCTTTTAACTCCTCTTCCCTAGGTTCAGGGAGATTACTATGGAGATCTGGCCGCTCACCTGGGCTATTTCCCCAGTAGCATTGTCCGGGAGGACCAGACCCTGAAACCTGGCAAAGTCGACGTGAAGACAGACGTGAGTGTCATGGGGGCTGGCAAAAAATCTGGGGGGAGGACCCTTAGGTTGTGGGGATGGGCAAAAATGCTCCCACCCTTGGCTCCCTAGGTGTGTGCGCTGGGAGAAATTCTTTCCCTGCCTCAATTTTCTCACCAGTAAAATGGGTCCGGTTGGGAGGTGCAAAGATTAGAGGGCTCTAGGCTAATTTGCGTAGCACTTGCGTGGCCAGACCTGGGCCCTGCAGCTGCAGCCTTTGCAAAAACCACTAGATCCTTTGTGGTGTGACCGCTGGTTTTCTCTCCACTGCTTCCCCTTTCTCTTTTTCAGAAATGGGATTTCTACTGCCAGTGAGCTCAGCCTACCGCTGGCCCTGCCGTTTACCCTCCTTGGCTTTATGCAAATACAGTCAGCCCAGTGCAAACGGCCTGTCTCTGTGGTCTTTGGGGTGGGGTAGGGTGGGGTGGGAACTATACAAATGAAATGTTTCTCTGGGTTCCTGAATCGAACCAGTTAACCCGCTGCATATGGTAACGTCAGTGGTTGCTAGGCAGTGTTTCACTGATGAAAGCCGTGTGCGGTAGGAGGGCTCCTAAGCTTAGGTTTCTGACACAAGCAAAGGAAAACCTAAGCAGCCCAACTAGGGGGTTGTAGTGTCCTCTCTAGACCAGTGGGAGGGAGCCAATGGGACTACACGGAGGATATAAATCGCACAGCAAAGGTTTTCTTGGAAGATTATCTGCAAAGGGAGGCCGGAAGTAACCTGCGCCTATCTTCCGAGTTTTCCTCCTTTTTGCCTTTGAGACCAGTAATCGCTCCCGCCAGCTCAAGATCAGCTCCTCTTCCAGCCTCTTTCTGTCAATTCTGCCCGTGCCCCCTTCTTTGCATTCGTATCCCCTCCCCCAAGTCCGCTCCAATCCAATCCGGAGACTCGACTCTGCCCCCGGACTCCAGACTAAATCCGTTCCTCGGCTCGGCAAAGCAGCTCTGCACGTCCCTTCCCACTTGCTCAGCCAATCGCTGGCCTCGGTCCCGCCCCTTTGGGCTGGGCCCCTCTCATGCCACCAATCCGCGCCTTTTGTCCCGCCCTCTGCCCGCGAGTCCACCAATCCCGCCCTTCGGAAAGCGTGGTCTGGTATCCAGCTGCTGGAGCGGGTCGCGCTGGAGGGGGGCGGAGGCGGAAGTGGCGGTGCCGGGCCCGGGGAGTAGGAAGAAGCCGGGGCTGTAGCCGGAGTGGAGCGGCTGCCAGCCGAGGAGCAGGCGCGGCCGCGGCGCCATATTGCGGCCCTCAGCGGCCGCGACCGAGTCATGGCCGAGACCTACGGTGAGGGTGGTGGGCCGAAGCCGGGGTCCTGGGTCTGGGCCCCGGGAGGATGCGGCCTGTGGGAATGGGCGGGGCTTTGTAGATCAGGGGGCGGGGTCTGGTGTTACGGAGGCAGGGCCTAAGTGGATGCTGGGAGGGGTTTAGTGGGTCTGAGGCAGAGCTTAATCGATTTAGGTGGAGCCTGAGGGTCTGGTGCGTGGGTTAAATAGATCTGGGGCGGGATTTGAGGGAGCTGGTACTTAGGGGTTCAGGGAGGCCCTGAGGGAAGAGGTGGGCCTTAATGGATCTGGGCGGAGCCTGAGTGAAGGGGCGGGGCTGACTGCGTGAATGGCAGGAGTCGGGCTTATGGGCTAGAGGGAACACTGGATGGAAGCTCGGGACCCTGGGGTTGATCTGGCTGGAGAGAGCTCTGGAATGGGTTTGGGTATGGGCTGTTCTTGAGTTAGGGGCAGGACTTAGTGGCAAGGGGTGGGGCTTATGCATGAGAATGGAGCCACGGTCTGGGCAGAGGGAGGGAAGGAGAGGTCGGGAAGTGGAAAATCAGTAGGGATGCAGCACAGGAGGTGGTGATTGGAGGCGGGGGAAGCGCAGGTTTAGGAGTCAGAGGGAGCTGCATTCGTTCAACAAATACAGAAGAGAAGAGTGCAAAGACCCTGAGGTGAGAACCAGCTTGTCGTTTTCAGGGAATAGACTGAAGGTCAGGAGCTATAGTGGAGTGAATGAGTCAGAGGGTGGTAGGAGGTGAAGAGGAACAAGGGCTAGATGGTAGTCCTTGTTTAAATAGCTTTCAAGAGACTTTAGCGATGGACTCTGGAGCCCTTGGCCTAAGTTTGAATCTCACTTCTGCCTAGCTCTGTCACTTGGGGCAAGTCAGTTAACCTCTCTGGCCTGTTTCCTCATCTGGAAAAGGGGAATAATTTTTAGGCTACCTCCCTCATAGAGTTTTCCTGAGGATGATGTGAGCTGTTGATGTGAGTAAAGACCTTTAGAGCTGTTCCTGGCCCACAACAACACACAATTGACCTATGTAACAAACCTGCACGTGTGGGCTGGGCACGGTGGCTCACGCCTGTAATCCCAGCACTTTGGGAGGCCAAGGTGGGCGGATCACCTGAGGTCGGGAGTTTGAGACCAGCCTGACCAACATGGAGAAACCCCGTCTCTACTAACAATACAAAATTAGCTGAGCGTGGTGGCGCATGCCTGTAGTCCCAGCTGCTCGGGAGGCTGAGGCAGGAGAATTGCTTGAACCTGGGAGGTGGAAGTTGCGGTGAGCCAAGATTGCGCCATTGCACTCCAGCCTGGGCAACAAAGAGTGAAACTCTTGTCTCGAAAAAACAAAAACAAGGACAAAAAAAACCTGCACATGTATCCCCTGAACCTAAAATAAAAGTTGAAAAAAATACATAGAATGTGCCTGGCACATGGCAAGTACTACATAAGAGTTATCTGGCCGGGCGCGGTGGCTCAAGCCTGTAATCCCAGCACTTTGGGAAGCCGAGACGGGCGGATCACGAGTTCAGGAGATCGAGACCATCCTGGCTAACACGGTGAAACCCCGTCTCTACTAAAATACAAAAAAAATTAGCCGGGCGAGGTGGTGGGCGCCTGTACTCCCAGCTACTCGGGAGGCTGAGGCAGGAGAATGGCGTGAACCCGGGAGGCAGGGCTTGCAGTGAGCTGAGATCCGGCCACTGCACTCCAGCCTGGGCAACAGAGCCAGACTCCGTCTCAAAAAAAAAAAAAAAAAAAAAAAAAAGAGTTATCTGTTACTGTTACCTATTGGTTTGTTTCTGCCTATGTCTGTTTCTCTCCCTCTAACTGTGACGGTTAGAGAGACAGATTGGATTGGAATCCATCTTTTTCCCTGTATCTTTCTCTCCCTGTGGGTATCCCTGATTTTGGCTCCATCTGGTCAGACTTCCTCTTCAAATTCCTGGTGATTGGCAGTGCAGGAACTGGCAAATCATGTCTCCTTCATCAGTTCATTGAGAATAAGTGTGAGTTTCCCGCAGTGGTCCTGGGAACCCTGAGCTGTGGTTATGGGCATGGTGTGGGCTGGTGGGCAGCTGGTGGGGAGGGCAGGGCTGGCCATAGGGACAAGTCCAGTCCTGGCTTTTTGGTCCTTGCTTTGTCATATGTCCTTTACTAGGTTCTCCTTGACCTCAGTCACTCCAGCAATGAGAATGGGTTTGTAGAGACTGAGAAGGCCTTGGAGGATGGGGGATCCTCTGAGCTGCCTCCTCTCTCCCTGCACTGCCCCTTCTGTTCCTCCCACTCCCAGTCAAACAGGACTCCAACCACACGATCGGCGTGGAGTTTGGATCCCGGGTGGTCAACGTGGGTGGGAAGACTGTGAAGCTACAGATTTGGGACACGGCTGGCCAGGAGCGGTTTCGGTAGGTGGGCTGGGCTCCCAAGGGTGATGAGGAGAGAGAGAGAGAAGGAAAGAGAGAGAGAGACGTGTGTGTAGAGTCACTTGGAGACACTGAGAGGGCAGACAAGGCAGAGAGAGAGAGAAGAGACACCGTAGTTAGCAGGTATATATATCCAAGGAGAGAGGGAGTACTGGAGAGAGAAAGAGATGGCGGAAGAAAAAGAGGTAGGGGCCAGATGCAGTGGCTCATGCCAGTAATCCCCGTGCTTTGGGAGGCCAAGGTGGGAAGATTGCCTGAGCCCAGAAGTTCGAGACCAGCCTGGGCAACATAGTGAGACCCCCATCTCAAAGAAAGAAAAAGAGATAGAGAAAAGTGGCTTGGGGAGGGGGTGAGGGATAGAGACTGAGAGACATTGAAACAGAAAGAGAAGGGGAAACTTGAGAGACACACACCCAGAAAGGAAAAGAGCAAGAGAGACAGAGACTAAGAGAGTTGAAGAGAATGATAAGGGAGGTAAGGAGGCCCGGCACAGTGGCTCACACCTATAATCCCAGCACTTCGGGAGGCTGAGGCGGGTGGATCACTTGAGGTCAGGAGTTCCAGACCAGTCTGCCACCATGGTGAAACCCTGTCTCTACTAAAAATACAAAAAAAATTTAGCTAGGCTGTGGTGGTGGATGCCAGTTACTCGGGAGGCTGAGGCAGGAGAATTGCTTGAACCTGGGAGGCACAGGTTGCAGTGAGTCAAGATTGCACCAGTTCTCCCCAGCTGGCGTGACAGAGCGAGACTCTGTCTCAAAAATAAATAAATAAATAAAGGAGGTGAGGAGACACAGAGAAACAGGTCAGAGGCAGAGAGGGAGACAGGGCAAGTCGGACAGGTGTAGTTGGACATTGAATGAATGAATGAATGCATAGATTTATGGAAAGGCAAGGGTGAGCATGAGAGCCACAGAGATGGAACAGAAAGAGAGACAGCGAGAAATAGGGAACTGAAGACACACAGGCCAAGGCAGGAGAACCGCTTGAGTCCAGGAGTTTGAGACCAGCCCGGGCAACATTGTGAAATCCCATCTTTCCAAAAGAGAAATGGAGAAATGGACGTGTTGTGGGAGAGGGAGAGGGAAATGCATAGGGCTCAACACATGGTAGGTCTTCAGGAAATGACTGCAGAAAAGTTGATCGACACATAGAAACCTTAGGCGAGTCTGAGAAACAGAGACAGAGAGCAGGGAGAGAAATAGAGGGAATTCGGTCCGTGGAAAAGTGTGATCTATGGCAGCATAGTAGCTGAGTTAATACTTGTGTATGGATTCACTGCCTGAGGTGCACAGAGCCCAGAGGCAGAGAGATGGGCTGAAGGATAGACAGGTGTGTGGCATGAGCTAGGTTTACGGTGAGTGCTTAGTAAATGCTTGTGGAATGATTGCATGAGTTCCAGAAGGACCCAGACTGGTGAGACTGAGAATGCAGAGTTGGCTACACTGGGAAGGAGCCTCCACCTGACACAGCAGGACAATGATAAGCAGATGTTGCATAGTGCTTGGGCAGGGCCAGGCAAAGGGGAGATTTGCTCAGAAAATGTTGAATGAACGAATGCACAAATGCATGGGAAGGCAAAAGTAAGCATGAGAGAGCCAGAGAGGTGAAACAAACAAAAAAGACAGGGAGAAATAGGAAATTAAATAGGGCCAGCCATGGTGGCTCACACCTGTAATCCCTGCACTTTGGGAGGCCTAGGCGGGTGGATCACTTGAGGTCAGGAGTTCAATACCACACTGGCCAGCATGGCGAAACCCCATCTCTACTAAAAATACAAAAATTAACTGGATGTGGCAGTGCATGCCTGTAATCCCAGCTACTTGGGAGGCTAAGGCAGGAGAATCACTTGAATCCGGGGGGGCAGAGGTTGCAGTGAGCCGAGATCACGCCATTGCACTTCAGCCTGGGTGAAAGAGCAAAACTCCATCTCAATCAATCAATCAATCCATAAAAGACACGTAGGGCTGGGCACAGTGGCTCACGCCTGTTATCCTAGCACTTTGGGAGGCCAAGGTGGGCGGATCACTTGAGGTCAGGAGTTTGAGATCGGACTGGCCAACATGGCAAAACCCCATCTCTACGAAAAATACAAAAATTAGCCGATGTGGTGGCATGCATCCATAATCCTGGCTACTCAAGAGGCTGAGGTGGGAGAATCGCTTGAACCCAGGAAGTGGCGGTTGCAGTGGTTGCAGTGAGCCGAGATCATGGCGCACTGCAGCCTGGGAGACAGAGTGAGACTCTTACTAAAAAAAAAAAAAAAAAAAAAAGACCCATAGCTTAAGGCAGGAGAATCACTTGAGCCCAGGAGTTGGAGACCAGCCTGGGCAACCTAGCAAAGCCCCATCTTTACAAAAAATATTAAGAAATTAGCCAGGTGTGGTGGTGCACACTGGTAGTCCCAGATACTCCAGAGGCTGAGGTGGGAGGATCCCTCCCCTGGGAGACTGAGCCCAGGAGTTCGAGGATGCAGTGAGCCGAGATTGTGCCACTCACTCCAACCTGGGCTATAGAGCAAGACCATCAAAAAAATTAAAATTAAAATTAAAAAAAGACACACATGTAAGAGACATAGAGAGAAAAAGAGACCAATGGAAAGACAGGGACATGGGGAGAGACAAAGACGGGAGACTTACAGACAGAGGCAGCTGGCCAGCTAAGTGAGATAGAAGCTGAGAGAGGCAAAGAGAGAGGGACTGCAAGGATGCAAGAACAGAGAGGAATTGCATGGCGACCCAACCAAGGCCAGGTTTTGGGGGATGGGCCAGCAGTGAAGGGGGGCCTCCGAACCACCAGTCTCTGTCTGCAGAGGGGGGCATTCTCGGGGCAGACCCCAGCCTTGGGGGTGACTGGGTCCCCCTGGCCCCACAGGTCGGTGACGCGGAGTTATTACCGAGGGGCAGCTGGAGCCCTGCTGGTGTACGACATCACCAGGTGGGTGCCCGGGGTGGGTGGGTGGGGCAGGGCATGGGTGGCTCCTCTCTGCACTGCCTCCCTCCCCTCTCCCTTCTCCACAGCCGGGAGACGTACAACTCACTGGCTGCCTGGCTGACAGATGCCCGCACCCTGGCCAGCCCCAACATCGTGGTCATCCTCTGTGGCAACAAGAAGGACCTGGACCCTGAGCGGGAGGTCACTTTCCTGGAGGCCTCCCGCTTTGCCCAGGAGAATGGTGAGGGCTGTGTCGTGGACCAGGTGGTGGTGGGGGTGGACAGTCTACAGGGACCGTGGGTTTACTGGCTCTGAGTGGCTGTGCCCAGCAGGGGAACGTGGAGGTTCAGAGGTCTGGGTTCAAAATTGAGTGTTGGCTGGATATGGTGGCTCACACCTGTAATCCCAGCAGTTTGGGAGGCCAAAGTGGGAGGATTGCTTGAGCCCAGGAGTTTGAGACCAGCCTGGACAACGTAGTGAGATCCTATCTCTACAAAAAATTTTAAAAACTAGGTGGGTGTGGTGGCTTATACCTGTAGTCCCAGCTACAGTGGAGGCTGAGGCAGGAGGATCACCTGAGCCTGAGAGTTTAAGACTTCAGTGAGCTGTGATCACAACATCGTACTCTAGTCTGGGAGACAGAGCAAGACCCTGTCTCCAAAAAAAAAACAAAAACAAAAAACAAACAAAAAATCCCTAAGTGTTGACCCCAGTGAGCTGTGTGATTACGCTGGTTCTCAGTTTCCTCATCTGGAAAGCGGGATCACAGCGTTTCCGCCTCACAGTGTGCTGTGATGATTAAGGGAGATTGTCTGTGGAAAGTCCTCAGCACCTGCCACAGAGCAGGTGCTAGATTAATATTGGCTGCTAAGGTTTCGCCTACAGTGGGGAAGCAGCACAGGGTATTGGTTTAATTAATTGTTTTATTATATTTTATTTTATCTATTTTTTCCTTCCTACCGCACCTTCCCGGGTATTGGTTTAATGTAGAGATTGCAACCCCAGATGGCCCTGGGTGAAAAGCAGTTTTTTTTTTTTTTTTTTTGAGACGGAGTCTTGCTCTGTCACCCAGACTGGAGTACAGTGGTGCAGTCTCGGCTCACTGCAACTTCTTTTTTTTTTTGAGACGGAGTCTAGCTCTGTTGCCCAGGCTGGAGTGCAGTGGCGCAATCTCGGCTCACTGCAAGCTCCGCCTCCCGGGTTCACACCATTCTCCTGCCTCAGCCTCCTGAGCAGCTGGGACTACAGGCGCCCGCCACCGCGCCCGGCTAATTTTTTGTATTTTTAGTAGGGATGGGTTTCACTGTGGTCTCCATCTCCTGACCTTGTGATCTGCCCGCCTCGGTCTCCCAAAGTGCTGGGATTACAGGCGTGAGCCACGGCGCCCGGCCTCAAGTGATTCTTCTGCCTCAGCCTCCCGAGTATCTGGGACTACAGGCACACGCCACCACACACTTTTGTATTTTTAGTAGAGACGGGGTTTCACCATATTGGCCAGGCTGATCTTGAACTCCTGACCTTGTGATCTGCCCGCCTCAGCCTCTCAAAGTGCTGGGATTACAGGTGTGAGCCACCACACCTGGCAAAAGGCACATTTTTGAATATAGGAGATGGGATGGGGTAGATCCTAGAGTAACAGGCACTAGTGTTAAGGGGAGTGCAGCATACTGACAACCCATACCAAAAGGCTTGCAAGGGCCAACCACAATGGCTCACACCTGTAATCCCAGCATTTTGGGAGGCCAAGGTAGGAGGATCACTTGAGGTCAGGAGTTTGAGACCAGCCTGTGTAACAGAGGGAGACCCTACCTCTACAAAAAAAGAAAAAAAAAAAAGCTGGGTGTGGTGGTATAGGCCTGTGGTCCGGGCTACTCAGGAGGTTGAGGCAGGAGGATCACTTGAGCCCAGAAGTTCGAGGCTGCAGTGATCTATGATCGCACCACTGCACTCCAGCCTAGGGGACAGAGAGATACTTTGTCTCAAAGAAAAAAACAAAGAAAAAAGGTTTGCAAGTATAAACTCATTTGAAAACATTGTGTTGGCCAAACCACCCACATCTGGTGGCTTGAGATCTGCTTATGTTCCCCTGGTTTGCAACCTCCAGGTTTTAAAGGAGGTTTTGCCATCAGAGAGATGTGGGTGTGAATCCAGCTCTGATTTTCTGACTGTGGGACCTTTTCACGAGGCTGATGGGTAGACTCTGGTTGGCCTGTGCCTGTCCTAGATGGTGCTAGGGACACAGTGTTGGAGACAGCCCTAGGCCCAACCTGCATGGAGCTCACAGTTCAGTGGGTGGGGGTGGAAGGACAGACCCGCTTGCCAGACAGTGACAGCCCAGAAAGGTCAGGGCTTGATGGCGAAGCACCGGGAGAGAGGGGTGAGAGCCAGCAGGGGAGAGCCCCAGAGGGGCCAGGGCCAGGATTGGGGGAGCAGGCAGAGGGATTGGGGTGGGATGGAGAACACAGGCAGAGGCGTCAGGGCTGGGATAGGGCAGGCACAGGTAGAGGGGTCAGGGCTCGGATAAGGCAGGCAGAGGCAGAGGGGTCAGGTGGGATGAGGGGGCACAGGGAAAGGAGTTACATGGAATGGGGAGCATGAGCAGAGGGTTGGGGTGGGATGGGGAGCCCAGGTAGAGAGGTCAAGGCCAAGTTTGGGGGGCACAGGCAGAGTGGTTGCATGGGATGGGGGAGCATGGGCAGAGGGGTCAGGGGTGGAATGGGGCAGGCCCAGGCAGAAGGGTCAGGGGTAGAATGAGGCAGGCCCAGGCAGAAGGGTCTGGGGGGTACAACGGGGACCTAGGCAGAGGGTTGGGGTCAGGATGAGGAGACACAAGCAGAGGGGTCAGGGCCAGGATAGGGGGCCACAAGAAGCTGTGGGAGCCCTAAGTAGGCGCCTTACCCAGCCTAGGCAGTCAGGGAGGACTTCCTGGAGGAGGAGCTGTGTGAGCTGAGCTCTGAAGGAAGAGCTGGGTGGGCATATGGGGAAGTGGATATCAATGGCAGGGAAATGGCATGCGCAGAGGCCTGAGGTGAGGGTAAGCAGAGATGGAACATTGGAGGAACAGGATGAGAGTCAGCAGGTGAGAGCTCAGTGGAGGGTGGGGACTGACTGGGGCCCTGACCTCAGAGTGTGTGCCCCTGCAGAGCTGATGTTTCTGGAGACCAGCGCTCTCACAGGTGAGAACGTGGAAGAGGCGTTCCTCAAGTGTGCCCGCACCATCCTCAACAAGATTGACTCAGGTGAGGCCCCGACCGGCCCGAGTGGGAGCGGAGGGCAGGCCTGGGGGTCTCCAGGCCACCAGTGCTGACCTCTCCCCTTCCCCGACAGGCGAGCTAGACCCTGAGAGGATGGGATCCGGCATCCAGTACGGGGACGCGTCCCTCCGCCAGCTTCGGCAGCCTCGGAGTGCCCAGGCCGTGGCCCCTCAGCCGTGTGGCTGCTGAGCCTTGCGGAGCCAGGTGGGACACTGGGGGCTCAGAGAGGCAGGGTGGTCTCCTGGGAATAGGGGAGGTGGTGTGGAGATAGACACTGAACATGTCATGGCAAGAGAAACAGAGTGAGAGAGAAAGATGCAAAAGCACACAAGCTAAAGCAGGCATCTGGCTGGGCGCAGTGGCCGGTAATCTCGGCGCTTTGGGAGGCCCAGGTGGGCGGAGGCAGTTCACTGGGTGGGGGTGGAGGGACAGACCCACTTCCAGACAGTGACAGCTCAGAAATGTCAGGGCCAGGCTGGGCACAGTGGCTCACACCTATAATCCCTGCACTCTGGAAGGCTGAGGCGGGCAGATCACCTGAGGTCAGGAGTTCGAGACCAGTCTGGCCAACATGGTGAAACCCCCGCTCTCTACTAAAAATACAAAAATTAGCCAGGTGTGGTGGCAGGTGCCTGTAATCCCAGCTACTTGGGAAGCTGAGGCAGGAGAATCGCTTGAACCCAGGAGGTGGAGGTTGCAGTGAGCTGAGGTCACGCCATTGCACTCTAGCCTGGGTGACAAGAGCAAGACTTCGTCTCAAAAAAAAAAAAAAAAAAAGGTCAGGACCAGATGGGGAAGCACTGGGAGACTGGGGGAGATGGGTCAGAGCCAGCAGGGGAGAGGCCCAGGGGGGTCAGGGCCAGGGTCGGGGCACAGGCAGAGGGATCAGGGGTGGGATAGGGCAGGCAGAGGGGTCAGGGTGGGATGAGGGGACACAGGCAGAGGGGTTGCATGTGATGCGGGGGTGATACATAAGGTCAGGTGTTCGAGACCAGCCTGGCCAACATGGTGAAACCCCTTCTCTACTAAAAATACAAAAATTAGCTAGGCATGGTGGTACATGCCTATATTCTCAGCTACTCGGGAGGCTGAGGCAGGAGAATCACTTGAACCTGGGAGGTGGAGGTTGCAGTGAGCCAAGATTTAGCCACTGCATTCCAGGCTGGGCGACAGAGCAAGACTCTGTCTCAAAAAAGGAAAAAAAAAAAAGGAGACATCTTCTGGGCCACAGGGAATCCACCTGTCCCCTGCAGCTCCAGGCCAGCTTCCTGCCCTAGACCTTGACCCTTCCACTCATAGTTCTCCAATGATTTATTGAGCGCCTGCTGTGTGCCAGGCCCTGCTCAAGGCACTGGGGATATAGCAGGGAGTAAAACAGACTCCCATCCTCATGGTGCTGACATTCTCTTTGGAGGAGACAGGTGATAAACGAGATGTGAGTCGGCTGGGTGCAGTGGCTCACACCTGTAATCCCAGCACTTTGGCAGGGTGAGATGGGAAGATCACTTTGAGACCAGGCTGGGCAACAAAGCAACCTTATCTCCACAAAAAGTTGTTTAAAATTAGTCAGGCGTGGTAGTGTGCACCTGGAGTCCCAGCTGCTCAGGAGGCTGAGGTGGGAGGATGACTTGAGCCCAGGAGTTTGAGGCTGCAGTGAGCTGTGACCATGCACCACTGCACTCCAGCCTGGGTGACAGAACGAGACTGTCTCAAAAAAAAAAAAAAAAAAAAAAAGAAATACATAAGTAAAGTATGTAGTAGTGAGGGAGGTAAGAACTATGGAGAAAAATAAAACAAGCACAAACGGGTGGATAGGGTGGAGGAGTGTACTTTTTTTTCCTTTGAGATGGGGTATCACTCTGTCACTCAGGATGGAGTCCTGTGGCAAGATCTCGGCTCCCTGCAACCTCCGCTTCTGGGGTTCAAGTGATTCTCCCGCCTCAGCCTCGTGAGTAGCTGAGATTACAGGTGACTACCACCATGCCCGGCTAATTTTTTGTATTTTTAGTAGAGACGGGGTTTCACCATGTTGCCCAGGCTGGTCTCAAACTCCTGACCTCAAGTGATCCACCCACCCTCAGCCTGCTAAAATGTTGGGATTACAGGCGTGAGTCACTGCGCCTGACCAAGAGTGTACTTTTTTTTTTTTTTCTTTTGAGACGGAGTTTCACTCTTGTTGCCCAGGCTGGAGTGCAATGGCTCAATCTTGGCTCACTGCAACTTCTGCCTCCCGGATTCAAGCAATTCTCCTGCCTAAGTCTCCTGAGTAGTTGGGATTACAGGCATGTGCCACCACGCCTGGCTAATTTTGTATTTTTAGTAGAGACGGGGTTTCTCCATGTTGGTCAGGCTGGTCTGGAACTCCCGACCTCAGGTGATCTGCCTGCCTTGGCCTTCCAAAGTGCTGGGATTACAGGCGTGAGCCACCGCACCCGTCCTTTTTTTCTTTTTTCTTTTTTCTTTTTTGAGATGGAGTCTCGCTCTGTCACCAGGCTGGAGTGCAGTGGCATGATCTTGGCTCACTGCAACCTCTGCCTCCTGGGTTCAAGCGATTCTCCTGCCTCAGCCTCCTGAGTAGGTAGGACTACAGGTGTGTGCCACCATGCCCAGCTAATTTTTGTATTTTTAGTAGAGACGGTTTCACCATGTTGGCCAGGTTGGTCTCGATTTCTTGACCTCGTGATCCGCCCACCTCAGCCTCCCAAAGTGCTGGGATTACAGGTGTCAGCCACTGCACCTAGCCTAGAGTGTACTTTTAAACAAGATGATGGAAGCCTCACTGAGAAGATGACATTTGAGTAAAGGAGGGGAGACAGGGAGGCCTGTGGGGATCTGGGGCAAGAGCGTTGCCCGAGAGCACAGCAAGTGCAACGCTGCTAGTGAGGGGCATGCCTGGCGTGGGTGAGGGTGACCGAAGCAGCCAGTGTGGGCGTCATGGAGGACCTGTGTGTGTGTTGCGGGTACAGCATGAGATGGGGTCAGGGGTTGGAGGAAGCAGATCAGTTAGGGCCTGTAGGCCCTGGGGAAGCCTCTGGCTTATACCCTGTGTGGGAGCCACGGGAAGCTTCTAAACAGAGGAGGGACAGGGTCCGATTCAGGGGTTCATAGAGTTCCTCTGCCTGCATAAAGAGAAGAGGCTGTGAGGGGCAGAGGGGGTCACCAGGACACCAGAGAGGAAGCTGCTGCAAAGTCCAGGGGAGAAATGGTGGAGTACAGGACGAGGGGGCGGGCAGAGGAATGGCTGAGAAGGGAATAGGGTCCACGTCCTCCCCAGACTCTTTGTCTTCCAGTTTTGGCCAATCTTTTTTTTTTTTTTCTTTGGTCCTGTCTTTTTTATTATTATTTTTTTGAAACAGAGTCTCGCTTTGTTGCCCAGGCTGGAGTGCAGTGGCATGATCTTGGCTCACTGCAAGCTCTGCCTCCCGGGTTCACGCCATCCTCCTGCCTCAGCCTCTCGAGTAGCTGGGACTACAGGCGCCCGCCACCACGCCTGGCTAATTTTTTGTATTTTTTTTAGTGGAGACGGGCTTTCACCGTGTTAGCCGGGTTGGTCTCGATCTCCTGACCTTGTGATCCGCCTGCCTCGGGCTCCTAAAGTGTTGGGATTACAGGCGTGAGCCATTTTTTTTGTTTTGTCTTGTTTTAGAGAGAATCTCACTCTGTCACCCAGGCTGTAGCGCAGTGGCACCATCTTGGCTCACTGTGACCTCCGCCTCCTGGGTTCAAGTGAATCTCCTGCCTCAGCCTCCCAAGTAGCTGGGATTATAGGCGTGTACCACCATGGCCAGCTAGTTGTTTTTTTTTTTTTTTTTTTGAGATGGAGTCTCACTCTGTTACCCAGGCTGGAGTGCAGTGGCACGGTCTCAGCTCATTGCAACCTCCGCCTCCTGGCTTCAAGCGAGTCTTCTGCCTCAGCCTCCCGAGTAGCTGGGACTACAGGCGCGTGCCACCATGTCTGGCTAATTTTTTGTATTTTTTTTTTTTTTTTTTTTTTTTTTTGAGACGGAGTCTCGCTGTGTCTCCCAGGCTGGAGTGCAGTGGCCTGATCTCGGCTCACTGCAAGCTCCGCCTCCCGGGTTCACGCCATTCTCCCGCCTCAGCCTCCCAAGTAGCTGGGACTACAGGAGCCTGCCACCACGCCCGGCTAGTTTTTTGTATTTTTAGTAGAGACGGGGTTTCACCATGTTAGCCAGGATAGTCTCGATCGCCTGACCTCGTGATCCACCCGCCTCGGCCTCCCAAAGTGCTGGGATTACAGGCTTGAGCCACCGCGCCCGGCCTAATTTTTTGTATTTTTAGTAGAGACGGGGTTTCACCGTGTTAGCCAGGATGGTCTTGATCTCCTGACCTCATGATCCACCCGCCTTGGCCTCCCAAAGTGCTGGGATTACAGGCGTGAGCTACTGCACCTGGTCGATTTTTGTATTTTTAATACAGATGGGTTTTGCCATGTTTGTGAGGCTGGTGTCAAACTCCTGACCTCAGGTGATTCACCGGCCTCGGCCTCCCAAAGTGCTGGGGTTACAGGCCTGAGCCACCGCGCCCGGCCAATCCTGTCTCCTTTTGATGCGGCCACTGGGTCTTTCTAATACACACATCTGCTCCTCTCGCTCCCTTGTTCAAAACCATCCATGCCTCTCAGGGTCCCAGGACACAGCGGAACTCCTCAGCCTGGTGTTTGACCCTCTGCAGGGACTGGCCCCTGCCAGCCCAGCCTCACCGGCCTCAGCCACTTGTCCGTCTCCCTACCTCTCAGGCCACTCCAGCCACACTGAAGTTCTTCCCATTCCTCTGGGCTCTTGCTCATCATGCTGGGCCTCTGCCTGCAACACCATTCCTACTCTGTTTTCCCTGGCAACCTCCTTCCCTCCTCCAGGAAGCACTACTTGTTCCTCCATGCTTGGTCCAAACTTTTTTTTTTTTTTTTTTTTGAGATAGAGTCTCACTCTGTCACCCAGGCTGGAGTGCAGTGGCGTGATCTCAGCTCACCGCAACCTCCACTCCTGGGTTCAAGCAATTCTGGTGCCTCAGCCTCCTGAGTAGCTGGGACTATTGGCACCGGCCACCAACGCCTGCTAATTTTTTGTATTTTTAGTAGAGACAGGGTTTCACCATGTTGGCCAGCTGCTCACAAACTCCTGGCCCCAAGTGATCCACCCACCTCAGCATCCAAAGTGCTGGGATTATAGGCGTGAGCCACTGCACCCGGACCCAAACTTCTTGATGGGCTTTCAAAACCCTGCAGGGTTTGGTCCCATTCCCCCCTCTCTGGGGGATGTATATGTCTTGCCAATTCTCCCTTCTATACTTCGTGCTCAATCCCCTCCCAGCCCTTGGCAGCTCCAGGGTGGGACAGGTGGGGAACAGGTGGTTAGATCTTGGATCTACTTGGAAGGCAGAGCCAACATGATTTCCTGATGGAATGGATGTGTAATCTGAAAGAGAGAGAGGAATCAAGGATGATGTCTTCAGAAAGTGCTCTCTTGTCCTTCCAGGACTTTGCATCTGCTGTGCCTGAGTAAGAAGTTTGCTTATCTGTAAAATGAGGCTAATAATAGCACCTGCTTCTATAGGTGTTGAGAAGAAATAAGTTAATTCACGAAAGTGCTCAGAATGGCGCCTTGTGGTCAAGACTTGATCGATGAGGGCTGTTTTTAAACTTTTCTTCTTAGCCATCTTTGGGCTGAGCTCAAAGGAATGGGTGTGTCCTCTTCACCTCAGGGCGTAGCAGAGACTCTGTCCTAGAGTTTGCCCTCAGTAGGTCAAATGTAACAAGGCAAGCCTTTTTCACACTTTGTTGACTGCAATCTGCAGGAAGAAATATATTTTACGTGTTGATCTAGGACTGACTGTAGAAGATCCCACCCACA
This sequence comes from Papio anubis, assembly GCF_008728515.1. Taxonomy (NCBI): domain Eukaryota; kingdom Metazoa; phylum Chordata; class Mammalia; order Primates; family Cercopithecidae; genus Papio; species Papio anubis. The sequence goes on along the minus strand of NC_044995.1, from coordinate 15,767,568 downwards.
TATAAAACTCAAACACATTTTCCTACCACCAGTATTCTTTCGGTTTTTGGCACTGAAGTGAAAGCCACATAACATACATTTACGTGACTTTTCAAAGTGTACAATTCAATGGCATTCAGTTCATTCACAGGGTTGTGCAATCACCACCTCTGTGTTGTTCCAGAATGTTTTCTTTCTTTTTTTTTTTTTTGAGACAGAGTCTCGCTCTGTTACCCAGCTAGAGTGCAGTGGAGCGATCTTGGCTCACTGCAACCTCCGCCTCCCGGGTTCAAGCGATTCTCCTGCCTCAGCCTCTGGAGTAGCTGGAATTACAGGCATGCACCACCACACCCACCTAATTTTTGTATTTTTAGTAGAGTCGGGGTTTGACCATGTTGGCCAGGCTGGCTCGAACTCCTGACCTCAGGTGATCCACCCGCCTCGGCCTCCCAAAGTGCTGGGATTACAGGCGTGAGCCACTGTGCCTGGCCTCAGAATGTTTTCATTACCCTAAAAGGAAACCCCATACTTATTAAGCAGTCACTCTCCATTCCTCCAGCCCCTGGCAACTACCAATTTGTTTTCTGTCTCTGTTGGCCAATGTAATATTCTTTTCCTTTACCTTTTTTTTTTGAGAAGGTTCTCACTTTGTCACCCAGGCTGGAGTGCAGTGGCACCATCTCAGCTCACTGCAGCCTTGACCTCCTGGGCTCAAGTCATCTACCCATCTCAGCCCCCCAAGTAACTGGGACTACTGGTGTGCACCACCACGCCCGGCTAATTTTTGTATTTTTATTTTTTGAAGAGATGGGGTTTCACTATGTTGCTCAGGCTGGTCTCGAACTCCTGAACTCAAGCGATTCACCCACCTCAGCATTCCTGTAAGTGCTGGAATTAAAGGTGGGAGCCACCATGCCTGGCCTCTTTTCCTTTTTTCTTTTCTTTCTTTCTTTCTTTTTTTTTGAGATATGGTCTCACTATGTTAGCCAGGTTGGTCTTAAACTCCTGACCTTGCTGGGTGTGGTTGCTCACGCCTGTAATCGCAGCACTTCGGGAGACTGAGGCAGGCAGATCACGAGGTTGGAGTTCGAGACCAGGGTGACCAACATGGTAAAACCCCATCTCTACTAAAAATACAAAAATTAGCTGAGCGTGGTGGCATGCGCCTGTAATCCCAGCTACTCAGGGGGCTGAGGCAGAGGAATCGTTTGATCCCTGGAAGCGGAGGTTGTAGTGAGCGGAGATCGCGCCACTGCAGTCCAGCATGGGTGACAGAGCAAGACTCTGTCTCCAAAAAAAAAAAAAAAACCCAAACCAAAACAAAACAAAAAAACTCCTGGCCTCAAGCAATCCTCTACCTCAGCCTCCCAAAGTGCTAGGATTACAGACATAAGCCACCGAGCCCAGCCAACCAATATAATATATCTTTTAAAATTATTATTATTATTTTTTGAGATGGAGTTTCACTCATGTTGCCCACGCTGGAGTGCAATGGTGTGATCTCGGTTCACTGAAACCTCTGCCTCCCGAGTTCAAGTGATTTTCCTGCCTCAGCCTCCCTAGTAGCTGGGATTACAAGTGTCTACCACCATGCCCAGCTAATTTCTTTGTATTTTTAGTAGAGACAGGGTTTCAACATGTTGTCCAGGCTGGTCTCAAACTCCTGACCTCAGGTGATGCACCTGCATTTAAAAAAAAAATTTTTTTTTTAAATAATGTTTTAATTTTGTAGAGACAGTGTCTGTGTTGCCCAGGCTGGTCTCGAACTCCTGGGCCTAAGTGATCCTCTCCTGCCTTTACCTCCCAAAGTGCTAGGATTATAGGTTTGAGCCACTGCACCCGCCCAATCAATAGAATATTCTTATTATATAGGATGCACTCTGATATTTGCTGGTCTATCCTATTCTATTTGAATTTAAAAATTGGTCAAGGCCCACCAAACTGATTTCCCCACCAAGGTAGTGACACACGTTAGAATTACCTGGAGAACTTTAAAATATACTGATGCCCAGGCCTCACCCCAGAGATTCTGAAGTGGTTTCAGGACTTTTTTTTTTTTCTTAATTAAAACATAAATAGAGATGGGGTCTCACTATGTTGCCCAGGCTGGTCTCAAACTCCTGGCCTCAAGCGATTCTCCCGCCTTGGCCTCCCAAAGTGCTGGGATTAAAGACATGAGCCAGCCAGTTTCAGCATTTCTGGAAGCTCCCAGTTAATGCTATATACAACCAAAGTGAGAAACACTAACCTAACGTCTCCCCAGTTTGGGGAACACTGAAATGAGACTTAGAGCCAGGGTGATCCAGGAACATAGAGGGACTCAGAAAGATACAAAGGCAGGTTCATTTTATTTATTTATTTATTTAATTTTTTTGGAGATATAGAGTCTCCCTCTGCTACCCAGGCTGGAGTGCAGTGGTGTGACCTTGGCTCACTGCAACCTCCGCCTCCTGGGTTCAAGCGATTCTTCTGCCTCAGCCTGCCAAGCAGCTGGGACTACAGGCGCCTGCCACCATGCCTGGTTAATTTTTGTATTTTTAGTAGAGACAGGGTTTCACCATTGGCCATGCTGGTCTTGAACTTCTGACTTTGTGGTCTGCCCGTCTTGGCCTCCCAAAGTGCTGGGATTACAGGTGTGAGCCACCGCGCCCAGCCTGTTTATTTTTTTGAGACAGTCTCACTCTGTTGCCTAGGCTGGAGTGCAGTGGCACAATCTTGGCTCACTGCAACCTCCACCTCTCAGGCTCAAGCCATCTTCCCACCTCAGACCCCCAGGTAGCTGGGACTACTGGTGCATGCCACTACGCCTGGCTAATGTTTGTATTTTTTTGTAGAGATGGGGTTTCGTGGTGTCGCCTAGGCTGGTCTTAAACTTCTGGGCTCAAGCAATCCTCCCGCCTTGGCTTCCCACAGTGCTGGGATTACAGGCGTGAGCCACCGCGTCCAGCCAGATTCATGATATTTAGATGTTGAAATGTGGCTTTACAGACTTAGCTTTCTGAGGCAAACAAACAGGGAGATGCAGGTACCCTCAGCGCAAGCCCCAAATTACCTGCAGGGGAGAGACGGAAAATCAGACAATGTAGAAATTGGGAGAAGAAAGGTATGGACAGACCGATGTAGATAGGAGGGCAGGGAAATACCTGGAAATGAGATAGAGACCAGCTGGACAGACCCCAGGGACCCTGCAGGTCACCACACCCTTCTCTTTCAGCTCACCTGTTCTTCAGGACCAGCCCTGCCCTTCCGGCTGGGGCCCAGGCCCAGGCTCCGAGAGGCCATGTCCCAACCTGCCCTGGCCCCGGAGAAGCTGCGCCGCCACCTGTCCCCCCTTCCTTGGTGGGGCCTGGCTTTGGGGCAAGACTGAGCCACGGGGGAAGGGGGATCCCGTACCTGCTGCTGCTTCCTCTGTCTTGGCTAACCTCTGTCCCCCTGAACCCCTAACCATACCCCAAGAGCTCCCAAAGCCTGAGACCAGGGTCATTTGTCCCTACCTCCCCGCGTGGCCCTGCTGTTGCTAGTACCTGTTATTTATTACCTGGAGGCCTGTCCAGCACCCACCCTACCCCCATAAAGCATTGTTTACACCTGTGTCTTGGCCTCCATTATTCTGAGATGGCAGGGAGATGGAAGAGGTCCCTGATGGAAGAATCAAATATCATGGTGTTTGGGGGCCTTGTTTCTGTTTTTTGTTTGTTTGTTTTGAGATGGGAGTTTCCTTCTTGTTGCCCAGGCTGGTGTGCAATGGCGCGATCTTGGCTCACCACAACCTCCACCTCCCAGGTTCAAGAGATTCTCCTGCCTCAGCCTCCCGAGTAGCTGGGATTACAGGCATGCGCCACCATGCTCGGCTAATGTTGTATTTTTAGTAGAGATGGGGTTTCTCCACGTTGGTCAGGCTGGTCTCAAACTCCCGACCTCATGTGGTCCACCCGCCTCAGCCTCTCAAAGTGCTGGAATTACAGGTGTGAGCCACTGGCATGGCCTTGGGGGCCTCGTTTCCTGATTGGACATGGTGTGGGGTATACCAAGCATGATGACTCAGGTGCCTGTTGCGGAGGGAGGGAATTTGTTGCTGTGTGGACAGTTTGTGACAATCTGTGTTCTAAGCTCAAGTGTGTAAACATGCTGATGTCCCTGTGTTTGTGACGTGTACATGTTTCCAGTACCTGCGTATGGGATGATGTCTATAGGAATGTGTGCTGGTTGTGTGTGATGCTGATAGCTGTAACTGCTCTGTGGCCTTGGTGATTGTATTGGTGAGTATATTGGTGAGGCTGGTATTGTTTGGGACATCAAGGCCAAGGGATGGGAATTTGGACCTATAGGTGGGCCTCCGGTCTGTGCATGCCTGATGCCTGAGAATCAGAGGCAGTGACTCACTACCGCTTGTGTGCCTGTGCATGTGTGCCCCTGAGGTCTGTGTGTGTTTCGGTGTGAATTTGGCTCCTTTTAAACATCCATGTGTGGCCAGGTGTGGTGGCTCATGCCTGTAATCCCAGCATTTTGGGAGGCCAAGGCAGATGGATCACTTGAGCCCAGGAGTTGGAGACTAGCCTGGGCAACACAGAGAGACCCTATCTACAAAAATAAAAAACAGAAAAAGTTAGCCAGGTGTCATGGTACACACCTGAAGTCCCAGCTACACCGGAAGCTGAGTTGTGAGGATCACTTTAGTTGGGAGGTTGGGCCTGCAGTGAACTGTGATCGTGCCACAGCACTTCAGCCTGGGCAGAAGGGTAAGACCCCATCTCAAAAACAAAACTAAACAAGAAACACCCTTGTGTGGCCATGAACCCTGTGTGTGCCCTGAGGACTCTGGGTTTTTGTGCAATCCTCACGTATGTGTAGATACCAGTATGCATGTCCTTGTGCTCACCCGAACCGCCCTACGCCCTCAGGTGGCCTGCTGGGGACTGGTGCAGCCCCCTGAAGACACTCCCAGTTGCTCGTCGCCCTCCCACCTCCGCGTCCGCCTTACCGACCCCGCGGGAGCCTTGAGTCCCAGCTCTCCAGAGTTACGGTGGAGGGGGCGGGGCATTCAAAATAACCTTATATCCTTAGTCCCCCAAAATGTTCCCAGCTCTGTAGCGTTCCGTGGATTTTTTTTTGTTTCATTTTTTAATTTTGTGTAAAGATAAGGTCTCACTCTGTTGCCCAGTCTGTTGCCCAGACTTTCCCTGGTTCTTTATTCTGATTCCCACGATTGTCCCGAGGGGGCAGGGCGGAGCGGGTCTTGAAAATACACATTGGCACAACATCCCTTCTAGTCCGCGTTCCCTTTTCTCAAGGGCATCCCGCACTTTTTCTCCTCCGTTATAACAGATACTTATGTAAATTACTGACGTGCGAATTTACATACATTTGCCAACCAACTGCGCAGCCATTTATCCATCTCTCACCCCCGTTCCTGGGCTGCGAGGAGGAGGAGGAGCTGACCCTGTAAATGAAGTCACGCGCACCGCGCTGCCGAACCCGGTGCCCGCGCTGGGGGGGAACGCGGGGTGGGCCTGTTCATGTAAATCACATAATTTGCGTGCTCCGCCCCGCCAACGCCACCTGATTCCAACATGCAGGAAACGCCCCCTCCCAGACCCGGCCCCTCACACTGCGATCCCCCTCCCGCGCAAAGGGGGCGGGGCGGAGGATGATGCAAATGAACCTCGTGTCGGCCACGGAGCCCTGTTTCCTTTCTCCTTGGCTGGGGGCTTGTCCCGAACTTCCTCGCCCAGCGCGGCTCAGGTCTGCGCAGGCGCCGTTGCCTCCGTGGGGGCGCGGTCACGTGCCCAACGGGCGAGGCGGGGCGGGGCGTCGCGCGCGGTGGGGGCGGGGTATGGCGCGCTGTGCGGCGCAGGGCGGCTGGCACAAACGGCGGCGCCGGGGCCGGAGGAAAAAGCTTGGTGAGGAGGTCGCGGGGCGAGAAGGGAGCGGGAGGAGACCGAGTCGGAGCCGGGGCGCCGACACGAACAGGGCGGGGTGTGGGGGCGCCCGCCGGGGCCTGCCAGGGCGACCCCGGTAAGGGGGATGTGGGTGCGGCGCGGGGGAGGGGACGCGCGCCGGGGACGTTGGGTGCCGGCCGTTGGGGGGGTTGGGTTGGGGTGGGGGCGGGGAGCGCGCGCCGGGCGGAGGCTGAGGGGAGGGGGAGGGGAGGGGGTCCGAGCGGCCCCTAGGCCCTGTCCCTGTCGCTACTGCTCTCCAAAGTGGCCTTAGGGCCCGCCCGGGGTTGGGGGCGTGGGGGTGCCCTGGAGGAGGGTGCCTTTTTCCCTCGTCCTGTCTCTGGGTGCGTGCACCCTCTTCCGTCCTTCCCTCTGCCGCCGCGGACCCTCTCCCCGAGGGCCCCTCCCTTCGGTCAGTCTCGGGACCTCCCTTCCGTCTGGGCGTGTGTCCGCCCCCGGCCGGCTTCCTCCCGTCGGGCTCGGGTCGACCCTACCGCCCCGCTCCGTCCCGGGCCCTCCCTCCCAGCTTCCCTCCGGTCTGTTTTTCTGTCTCTGGGCCCCTCGTTCTCTTTGTCTTTGGACTCCCCAGTTTCCTCTGTCTTTTGGACCCCCCGCCCCCAACTCTGATTCTCTCAGAATCCCCCACATTTTTCTGTCTGTCTCTGGAACGCCGAGGCAGATCCTTCCTATTTTCCAAACTCCCTCCTTCCCACCCCTCCACACCACCCTTTTCTACTCCAGCTCTCCTTTCTCTGTCTTTGGTTACCGCGTCCCACAACCCGCACCACAGTCCTCTGTCTTAGGGTCATCTACCCAGCCTCTGGCCTCCAGCCTTTCCCTATCACTGTCCCTTGTCTGTCAGCGGACTCTCACACCTCCAGATTCTCAGGGTCTTCTCCCCGACTTGGCCCCAGGTTTTGGGGGACCTCTATAGTCAAGTCTGTCCTGGTCGTCTTCCCCACTCCTGCCCATGCCATCCACTCTTTCCCTAGCCTGCTTGTCTCTAGCTCCTCTCACATCCCTTTTCTTTTTCCTTTTTCTAGCCACCCTGAAGGGTCCCTTCCCAAGCCCTTAGGGACGGCAGAGGACTTGGGGACCAGCAAGCAACCCCCAGGGCACGAGAAGAGCTCTTGCTGTCTGCCCTGCCTCACCCTGCCCCACGCCAGGCCTGGTGGCCCCCAGCTGCATCAAGAGGCAGAGGAGGAGGCGGAGGAGGGTGGCACCATGGGCCCGGGCGGTGCCCTCCATGCCCGGGGGATGAAGACACTGCTGCCATGGACAGCCCGTGCCAGTCGCAGCCCCTAAGTCAGGCTCTCCCTCAGTTACCAGGGTCTTCGTCAGAGCCCTTGGAGCCTGGCCGGGCCAGGATGGGGGTGGAGAGTTACCTGCCCTGTCCCCTGCTCCCCTCCTACCACTGTCCAGGAGTGCCTAGTGAGGCCTCAGCGGGGAGTGGGACTCCCAGAGCTATAGCCACCTCTACCACTGCCAGCCCTCTTCGGGACGGTTTTGGCGGGCAGGATGGTGGTGAGCTGCGGCCGCTGCAGAGTGAAGGCGCTGCAGCGCTGGTCACCAAGGGGTGCCAGCGACTGGCAGCCCAGGGCGCCCGGCCTGAGGCCCCCAAACGGAAATGGGCCGAGGATGGTGGGGATGCCCCTTCACCCAGCAAGCGGCCCTGGGCCAGGCAAGAGAACCAGGAGGCAGAGCGGGAGGGTGGCATGAGCTGCGGCTGCAGCAGTGGCAGTGGTGAGGCCAGTGCTGGGCTGATGGAGGAGGCGCTGCCCTCTGCACCTGAGCGCCTGGCCCTGGACTATATCGTGCCCTGCATGCGGTACTACGGCATCTGCGTCAAGGACAGCTTCCTGGGGGCAGCGCTGGGCGGCCGCGTGCTGGCCGAGGTGGAGGCCCTCAAACGGGGTGGGCGCCTGCGAGACGGGCAGCTAGTGAGCCAGCGGGCGATCCCGCCGCGCAGCATCCGTGGGGACCAGATTGCCTGGGTGGAAGGCCATGAAGCAGGCTGCCGAAGCATTGGTGCCCTCATGGCCCACGTGGACGCCGTCATCCGCCACTGCGCAGGGCGGCTGGGCAGCTATGTCATCAACGGGCGCACCAAGGTAAGGCTAGGTGGGGGCCTCTCTGGCGGGGCTTTGCAGCATCCTGGTTTGGCATTCAGTGCTCTGAGCACAGTGGGTTTGGAGACAGGCTTCTGGGGGGCTTCTGGGTTTAGGCAGTTCAGTGGAGTGGGTTGCTCACTTGTGGGGACTCGGGGGGGCCTTGTCCTCCCTTTGGGCCTTAATGTGTGCACCTGTAAGCTAGGAGTTTGTCCTGGAGCCACAGTGGTTCTTGATTTTGCCAGGAACCCTCTTGAAGAAGCTCATGAGAGTTGCTGACATTCACAGCATGGGCCTTGGTGGGGTTCATGGCCTCCTGGTGTCTGTCTGGGGCCCCAGACCAAGCGCAGTGATGTAGACAGGCACACAGTTCAGTTGTCCGTCCTCTGTTGCTGTCTGTCCCTGTCCGCATCCTTCCCTGTGCTCCTGTTGTCCATCCCTGTTTGCTGGCCCATGTCTTTAGTTCATTCATCTGTCTCCCAGGCAGGAGAAGCAGAACGGGTAGGGTGTGATGAGTGAGCCCTGGGCTGAGGGAAGGAAAGGGGTGCTGCCCACTAGGCCCAGTGCCTGGCCCTGGACTGCATTGTGCCCTGGGTCCCTACTGTGGCATCTACATCGAGGACAGTCTCCTGGGACTGGTACTGGGTCGCTGCCTGCTGACCCAGGTGGAGCTCTCATCCCCATGTCTCCCACCCTTCCCCGTCCCAGTCCCTGCCATCCATTCCCCCTGTCCTGTGTGTCACTTCCTCCCTTCCCATGTTTGTTTCTTCTCTCTGCCTTTATGTGTTTGTTCTTAGTCTCTTTTTCTTTTTGCTTTAGAACAGTAGTTCTTAATTGTATTTTGGAGTCTGGGTCTTTCTGAGAATCTGAGGCCACAGATCCTCTCTTAAGACAAATACTCATTTGCTTGGAGTTTCCAGGCAGTTGTCAAGGCCTCATGGCCTCCAGCTGCCTGTTCAGGAACCTGGGGTCAGGAGCCCAGCACAGGACAGTGGTCCACAGGGTCCTTCCGGCATGCTGACAGGATCACTGTCTTCATAGGTGGTGTGGGGGCCTGGCCTTGAGTACAGGGCTTGGTGTCCTTTGGACAGGGCCCTGTGGGGAGTGCCCACTGCTCAACACAGCGATGCCTGGCTGGCCGATGGCACGGGCTGTGTTGTGCCCTGCAGGCATGAGGCTGAGCTCCTGATGTCCCCTGCCTCCTCCTGCAGATCCCATCTTGGGTTCTGCCTCTGTGTGGCTTTCCTCTCAGGCTGGAGCTGGCTCAGGGACCAGGGCTCCCCCGGGGCCAAGGCCTGTTTCCTCCCCACCCCAGCTGGAACTTGTTCTACTTCCCTCTCCCTCCCGTTACTTGATAGCTGAGCCAGAGCCGGCCCCTCCCTGGGCTTGGCTCCGTGCGGGCAGGATCAGTGGCCTCCCTGGCTCAGCATCTTCACACCAGGTTGGCTGTTGTCCTCGTCAGGGGGAGACCAGAAGGGCTGAGTGGCCCAGATGGGACACTGCTCTGAGCCTCAATTTGCTGATCCACGGAACAGGAAAACCAGGTTACATCTCCAGCGAGTCTGTGGCAGTTTGGGGTGGGGAGAGTAGAAGGAGAAGATCTCTTGTCTTTTTTTTTTTGAAGACAGAGTCTTGCTCTGTTGTCCAGGCTGGAGTGCAGTGGCGAGATCTCGGTTCACTGCAAGCTCCACCTCCCAGGTTCATGCCATTCTCCTGCCTCAGCCTCCCGAGTAGCTGGGACTACAGGCGCCTGCCACCTCGTCCGGCTAATTTTTTGTATTTTTAGTAGAGACAGGGTTTCACCGTGGTAGCCAGGATGGTCTCTTATCTCCTGACCTCGTGATCCACCCACCTTGGCCTCCCAAAGCACTGGGATTACAGATGTGAGCCACTGTGCCCGGCCGGATCTGTTGTCTTTTGGTGCCTCTGGTGCCCACCTTCCAGGGGGTTGGGGACAGGGCCCCGGCGAGGATTGGAGAGGGGAAGTGTTTGGACCTTTTTAGCCTTAGGTGACCCTAATTGTCCTAGGGAGGTAAGGATAGGCCAGGCTGGACTGGGAACATAGGGGAGGAGCCGTCCCCTCCCCAGTGAGAAACAACTCCAGGCTTTTCTGCTTTTAGAGGGCGCCATCTGGACTCTGCTGGACTCCAGGGTAAGGCTGTGGGGTGCTGAGGTGGGCCACAGCAGTTGCCGTGGGGACGTGGATCACCAGTGTGGTGGGCTAGAGCCAGTGAGAATCTGCTTCTTAGTCCGTTCTTAGTGGAGCTCCTGTGTTCTACCTTCCCCCAACTCCTTGACTGGGGACAGGTGCTCGGTTGACCTGTAGTTGGGAGAGAGTTGACTCCCACTGGCAGCAAGGGCCACCAGAGGGGACCCCAGGGAGGGTCCACCTTGCTTGGTTTACTCCTTGAAGAGCAGCTTGGAGGTGGGACAGTCACAGGCTTCTGACTGGGGGGTGTTTGTAGTGGTGTTGGGTCTCTTGGCAGGCCCATTGTCACCAATAGCCTTTAAGTCTTTAGTCTCCTGGCCCTGGTCCCACCTGCCCCTCCCCTAGGTGGGAGGGGTTGAGAGCATGTTTCCTGAGGCCTTCCCCTGTGAGGGCAGGAAGTAGATACTTTCCTTGGGGCCAGAGGATGCTTTCACCCCCAAGGTGTGTGTGTGGGGGGGAAGGGTGGGGCCCTAAAGAGCAGGTTCCTGTTTCTGCATGTGTCCTGTGTGCTTGGTGGGAGGTGCTGTGTGAGAATGTACAGGACAGGAGGGAACACAGCAGGGCTGGGGTGCAGAGGAGGCCCAGAGCAGTGCGCTCAGTCAGCAGGTACTGCATTGGGCACTGGGGAGACTGACGTGGCCCCAGGGGCTTCGCTGTGGCTGCCTTCCAGGCCAGTACTAGGTAAACAGGTGCCTGTGCTGATGCCATGTTGCTAGGAGTGGAATGGACAATCAGCTGGAGTACTCAAGGTGACCCTTGGCCTCTGAATCCTGAGTAACAAGGAGGGTCAGAAGGGAGAGTGTCCCAGGCCGTGCAGAGGCCTTGTGGTGGTGATGAGCTCAGCCTGTTGAGGCATGGAGCGGAGTGATGGGAGTGGCACATGAGGTTGGGGGCCTTTGAGGCTGTAGCTGGGAATTTGTATTTTCTTGGGATGCAGCGAAGACCTGGAGAAGAGGGGCTCTGGCTGCTGTGTGGGGAAGGATTGTGGTGGAAGAGGGTGCAGCACTGGACCCCTTCCCTGTCACCCATCCACGTGCATCATCAGTGTAATCTCTGATTGGGTTCCTAACTGGGGAGCCCTTGCCCATCTCTAGTCAGTAACTCACTGATTCCAAGCCTCCTGGGCCATGGCCAAATTCTTCTCCCAGTGAGGTGGTTGCTCAGTGTGTCGACCCATCTACAGGGAGTGAGCAGTGCAAAGAAGGTGCCCCTTCCTGAATCTTGAGGTGTAGGGTTTTTCCTGGGGGCCTTCTCACTAATTGTACTCTGGTGCTGCCAGAGAGAAGGTTGTCAGCTTCCCACTGCTAGGTGGCCGTAGATGGTGGCAGCCCTCTCTTTCCAGGGCAAGGTCTGGTGGGCGAGGGTGCACATGGTTAATGCAGAGCAGTTTAACATCCACCACAGAGGGTGAGCCCTGGGATAATGTGTTGGGAGGCGTCCTGGGGAGAGTGAGGATTGAAGCAGCCCAGCCTGCCGTGGCGTGCGTGTTTGGCAAGCATCCTGTTGTGGCAGCAGCCACTGATGTTTGATCATGAATGTTTATCTTGGGGCTGTCTTGCTGGGCTGGGCCCATAGGTGTAGCTGAGCATTCGTGGGGAGCAGACGCCAGCAGAGTTGTGCCAGGGCGGAGAGGTCCAGACCGATGGTCCAGGCTGGGGAGAAGCTGAAGGGTCTTTGTGCCAGTCCTCCCCTTTTTGTCTGCTACTGCAGTGACTTTGGGCAGAGGGTGAGACAGGGACCTTTTTAAATTTTTAAATGGCATTTCAGCCTGTGCTCCATGTGGCAGGCACTGTGCTGGCTGTCTTCCCAGACACTTGTTATCTTGTTCACTTGTTCCACAACAACCTGTGAAATAGCCGTCAGCTCCATTGGATCCATGGATGAGGAACCTGAGACCAGGAAGTCACCTGCCTGATGCCACAGCTCCTGTGGCAGCACTGAGACTTGAACCAGGGAATTGGGTCTGCAGAGGTGGCTGGGCCATTTCCTTTACCTCTCAGCCACCTTTCTGCCAGCTCCCTGATGACAAACATCCTGGGGCCCTGGCTGCAGCATGGTAGGGCTGGATCAGGGGAGTGGCAACTGTCAGGCAGAGGAAAGAACCCTGTAGACAGAGAAACCAAGCCTTGTTAGGTCTCCGGGGGATGCGGGTCCAGAACCTCCCAAGTTATGTTCTCAGAGGGGTTAATTGCTACTGCTGTAAACAGAGCAGGTGTTTATTACCCCTGTTGTACACATCAAGCAGTTGAGGCCCATTCAGGTGATGGATCTGGCTAGGGTTATCCAGCAAATTATCCTTGGCGTTGGAATTAGGTCTCACTTTCTATTCACACTGTAGGTTTTGGCTCCTGTTCGGATGTCTGTGGGACAGATAATTTAGTGGGGATTCTTTGTAATCCAGGGTAGCAGTTCTCACATTGCTGCATGGTAGAATTACCTGGGAACCTTTACCAATTTCAGGCCCTTCCTTAGACCAGGTACATCAGAGCCTCAGAGCTCCCCAGGGGGTTCCACTCCACAGCCAAGGGTAAGAATTCCTGGTCTAGGGCTGTGAAGCCACCTCCTTGCACACCTGAAAATGTTTAAATTGATATTATTCTGAAATAGCTGAGGTAGGGTTTGGGATATCTTGAAACAAATCAAACCGTCTGTTACTAATTGAGCCCTAGCTGGGTGCCAGGCCCCAGGTGTGTGTGTGGGAGGGAGTGGGCTCTTGAGGCCCAGGAGCTGAGGTTTCTGAGGGACTTGGAGATGGGATTTTGGCTGAAAATGGAGAAATTCTTTTGGGGCAGGCACTTGGAACCCTTGACCCAAGGAATACAGGGCAAGAAGGGGTGGGAAAATAGGTAATTCATGGCTGCTTCTCTAAGATGTACCTGCCTAGCCCCAGTAAACCTACCTCCCTCCATTCCTGCCAGGCCATGGTGGCGTGCTACCCAGGCAACGGGCTCGGGTACGTAAGGCACGTTGACAATCCCCACGGCGATGGGCGCTGCATCACCTGTATCTATTACCTGAATCAGAACTGGGACGTTAAGGTAGGGGTGAGGGCGAGGGTGGGGCTGGGGTCAGGGCTAGGGCTGGGGCCGGGTCAGGTGGGGCTGGAGCCGGGGTAGATGGGGCGTGCATCCACTCCATTTTCCACTCTCAGCCCAGATTCTGGCATTCTCCTGTTCCTCTTCTCAGCACACAGCCAGGGGTGCAATCTGCTGGCTCTTCCTGGGAAATGGCACCTCCTCCTCTCTATCTGGCTGTGTGATGGGAACTCCCCTCTTTCCGGGAATGGTGCTGTCTGCTCAGCCCCACCCGGCCTTGTAATGAACACTTTGCCCTTTTCCTGTCTTTAGTAGTTTCCTGCCCATCTCCATGGTGATGCAGACTCTGGGTTGTCATTCATTTTGAGAGCCGGAGGGGTGGGAGGGAGTGATGCGGGCGGACGCTGCGCCCCCTAGTGGGCTCCCGGGTGCCGTGGGAGGCAGCGGCTCCTGGCTGGACCGCCCAACCTCATCCTCTGGCCTGCCCCCAGGTGCATGGTGGCCTGCTGCAGATCTTCCCTGAGGGCCGGCCGGTGGTAGCCAACATCGAACCACTCTTTGACCGGTTGCTCATTTTCTGGTCTGACCGGCGGAACCCCCACGAGGTGAAGCCAGCCTATGCCACCAGGTATGACCTGTACTTCTGGGGATGCACCCAGGTGCTTCCCCTGTGACAATGTCCTGTCAGAGCCTCAGAGTGACTAGGGAGCGACCAAGTACTGAGAGGGGGCCTAGGTGGGAGCAGAACCGGGTGGCTGAAAAGGATGGCCTCCTAGCATGTGTGGATATGGTAGCTGGAATTGCAGAAAACTGATGTCCAACCATCCTGGTCCCCAGGTACGCCATCACTGTCTGGTATTTTGATGCCAAGGAGCGGGCAGCAGCCAAAGACAAGTATCAGCTAGGTACCTGCTTCCCTCCCTCCAGTCCTTCCTATTCCGTGGGCCCTGTTGGGCCTCACGCCACCCCATCCCCCTCATCAGCCTCTTGTTAAATTTCACCACTCATTTTTCTTCATCTCTGCCCACCTTCTTTAGATAGTCCACTCTTCTGGTACCCCAACAGGAGCCCCATTTCTTCCTGGTCCTCTCCCCATTTCCCCAGGTTTCCCTTGGCTTTTTTGTCCCTCTCCTGATGACTCACTGTCTCCTGTCCCCTCTCACCCCCAGCATCAGGACAGAAAGGTGTCCAAGTACCTGTATCACAGCCGCCTACGCCCACCTAGTGGCCAGTCCCAGAGCCGCATGGCAGACAGCTTGCCCTGACTTCAGGAGAGCCCTGGGCCTGTATTGGCTGCTCCTTCCCTGCCACCGCTGCTGCTTCTGACTTTGCCTCTGTCCTGCCTGGCGTGGAGGGCTCTGTCTGTTGCTGAGGACCAAGGAGGAGAAGAGACCTTTGCTGCCCCATGATGGGGGCTGGGGTTGTGACCTGGACAGGGGGCAGTCTTGGAGGCAACCGTTACCAACTGAAGCTGGGGCCTGGGTCCTACCCTGTCTGGTCATGACCGCATTAGGTGTGGAGAGCTGGGAGGAGGCATTGTCACTTCCCACCAGGATGCAGGACTTGGGGTTGAGGTGAGTCATGGCCTCTTGCTGGCAATGGGGTGGGAGGAGTACCCCCAAACCTTCTCACTCCTCCAGCCTGGAATGTGAAGTGACTCCCCAACCCCTTTGGCCATGGCAGGCACCTTTTGGGACTGGGCTGCCACTGCGTGGGCAGAGTAAAAGGTGCCAGGAGGAGCATGGGTGTGGAAGTCCTGTCAGCCAAGAAATAAAAGTTTACCTCAGAGCTGCACACATCTGACTCCATCTGCAATTTAGGGCCTTTATTGACCAAGGAGGGTGTGGAGGTTTGAGGGCCAGTGAGCCCACTACAGTGGAGCCTGACCTCAGCAGGCCACTAGCTGGAGCTGGAAGGCTGGGGGGACACTGCCCAGGCCAGTGAACTGCAGGTGAGGTTGATGGTGCCAGGGTTTACCACAGGGAGCAGGCGGAACCTCTGTAGGGTGGCTGTAAGGAATAGGAAGATCTCCAAGTGGGCCAGGCCTGCGCCCAGGCACATCTGCTTTCCCAGGTACACGGGTGCATAGTGAGCACTATGCACCCCAGAGCCGGTCCAGGCTGGTCCCCTTCCTCCCCTGCCCGCACCTGAGGCAAAAGGCATGAAAGGGTCATTGCCCTGGAACTTGCCCTTGTCCAGGAAGTTGGTAGCGTTGAAGCATTCTGGGTCTTTGAATTGAGTGGAGTCAGTGTGCAGTCACAAGCAGGGGAATCACAAAGGTGCCCTGGGGGTACATGCAACTAGGTTTACCTGTGGGCTTGGTGAGCATGTGCACCTCCTACATCCAAGGCCCTTTTTAAAAGCCCAAGGGAATAGGCCGGGCAGGTAGCTCACGCCTGTAATCCCAGCACTCTGGGAGGCCGAGGAGCATGGATCACTTGAGGTCAAGAAGTTCGAGACCAGCCTGGCCAACACAGCGAAACCTGTCTCTGCTAAAAACACAAAAATTAGCCAGGTGTGGTGGCAAGTGCCTGTAATACCAGGTATTTAGGAGGCTGAAGCAGGAGAATTGCTTGAACCCAGGAGGCGGAGGTTGCAGTGAGTCAAGATCATGCCATTGCACTCCAGCCTGAGCGATAAGGCGAGACTGTCTCAAAAAAAATCCAAAAAATCAAAAAACAAAAACCGAAGGGAAGGCAGGCCTGCTCTCCTGCTCCAGGAGTAACTGATTGTGCTTCAGTTTGCACAGCGCACACCCACCGACTCTGGCTGATCTCGGAATACACCTCATGCACCCGGGCCCCGCACAGGATTCCCAAACTCAGTGGGCACCTTTGGGCAGACAGTGGCTGTGCAAGTGGGTGTTGAGGGTGAGCGCGGTAGCCCCAGCGGCACCACGCTGATGAAGCGCTGGATCTGGAGCAGCACTGCGTTGGTGTAGGGCAGTCGCTGGTGGTCGTCTGGGCTTGGGGCGCGCCTCCACCCTACTACAGGGTCCAGCTCCTGCACCTTGGCTGGGGCCGGAGTAGGCTGTGAGCTGCGCACTTCCAGGACCCTCCAGCCATCCCCAGGCCGCAGCCTCCCATTCTGGGTCTCTCCAGCTCGCAGACCTGCCACCTCTGGGTACTTAAGCAGAACGAGGAGTCCATAGCACAGGGTGGTGCTCGTTTCGGTGCCACCAAAAAAAAGGTGTGTCATCATTACTGACGTCTCCTCCTGGAAGTGGCTCTCTGGGTCCTGCTGTTACTGTGGGCAGAGGAGACGCGCTGCCGCGTGCCAGGCACCTGTTGGTGGGAGGCAAGGATAGAGTTTAGGGAGTTGGGAACCACGTCTTACCCATCTGGTCAAGCAATTGATGAAATCGCGGGGTTTCGCCGGCTGCCGCATCTGCCAGTGTTGTTGGATTTGCTCAGAGATGAAGACCCACAGCTCCGAAAGTTTCGGAAGATTCGGCGGTGCCGGCCTGGGAGCTAGTCCATGAGGGACGGGGAAATGTACATCTGGAGAGAGAGGGTCTCAACAAGGGCCCTGGACAAGGCCACTAGGTCTTAGTTTCCCTTCAGGGAGATTGGACCAGGACATTGATATTGGAGGTTCTAGAACTCTTCCAAGAATCTAACTGTCCCATTCTAATGATCCACTGTAGGTAGGTCTGTGTACTCGGGATTTGGCATAAGGCTGGACGCACAAGGGAGAGACTGTGGCCGGCCCTCTCACCTCGCCCCATCTGGAGCTCATGATGCGGAAATTGTCACTGAAGAGGTTCAGGAGCCTCAGGAACTCCGGGTCCCCGTAGCCATAGCGGTTCCTGAAGACAAGAACAGATAACATTGGATACAGCATTATCCAGTAGTCGCACGGGATCAAACGGGGCTCCTGGGGGTAGGAACAGGACAGTGGTCATAACGAATGGTCCTGCCCCCAGCCAGCCCCATGGGTTTACTGGCTTCCTTCCACCCAAATACCTTCCCGTGGCCTCATCTTGGCAGTCCAAGGGCCACTCCCACACCAGGCCCTCCTGCCCTCCCAGCCAGGTCGCACCAATGGTGGCTTGCATTTCGTCTAGCAGACAAGACGCTGCCTCCAGGACATGCGCCTGGATGGTCCGTGTACCTAACCCCAACTCCTTCAGCGCTCCAACTGCAAAATTGCGCAGTGTCAACCAGCGCGGCCCGTTAGAAAAGAAGATTCCTGTGGTAGGGACAGGAAAGGAGGCGGGCCCGGGAGTCGGCCACGCCCCATCCAGGAAGCGCCAGGTCACTGGCTACATCCCTTTCGGGGCCTCCGACTCCTGCGGCCGACTTCCTGCGCTTTGCTTCTTTACCGGACCTCTAAGTGCCCTATCCACACATTGGCCCCGCGTTTGCTGGGCTCGATTGCTGACCTAGGCTGGCTCTCGGGCTTTGACTCTTAGGCTCTTCTCTCCTCTTGGCTGCAGGATGAACCTCGATTCGAACCTTACGCTTTAGCGCCGCCGCGCCCTCTCTCGGCCGTTTGCACCTCATTAGCTGGAGTCTCTATTAGGCCCCGCCCCCCTTTGCCCGCCTCTACCGTTTACGGGCCCAGCCTGAGGTGTGCGGGCCGCCACGGCCAGCGCCCGGGCCTCACCGTGTCCGCGTGTGAAGCGTTCGAAGACTGCCATGGACCCGCGGCCGGAGAAGGCATCCGCCTGTAGCACTAACGCGTCCCGCAGCGCTGCGTAGCCGCACAGCACCACGGCAGGGCGCGGGCCCAGCTGCACTGTGAACACCGGGCCCCAGCAGCCGGAGAGCTACAGGGAGCCGGTGCTCAGCTGGTGCTCAGCTGGTGCCCATCGGGTTTCTCATCGGAGCCCTCGCCCCCAGCTCTCTCTTCCTTCAGACTCAGGAGTCCTCGTCTCGGGCCCTCATTCTTCAGGCCCAGGAGTTCAGATCCCCAGCTCCTTCCTCCCTGAGATCCAGGAGTCCAGGCCCCCACTTCCTTCTTCCCTTGGGACCTAGAAGTCCAACTTCCCAGCCTCCTGCACCCTCAGAGTCGGGCTCCTACGCCCTCAGTACTCAGCCTCCCCACCTTGAACCAGGAGAACAGACCCTCTGCTCCCCTCTTCCCACAACCTGATTTCCTGCTCTGGGCTCCTTCCTTACTACCCAGTGTCCCGACCCCAAGCTCTCCACTCCCTAGTCTCCTTTCCTAGAACTCAGGAGTCCTGAGCACTCATCCTTCCTATCCTTCCTCAGGGTCTTAGAGTACAAGCCCTTAGCTGTCTTCATTCAGGAGGAGTTCTAGTCCCCAGCGCCACCTCCACGGATCCAAAATTCCGTTCCCCCATTCCTGTAGGGAATGGAGTGCGTGGTCCATGCCTCCGGACTGCAGCTGCAAGTTCCCTAGCAATGGGAATGGCCTGGGCCGGGGAGGTAGGGACCCTCGCATCTGAGCGCGGCACCCACCCTACCCCTACCGCGCCAGCGCCAGCACCAGAAGCCACAACAGCAGCGCTGCGATACCCGTGATCATCATGCCTGCAGTTCTCCACGCCTGGACCTCTATTTGATTTCCAAAAGGTCTTGGGTGGAGGAGGGGCGGAGACCCGACGTGGGAGGAGTGGGCATCTCTGGGCTGCTCATTCCGCGGATTCCCCAACCAGACGCCTCCACCCTGCCTCCAGCCCCAGTGGAACTGTGCCCTGGCTCCCCACCGGCCCCCAGCCCTAGTGGAACTGTGCCCTGGCTCCCCCTGGCTTTTTTTGTGTGTGCCTGCCTCAGCCTGCCCTACTTAGCAACTTTCGTGCACTAGCATTTTCATGTCAACACACCTGGCCAGCAGGTGCAGCCTCCTGAGCCCCTAGCACCTTTGAGTCCAATTTACTCGGCCTGCAGGTATGTATTCCTCAATCTCCGGGCCACCTCTGGGCCCCCTGAATGCTGTACCCTGGACCTCTGATTCCTAAATACACACTGACTCTCAAATACACTCCTTCTTCTATTTCTTTTTTTTTTTCCTTAGAGTTTCACTCTTGTTGCCCAGGCTGGAGTGCAGCGGTGCGATCTTGACTCACTGCAACCTCCACCTCCCAGGTTCAAGATTCTCCTGCCTCAGCCTCCCGAGTACTTGGGATTACAGACATGCACCACCAGGCCCGGCTAATTTTTGTATTTTTAGTAGAGACGGAGTTTCACCATGTTGGCCAGGCAGATCTCAAACTCCTGACCTCAGGTGATCCGCCTGCCTTGGTCTCCTGAAGTGTCGGGATTACAGGCCACTGCGCCTGGCTCAAATAGATTTCTAAAGACACCCCTGACACTCCTGTGTTCTGTGCCTGTGATTCCTAGGAGCTGACACCTGAGCCCTTGTCACTTCCATTGTTCTTGGGACCCTGTGTGCTACGCTTGTTCCCCAAGAGGGGGCAGACTCAGGCCTGGATGGGCTAGGGCTGGGGTGGTGGGAGCGGTGAGGTTGGGGCTGTATTTGGAACAGACTGTTCAGGAATGTGGTCCACCCTCCTGCCTGCCCCTGCTTGGCCAAATCCAGCCTTCCTCCGAGTGCCTGGCACAGGGCCCAGACCTGGGGAGGTGGGGGGACTGTGCAGAGCCTAGGACTGGCATTGTCTCTGGGAGGGTCTCTCTTGTGTATCTCTGTTTCATCTCAGTCTCACTTGCTCTCCCCCTCCCCCCCTCCCCCCCTCCCCTCCCTTTCCCTTCCCTCTTTTCTTTCTATCTCAGAGTCTGGCTTCTGTCCCCCAGGCTGGAGTCCATGATACAGTCATGGCTCACTGTAGCCTCTACCTCTTGGGATCAAACAAGCCTCCCACCTCAGACTCCCGAGTAGCTGGGACCACAGGTGCACACCACCACGTCCAGCCAATTTTTGTATTTTTTGAGGAGACAGGATCTCACTGTGTTGCCCAGGCTGGTCTCCAACTCCTGGGCTCAAGCAATCTTTCTGCCTTGGTCTCCCAAAGTGCTGGGAGTATGGGCGTGAACCAGCACACCCAGCCTCCCTCACTCTCGGTCTCTGTGTTTCTGTGTTCATCTCTCTCTCTCCTGTCTCTTCCCGTCTCACTCTCTCTTCTCTCAGTCTCTGCCTGTTTGTGTCTGTTTTCTGTCTCTCTTTTCAGTACGTCCGTGTCTTCCTCTCTCTATCTCCCCCAGTCTGTGCTTCCCTTTGTCTCATCCTGGCACTTCTGTGCCTCTCCTTATTTCTTCAGGGTGCCTTTCTGCATGTTGACCCCCTTGTACCTCCATATTCTGTCCTGCCCTGTCCTGGGTCTTCCTACCTGTCAGCCTTTCTGGAACCTGGTGACTGACAGGGGTTGTGGGGCAGGGCCCCTGCTCAGAGCTGCTGACTCCACGGACAGTGGGGGTGTGGCGGGGCACGGTAAGCCGCATCCTCCCCCAGCCCTACCCCACCCTGTGTGACAGGCTTTAATGGATCCTCTTTATCATGGCCTCTGGCTCTCTCCCCAGCTCCTGACTCTTCCTCTGTTTTGCTCGGGTGGGCTGTCCTCCGGAACGTCAGCTCTTCTAGAGCAGGGATTTTGTCTGGTTCGCTTCTGTATCCCAGCGCTTAAAACAGTGCTCAGTACAGCAGTAGGTGCTTAGTACATATTTGTTGAAAGAATGTCCAATTTTTCTTCCTCCCTACTTCTCTTTGTTTTTTTATAGAGACAGGGTCTTGTTAGGTTGGCCAGGTTGGTCTTCAACTCTCAGTCTCAAGCAGATCCTCCTGCCTCAGCCTCCTAAAGTGCTAGGATCACAGGCGTGAGCCACCGTGCCCAGCCTCTTTCTTCCCTCCCCTCCCCTCTTTTCCCTTTCTTCTTCTCTTCCCTTCCGTCTGTCTTGTTCTGTTGCCCAGGCTGGAGTACAGTGGCACCATCACAGCTCACTGCAGCCTCGACCGCCTGGGCTCAAGTGATCCTCCCACCTGAGCCTCCCAAGTAGCTGGGACTAGAGGTGCGTGCCACCATGCCTACCTAATTTTTAAAATATTTGTAGAGACCAGGTCTCATTATGTTGCCCAGGCTGGTCTCAAACTCCTGGGCTCAAGTGATCCTCCTGCCTTGGCGTTTCTATCTCTTTGTAATTAGACTGGATTTCTTTGTTTCTCTCTTTTTCTTTTTCTCTCAGGTCTTTTTCTTTTTCTCTCAGGTCTCTCTATCTCTCTTCATTTCTGTTCTCTTTATTTATCTTTGTTTTAGGGTCTCTGTCTTTCCTCTCTCTGGACATCACTGTCTTCCCCTTTTCACAGTGGCTCTCTTTCTCCTCCTAGTCTCTGTTTTCCAGGATCTCTCTGCCATCCCTGCATAGCTGTCTCTTCCTCTTCCTCTCCATCTCTTTTCAGTGTCTCCACGTGTTTTTCTCCATCATCTCTCTCTGCCTGTCTTTCTCAGGACCTCTGAGTCTATTTCTTTTTTTTTTTTTTTTTTTTTTTGAGACGGAGTCTCGCTCTGCCGCCCAGGCTAGAGTGCAGTGGTGGGATCTCAGCTCACTGCAAGCTCCGCCTCCCGGGTTCACGCCATTCTCCGGCCTCAGCCTCCCGAGTAGCTGGGACTACAGGCGCCCGCCACCTCGCCCAGCTAGTTTTTTGTATTTCTTAATAGAGACGGGGTTTCACTGTGTTAGCCAGGATGGTCTCGATCTCCTGACCTCGTGATCCGCCCGTCTCGGCCTCCCAAAGTGCTGGGATTACAGGCTTGAACCACCGCGCCCGGCCTCTGAGTCTATTTCTCCCTCTCTTCTCCCACCTCTGTGTCCCTGGCTGGGCCCTGGGACCGACCCTGGTCAGCCTGTGATGGGAACAGCATTGGGATTAAAGAGCTGACATCTTAATCCCCACATGGGGACCACCTACAAGCCTCACTCCAGCCAGCCCCATGCTCATCAGAGCATGTCCCAGTTTCTTTTTTTTTTTTTTTTTGAGACTGAGTCTGGCTCTGTCGCCCAGGCTGGAGTGCAGTGGCCGGATCTCAGCTCACTGCAAGCTCCGCCTCCCGGGTTTACGCCATTCTCCTGCCTCAGCCTCCGGAGTAGCTGGGACCACAGGCGCCCGCCACCTCGCCCGGCTAGTTTTTTGTATTTTTTAGTAGAGACGGGGTTTCACCGTGTTAGCCAGGATGGTCTCGATCTCCTGACCTTGTGATCCGCCCGTCTCAGCCTCCCAAAGTGCTGGGATTACAGGCTTGAGCCACCGCGCCCGGCCGCATGTCCCAGTTTCTGCATTGCCTTGGGGAGACCCCGTTCAGGGTAGGGCCTCCCAGGCCACCTCCACTGATGGCTGAGGGGCCAGTTCCACTCTGCCTGAATCTGGCTCAATGTGCTTTGGGACGCCTGCCCAGCGAGAACAGCCACTGCCAGCAGGATGTTAGGGTATTAGGTCGGGTCCCAGGTTGGGAGGGTACATGCCTGAGGTTGCTATCCACCCCAAAGGGGAGAATTTCAGTGAGAGGGTGGGAGGGCCGAGTGCAGTGGTTCACGCATGTAATCCCAGCACTTTGGGAGGCTGAGATGGGCAGATCACTTGAGGCCAGTAGTTCAAGACAAGCCTGGCCAACATGGTGAAACCCCATCTCTACTAAAAATACAAAAATTAGCCAGGCACAGTGGTGCGTGCCTGTAATTCCAGCTACTCGGGAGGCTGAGGCACGAGAATCACTTGAGCCCTGAAGGTGGAGGTTGCAGTGAGCTAAGATCGTGCCACTGCACTCCAGCCTGGGCAACAGAGCAAGACTCTTGTCAAAAAAAAAAGAGGGGGTGGGGATTGAGGGAGAGGAGCCTCAGTCCTCGGAACTCCCACTGTCATTGCTCATCTGTCTTTCTCTGGTCATTTCTCTGTTTCTTTCCATTCTCTCTCTCTCGATTCCCCCTGCCTCCTATTTCTTAGCGTCTGTGTTTTTCTGCTTTTCTCTGTATTTAATGGTGTCTTCCTCTTTCTTTCTGGGTCTCTGACTTGTGAATTAAAAGGTAGCGATTAGAAGTGCAGTGTCTGAGTAGGGCATGGTGGTGTGCACGGGTTGTCCAGAACTTCGGGAGGCTGAGGCTGGAGGATCACTTGAGGCCAGGAGTTCGAGACCAGCCTGGTCAACATAGTGAGACTTCCTCTACAAAAAACAAAAATAAAAAAATTATCGGCTGGGTGCAGTGGCTTACGCCTGTAATCCCAGCACTTTGGGAAGCTGAGGCGGGTGGATCACCTGAGGCCAAGAGTTCGAGACCAGCCTGGCCAACATGGTGAAACCCTGTCTCTACTAAAAATACACACACACACACACACACACACACACACACACACACAGAGATGGGTGTGGTGGCGGGCACCTGTAATCCCAGCTACTCGGGAGGCTGAGGCACGAAAATTGCTTGAACCCAGGAGGTGGAGGTTGCAGTGAGCTGAGATCAAGCCACTGCACTCAGGCCTGGGTGACAGAGCAAGACCCTCCCTGTCTCAAAAAATAACTCAAAAAATAAACATAAAAGTAATTTAGCCAGGTGTGGTTGTGGTGCAGCCTGTAGTCCCAGCTACTCAGGAGTCCAAGGTGGGAGGATTGCTTGAGCCTAGGAGGTTGAAATTTCAGTAAGCTGTGATTAAGCCATTGCATCCCAGCCTGAGAGACAGAGTGAGAGCTTGTCGAGAGAGAGAGAGAGAGAGAGAGAGAGAGAGAGAGAAGAAGAAGGAAGAAGAAGAAGAGGAAGAGGAAGAAAGAAGAAGAAGAAGAAGAGCAGTGTTTGTAACCTCGGAGTCTGAATTTAGATCCCAGCTCTGCCTGTTTCTGTATGATCTTGGGCAACTCACTTCACCTCTCTGAGCCTCCGTTTGCTCATCTGTAAAAACGTGATAATAATACTGCTTTGTGGCCAGGTGTGGTGGCTCATGCCTGTAAATCCCAGTGCATTGGGAGGATGAGGTGGGAGGATCGCTTTAGACCAGGAGTTCAAGACCAGCCTAGGCAACACTGCAAGACTCTGTCTCTACTAAAGATTAAAAAAAAAAAAAAAAAATTAGCCAGGCACAGTGACTGTAGTTCCAGCTACTTGGTGGGCTGAAGCAGAAGCAGGAGGATCAGTTGAACCCAGAAGTTCAAGGTTGCAGTGAGCCTTGAATTGTGCCATTGCACTCCAGCCTGGGCACCAGAGGGAGACCCTGCCTATAAAAGAAACAAGCAGGCCGGGCGCGGTGGCTCAAGCCTGTAATCCCAGCACTTTGGGAGGCCGAGACGGGCGGATCACGAGGTCAGGAGATCGAGACCATCCTGGCTAACACAGTGAAACCCCGTCTCTACTAAAAAAATACAAAAAAACTAGCCGGGTGCGGTGGCGGGCGCCTGTAGTCCTAACTACTCGGGAGGCTGAGGCAGGAGAATGGCGTGAACCCGGGAGGCGGAGCTTGCAGTGAGCTGAGATCCGGCCACTGCACTCCAGCCTGGGCGGCAGAGCGAGACTCCGTCTCAAAAAAAAAAAAAAAAAAGAAACAAGCAGGCCAGGCGCAGTGGTTCACACCTGTAATCCTAGCACTTTGGGATACCGAGGTGGGCAGATCATGAAGTTAGGAGATCGAGACCATCATGGCTAACACGGTGAAATCCTGTCTCTACTAAAAATACAAAAAATTAGCCGGGTGTGATGGCGGGCGCCTGTAGTGCCAGCTACTTGGGAGGCTGAGGCAGGAGAATCAATTGAACAAGGGAGGCAGAGGTTGCAGTGAGCCAAGATCACGCCACTGCACTCCAGCCTGGGTGACAGAGCAAGACTCTGTCTTAAAAAAAAAAAAAAGCCCCCAAATCAAACCAAAGCAAAAAATACGGCTTTGCCTCATAGGGAGACCTAAATGAGGCATTCAGACAGTGTGCAAATAGGGAGTGTCATTTAGTGTCAGTATTTGTTCCTTCTTAGCCTCACTTTCCCCTGCTTCCATCTCTCTACAGTGCCCTGCATCTCTTGCATATTCTATCTGATATCTCTGCTGTCTCCTCCTCCTCCTCCTCTTCCTCCTCCTCCTCCCCTCCCTCCTCCTCCTCCTCCTCCTCCTTCTTCTTCTTCTTCTTTTCTTTTCTTCTTCTTCCTTCTTCCTTCTTCTTATCTCTGCTATCTTTTTCTTCTTCTTCTTTTTTTTTTTTTTTTGAGACAGGGTCTCACTCCGGTCTCCCAGGCGGGAATGCAATGGTGCAATGATAGCCCATTGCAGCCTCGACCTCCCAGGCTCAAGCAATCCTCCTGCCCCACTTTTTGTAGAATCATGTCTCACTCTGTTGCCCAGGCTGGTTTCAAACTCCTGGGTTCAAGTGATCCTCCTGCCTCAGCCTCCCAAAGGGCTGGGATTACAGGTGTGAGCCACCTCACCCGGTCCTGCTGTCTTTTTCTCTGTCTTGGTCTCTCTGCCTCTCTGGTTTCAGGTCCTCACAGCCTTTACCTTCAAGTCTGTCACCAGGATACAATTTCTCCCACCCTAGCCACCCTAAAGGTGAGGCCAGAACTGTGGGGAAAAGAAAGATCAGACTGTTACTGTGTCTATCTAGAAAGAAGTAGACATAAGAGACTCCATTTTGTTCTGTATTTGAGATGCTGTTAATCTGTGACCCTATCCCCAACCTTGTCCTTGCAAGAGACATGTGCTGTGGTGACTCAAGGTTTAATGGATTTGGGGCTGTGCAGGTTGTGCTTTGTTAAAAAAGTGACTGAAGGCAGCTTGCTGGTTAAAAGTCATCACCATTCTCTTAATCTCAAGTACCCAGGGACACATACACTGCAGAAGGTCACAGGGACCTCTGCCTAGGAAAGCTAGGTATTGTCCAAGGTTTCTCCTCATGTGATAGTCTGAAATATGGCCTTGTGGGAAGGGAAAGATCTGATTGTCCCCCAGCCTGACACCCGTGAAGGGTCTGTGCTGAGGAGGACTAGTATAAGAGGAAAGAAGGTCTCTTGGTAGTTGAGATACAGAAAAGCATCTGTCTCCTGCCTGTCCCTGGGCAATGGAACATCTCGGTGTAAAACTGTAAAACTCGATTGTATGTTCTGTTTACTGAGAAAGGAGAAAACCGCCTTAGGGCTGGAGGTGGGACGTACTAGCAGCAATGCTGTTCTTTATGCACTAAAAAGGTTTATGGAGATGTTTGCATATGCATATCAAGGCACAGCAATTTTCCTTAAACTTATTCATGTCACAGAGATCTTTATTCATATGTCTTACTGCTGACCTTCTCCCTATGATGATCCTATTATCCTGCCACTTCCCTTTTCCTAAGATGGTAAAGATAATGATCAATAAATACTGAGGGAACTCAGAGACTGGTGCCGGCGTGGGTCCTCTGTATGCTGAGCGCCGGTCCCCTGGGCCCACTTTTTCTTTCTCTATACTTTGTCTCCGTGTCTCATTTCTTTTCTCAAGTCTTTCGTTCACCTAACGAGAAACGCCCACGGGTGTGGAGGGGCAGGCCACCCCTTCACAGAACTAGCCAGTGTCTCCCTCTCTGCAGCCAGCTCCCTTCTCCCCATCCTAAATGACTGTCATCCTCCCTTTAATTCAGCCAAGACTGGTTTGAATCTATTACAAATGTACTAAGAAATGATACAAAAAGCCTAGAAAAGGGCGTGCCATAGAACAAGCTCTGTGGGTACACATCTTCCACACATCTGCCTCTGCCCTGCAGACTGGGTACAGATTGGAGGGATGGGGGATGGGCACGTGGCAGGCACAGTGTGCAGGGAAGACAGCGTGACTGCCAGAGGGACGAAGGCAGACTGTGGACCAAGAAGGAGATGGAGCAACCCACATGGATGGGTCTCATCACCCACAGGCTAATCTGGAAAGGCCGGGGCATTAGCACAGGAGCAGGCACAGCTGGAAAGGCCGCGGCAAATTGCCAGGACCTGAGCTGAGCCGGGTCAGGTCGATGTCCTCGGGCGCACCCAGCGGCTGCAACGAGAAGCTCTGCAGGATGGCGGTGAGGTACAGAAAGAGCTCCATGCGTGCCAGCGACTCGCCCAGGCACAGACGGCGCCCTGCGGGGGTGGCAGGGTGGGGAGGGGCGGTGAGATAAGATGAAGTTAAAGGCTGCAACCCCACATTCCCAGAGGAAAACATAAGAGGAAAGGAAGACAACAGCTGGGGACGTCACAGATTCACCCATCTGAAGATCTGGGAAAGATGCTTTAAACTGTGGAGTGGAATGACCCAGGCTGCTTGGGTTTGAATCCCGGCCCTGTCACTACTAGTTTTGTGATCCTGGACAAACCACACTTTCTGGGTATTTAAAATGGGGCTATGAAGGCTGGGCGTGCTGGCTTAGGCCTGTAATCCCAGCACTTTCGGAGGTCGAGGGAAGAGGATCTCTTGAGCCCAGGAGTTTGAGAGCAGCCTGGGCAACACAGCAAGATCCCGTCTATATATATATAAATATATATTTTAAATGTGCAAGGTGGCACATGCGTGCAGTCCCAGCTGCTTGGGAGGCTGAGGCGAGAGGATCACCTGGGCCCAGGAGATCAAGGCTGCAGTGAGCCATGACTGCACCACTGCCCTCCAGCCTGGATGACAGCAAGACCCTGTCTCAGAAATGAAAATAAAAGGAGGGATAGTAATAGTGCCTCATGAGGCTGCTGTGAATGGTAAACACAGGGAAAGCAGTGAGGTTATAAGTAGCTTACCATGCACTACTCTAAGCGTTAGATCACCATTCTAACAACTCCAAGAGGCAGGCCTTAATATATCTCCATTTTATAGATGTGGACATTGAGGCACAGAGAAGTGAAGTAACATACGCAAGGCAACACAGCTAGGGGGTGACAGACGGGATGCAAACCCTGCTGGAATCTGGGCTGCACATTTCCAGAGGAAAACACAAGCTCTTAGCTGGGCTCTTGTACAGCCAGCACTTGATGCACAGTAGGCAACATGGTAAGTTATCTATTATTATGCCAGTTTTTTGTTTTTTCTTTTCCTGCCACTGAGTAAAGAGGGAAGTATTTTTCAGCAGGGTAAAGAGGAAAGCCAGAAAAAACCCAAAAAACAAAAAACAAAAAACCCCCCTAGAACCACCTCAATTGCGCCACCCAGTGGAGAGGTAGAAAATGACCACTCCCAAGTTCAATTATTATTATTATTATTTTTAAACATTTTATATATTTTTTAGTTTTGGCTAGTCAGTATTTTTTATTGTAGAGAAAGGATCTCGCTCTGTTACCCAGACTGGAGTGCAGTGGCGTGATCATACTCAGTGTAACCTCAACCTCCTGAGCTCAAGCGATAATCCCACCTCAGCCTCCCAAGTAGCTGGGACTGCAGATGCCTGCCACCACACCCAGGTAATTTTAACATTTTCAGTAGACAAAGGATCTTGCTATGTTGTCCAGGCTGGTCTTGAACTCCTGGCCTCAAGTGATCCTCCCGCCTCAGCCTCCCAAAGTACTGGGATTACAGGTGTGAGCTGATGTGCCTGGCCCAAGTTAAATAATTCTTATAATAATAATTTATTTTTTTGAGATGGAGTTTTGCTCTTGTTGCCCAGGCTGGAGTGCAATGGTGCAATCTTGGCCCACAGCAACCTCTGCCTCCTGGGTTGAAGTGATTCTCCTGTCTCAGCCTCCAGAATATCTGGGATTACAGGCATGTGCCACCATTTCCTGGCTAATTTTTGTTTTTGTTTTTGTTTTGAGATGGAGTCTCACTCTGTCGCCCAGGCTGGAGTGCAGTGGCACTATCTCCCCTCACTACAAGCTCCGCCTCCTGAGTTCACGCCATTCTTCTGCCTCACCCTCCCGAGTAGCTGGGACTACAGGCGCCTGCCACCACACCTGGCTAATGTTTTTTGTATTTTTAGTAGAGACGGTGTTTCACCGTGTTAAGCAGGATGGTCTCGATCTTCTGACCTCATGATCTGCCTGCCTTGGCCTCCCAAAATGCTGGGATTACAGGTGTGCCTTCCTGGTGAATTTTGTATTTTTAGTAGAGACAGGGTTTCACCATGTTGGTCAGGCTAATCTTGAACTCCTGACCTCAGGTGACCTGCCCGTCTAGATCTCCCAAAGGACTGGGATTATAGGCGTGAGCAACCGCTCCTGGCTGTTAAATTATTATCATTATTTTTTTTTGAGACAGAGTCTCGCTCTGTCACCCAGGCTGGAGTACAATAGTGCAATCTCGGCTCACTGCAACCTCCGCCTCCCGGGTTCAAGCGATTTTCCTGTCTCAGCCTCCAGAGTAGCTGGGACTGCAGGTGCCTGCCACCACACCCAGCTAATTTTTGTATTTTAAGTAGAGACGGGGTTTCACCATATTGGTCAGGCTGGTCTCGAACTCCTGACCTCAGGTGATCCGCCCACCTCAGCCTCCCAAAGTGCTGGGGTTACAGGTGTAAGCCACCATGCCCAGCCCCAAGTTAAATTATTAATCAACTTCCCCACCTCGCTTCACGAGGATTTTAGTCACTACTTGCTTATAGGCGCAGAGTTGAGAGGAGGAATGAATGTCTCTGTACATCCAAAGCTGAGAATGGGTGGAAGGAAGGAGTGAGAGGAT
The DNA here is from genome assembly GCF_008728515.1 of Papio anubis. Classification (NCBI taxonomy): domain Eukaryota; kingdom Metazoa; phylum Chordata; class Mammalia; order Primates; family Cercopithecidae; genus Papio; species Papio anubis. The sequence continues at coordinate 15,737,819 of NC_044995.1, read as the reverse complement.
TTGGCAGGTGGAATTAGGATAAGGAATGTAGGCAGAAATTGGGCCAGAAAGACTGATTCCTGCCCTCACCAGCTGAGAAGGGCGTGAAGGCTGGGCTCTTCTTGAAGGACTGATTGGCATCCAAAAATGCTCGTGGTTGAACTCCTGGGGCGTCAGGAACTGGCTGGGGTCGTAGTGGACGGTGTTAAGGAGGGTGATGATATCGGTGCCCTGTGTGGGTGAGGAGGTGGAGTTAGCAGTGTAGGAGTGCTGGGAGGCTCCCATACTAGTTTCCATTTTATTGGGCTGGGTGTCCTGGGGACTTGATAAGGGGTGGGTAGGTGGGGTATAGGACTCAATCAGGGGCCAGAGAAGTGTGGGTATCTAGGATTCCAAGTGATGGGTGCTATATGCTGTGTTATTGGGGACTTTGGCAGGGATGTGGGAAACCCCCATCCTTTGTGGGAGCAGATATGGGGTTTCTGGGAAAAATGAGGGGGCCCTGAGAATAGCGTTTAGGCACAGGGGATCCTCAAGATGAAGTTCCAGACCCCAGGGCTTCCAGGGAGGGTTTCTAGGAAGGGGATTTGTCATGGGTCTAGTCCACTATGACATGAGATGGGGTCCTGGGAAAGGCCCCAGCTTCTGGATTTGAGGGTCTGAGATGTCTGTAGCTAGGGCTTGGGATGCCAGTTGCTAAGGCCTGGGGTGTTGATTGCTAGTGCCTGGGATACTCCTTGCGAGTTGCAAGAGCCTGCGATGCTTCCTCTTAGGTTTGCCAGGCCTAGCGCACCTTGGGTATCAGGAAGCCGCGAAAGGCTGTGTCCCGGGTGACGCGGTGCGGCAAGTTCATGGGGATGATGTCTGCAAAGCGCTGCACCTGGTGGATCACCGGGTCTGTGTAAGGCATGGTACTGCGGTCCTCCAGCGCCGCTGGCAGTCGCGCGCGTCCCACTGCGAGGTCGATCTCCTCCTGCACGCGGGCTGGAAGGGGTGGGGGAGGAGGGGTCAAGGATATCAGAGGCGCGACAGGGCAACCAGGCTGGGAAGAGGTGTGTGCTTGTGTGGGGAGGGGTCTAGTCAAAGCCTCCAAGCGCGGGGCGCCACTTGGGGCTCACGTGAGAATTAGCTAGAGCTGGTCCGCTGGGTGGCTCATGCCTGTAATCCCAGAATTTGGGAGGCCCAGGCGGACGGATCCCTTGAGCCCAGGAGTTTGAGACTGTAGGGAAAAGAAAGAGAGATCAGAATGTTACTGTGTCTATGTAGAAACGGAAGACATAAGAAGTTCCATTTTGATCTGTACTAAGAAAATTGTTTTGCCTTGGGATGCTGTTAACCTGTGACTTTAGCCCCAACCCTGTGCTCACAGAAACATGTGCTGTATGGAATCAAGGTTTAAGGGATCTAGGACTGTGCAGGATGTGCCTTGTTAACAATATGTTTGCAGGCAGTATGCTTGGTAAAAGTCATCGCCATTCTCCATTTTCGATTAACCAGGGCCACAATGAATGGTGGAAAGCCCCAGGGACCTCTGCCCAAGAAAGCCTGGGTATTGTCCAAGGTTTCCCCTCATTGAGACAGCCTGAAATATGGCCTCGTGGAAAGGGAAAGACCTGACTGTCCCCCAGTCCGACACCGGTAACGAGTCTGTGCTGAGGAGGATTAGTAAAAGAGGGAGGCTTCTTGTGGTTGAGATAAGAGGAAGGCCTCTGACTCCTGCATGTCTCTGGGAACAGAATGTCTCAGTAAAACCCAATCCTACATTCATTCTATTCCAAGATAGGAGAAAACTGCCCTGTGGCTGGAGGCGATATGCTGGCGGCAATGCTGCTCTGTTACTGTTTGCTACACTGAGACGTTTGGGCGGAGAGAAGCATAAATCTGGCTTAGGCACACATCCGGGCACAGTACCTTACCTTGAATTTATTTGTAACCCAGATTCCTTTGCTCACATGTTTTCCTGCTGACCTTCTCCCCTCTATGACCCTGCTCTCCTGCCGCATTCCCTTAGCCGAGATAGTGAAATTACTAATCAATAAATACTGAGGGAACTCAGAGACTGGGGCCAGTGCGGGTCCTCTGTATGGCACCGGTCCCTTGGACCCCACTGTTCTTTCTCTATACTTTGTCTCTGTGCCTTATTTCTTTTTTTTTTTTGAGATGGAGTCTCGCGCTGTCACCCAGGCTGGAGTGCAGTGGCCGGATCTCAGCTCACTGCAAGCTCCGCCTCCCAGGTTCACGCCATTCTCTGGCCTCAGCCTCCCGAGTAGCTGGGACTACAGGCGCTGCCACCTCGCCCGGCTATTTTTTGTATTTCTTAGTAGAGACAGGGTTTCACCGTGTTAGCCAGGATGGTCTCGATCTCCTGACCTCGTGATCCGCCCATCTCGGCCTCCCAAAGTGCTGGGATTACAGGCTTGAGCCACCGCGCCCGGCCTGTGCCTTATTTCTTTTCTCCGTCTCTCATCCCGCCTGACAAAAAATACCCACAGGTGTGGAGGGGCTGGCCCCCTTCATCTGACGTCCAACATGGGTGCCTTTCTCTAAGGCGAGGGTACGCTAAGAACATGAACATCAAGGACAAGTGGATGAGAGATTCCCGAGTATGTCCGTGGTCAGCCTTGCAGTAAGCTTGTGCGCTTGGAGGAACCCAGGGTAACAATGGGACAAACTGAAAGTAAATATGCCTCTTATCTCAGCTTTATTAAAATTCTTTTAAGAAGAGGGGGAATTAGAGCTTCTACAGAAAATCTAATTACGCTATTTCAAAGAAGAGAAGATAGCATTTCAATTTCTGATGCCCCTGAAAGCTGTATAATAGATTCTGAAGAAGAGGCAGGGACAAAATCCTGGAAAGTTCACATTGTAAATATGTAGCAGAGTCTGTAAAGGCTGGGTCAACTCAAAATGTTGACTACAATCAATTACAGGAGGTAATATCCTGAAACATTAAAATTGAGAGGAGAAGATCCAGAACCATTGGGGCCATCAGTGCTAAAACCACAACGGCCACCTGCTCCGCAGTGGAGTGAAAGCTGGGGGAGGGAGCCCGAAACCCCACTCACTGCGACTTGGCTCACTGCGCCCATTATTGCGCAACCTGCAGTTCATTATGGTAAAAGAGCAATTCAGACTCACCCCGCAGTGTCCTGTCTGGGTTGAACAGTGGCTGCTCCCTAAGAAAAAGTTGGGGGCGCTACATAAAATAATTAAAAGAACTATTTAAAAAAAGGGCATGTTTCACCCACTTTCTCTCCTTAAAATTCTCCAGTGTTTGAAATTCAAAACAAATCCAGCACATGGCACATGCGGACTGACTTAAGAGCTGTTAATGCCGTAGTTCAACCCATGGGGGCTCTCCAACCCGGGTTGCCCTCTCTGGCCATGATCCCCAAAGACTGGCCTTTAATTATAATTGATCTGAGTCTGGGTGTGGTGGCTCACATCCGTAATCCCAGCACTTTGGGAGGCTGAGGCGGGCAGATCACGAGGTCAGGAGATCTAGATCATTCTGGCTAACACGGTGAAACCCCTCTCTACTAAAAATACAAAAAATTAGCCGGGTGTGGTGGCGGGCACCTGTAGTCCCAGCTACTAGGGAGGCTGAGGCAGAAGAATAGTGTGAGCCCAGGAGGCGGAGCTTGCAGTGAGCCGAGATTGTGCCACTGCAGTTCAGCTTGGGCAACAGAGCGAGACTCCATCTCAAAAAAAAAAAAAAAAAAGATTGATCTGAAGGATTGCTTTTTTACCATTCCTCTGGCAAAACAGGATTTTGAAAATTTTGCCTTTACTATACCGGCCATAAATAATAAAGAACCAGCCACCAGGTTTCAGTGGAAAGTGTTACCTCAGGGAATGCTTAATAGTCCAACTATTTGTCAGACTTTTGTAGCTCAAGCTCTTCAACCAGTTAGAGATAAGTTTTCAGACTGTTGTATCATTCATTATGTTGATGATATTTTGTGTGCTGCAGAAACGAGAGACAAATTAATTGACTGTCACACATTTCTGCAGACAGAGGTTGCCAACGCAGAACGGACAATAGCATCTGATAAGATTCGAGCCTCTACTCCTTTTCATTACTTGGGAGTGCAGGTAGAGGAAAAGAAAATTAAACCACCAAAAATAGAAATAAGAAAAGACACATTAAAAACATTAAATGACTTCAAAAGTTGCTAGGAGATATTAACTGGATCCGGCCAACTCTAGGCATCCCTACTTATGCCATGTCAAATTTGTTCTCTATCTTAAGAGAGGACCCGGAATTAAACAGTAAAAGAACATTAACTCCAGAGGCAACTAAAGAAATTAAAGAAAAAATTCAATCAGCACAAGTAAATCCCTTGGCCCCACTCCAACTTCTGATTTTTGCTATTGCACATTCTCCAACAGGCATCATTGTTCAAAATACTGATCCTGTGCAGTGGTTGTTCCTTCCTCACAGTACAATTAAGCCTTTTACATTGTGCTTGGATCAAATGGCTACATTAATTGGTCAGGCAAAACTACAAATAATAAAATTGTGTGGAAGTGACCCAGACAAAATCATCGTTCCTTTAAACAAGGAACAGGTTAGACAAGCCTTTATCAATTCTGGTGCTTGGCAGATTGGTCTTACTGATTTTGTGGGAATTATTGACAATCAATACCCAAAAACAAAAATCTTCCAGTTTTTAAAATTGACTACTTGGATTTTACCTAAAATTGCCAAATGTAAACCTTTAGAAAATGTTCTGATGGTGTTTACTGATGGCCCCTCGAGGCCAATTATATCATAATTGTACGGGCCAGACTCACTCATATTCACAGGCCCCATCTATCTTGCCCATTAATCCGGCCTATGATAGCGATTTAACTGAAACACTGGACCAGATTTATAGAAGGTTTGAATCACCCTATCCATGGAAATGGGGTGAAAAGGGAATTTCATCACCTCAACCAAAGTTAGTCCTGTGACTGGTCCTGAACATCCAGAATTATGGAAGTTTACTGTGGCCTTGCACCACATTAGAATTTGGTCTGGAAATCAAGCCACAGGAACAAGAGATTATAAGCCATATTATACTATCAACCTAAATTCCAGTCTGACAATTTCTTTGCAAAGTTGTGTAAAACCCCCTTATATGCTAGTTGTAGGAAACATAGTTATCAAACCAGATTCCCAAACTATAACCTGTGAAAATTGTAGATTTTTTTCCTTGCATTGATTCCACTTTTAATTGCAGCACCATATTCTACTAGTGAGAGCAAGAGAGGGTGTGTGGATCCTGTGTCCATGGACCAACCATGGGAGGCCTCGCCATTCATCCATATTTTAATGGAAGCATTAAAAGGAATTCTAACTAGATCCAAAAGATTCATTTTTACTTTGATTGCAGTGATTATGGGCCTTATTGCAGTGACAGCTACTGCTGCGGCTACTGGAATTGTTTTACAATCCTCTGTTCAAACTGCAAAATATGTCCATGATCGGCAAAAGAATTTCTCAAAATTGTGAAAATCTCAGACCCAAATAGATCAAAAATTGGCAAACCAAATTAATGATCTCAGACAAACTGTCATTTGGATGAGAGATAGGCTCATGAGCTTGGAACATCATTTTCAGTTACAGTGTGACTGGAATACGTCAGATTTTTGTATTACACCCCAAGCCTATAATGAGTCTGAGCATTACCGGGACATGGTTAGACACCACCTGCAAGGAAGAGAAGATAATCTTACTTTAGACTTTTCAAAATTAAAAGAACACATTTTTGAGGCATCAAAAGCCCATTTAAATGTGGTGCCAGGAACTGAGGCAATCGTGAATGCTGCTGATGGCCTCGCCAATCTTAACCCGGTCAGTTGGGTTAAAATCATCAGAAGTTCCACTATTGTAAATTTCATATTAATCCTTGTATGCCTGTTCTGTCTGTTGTTAGTCTACAGGTGTATCCAGCAGCTCCGAAGAGACAGTGACCAGCGAGAACGGGCCATAATGACGATGGCGGTTTTGTCAAAAAGAAAAGGGGGATATGTAGGGAAAAGAAAGAGAGATCAGACTGTTACTGTGTCTATGTAGAAAAGGAAGACATAAGAAGTTCCATTTTGATCTGTACTAAGAAAATTGTTTTGCCTTGAGATGCTGTTGATCTGTAACTTTAACTCCAACCCTGTGCTCACAGAAACATGTGCTGTATGGAATCAAGGTTTAAGGGATCTAGGACTGTGCAGGATGTGCCCTGTTAACAATATGTTTGCAGGCAGTATGCTTGGTAAAAGTCATCGCCATTCTCCATTCTCGATTAACCAGGGGCACAATGCACTGCAGAAAGCCGCAGGGACTTCTGCCCAAGAAAGCCTGGGTATTGTCCAAGGTTTCCCCCTACTAAGACAGCCTGAAATATGGCCTCATGGGAAGGGAAAGACCTGACTGTCCCCCAACCTGACACACATGAAGGGTTTGTGCTGAGGAAGCCTCTTGCGGTTGAGATAAGAGGAAGGCCTCTGACTCCTGCATATCCCTGGGAACAGAATGTCTCGGTGTAAAACCTGATCATACATTCATTCTATTCTGAGATAGGAGAAAACCGCCCTGTGGCTGGAGGCGAGATATGCTGGTGGCAATGCTGCTTGGTTACTCTTTGCTACACTGAGACGTTTGGATGGAGAGAAGCATAAACCTGGCTTAGGCACACATCTGGGCACAGTACCTTCCCTTGAACTTATATGTAACCCAGATTCCTTCGCTCACATGTTTTCCTGCTGACCTTCTCCCCACTATCACCCTGTTCTGTTGCCGCATTCCATTAGCCGAGATAGTGAAAATAGTAATCAATAAATACTGAGGGAATTCAGAGACTGGGGCCGGTGCGGGTCCTCCGTATGCTGAATGCCGGTCCCCTGGGCCCACTGTTCTTTCTCTATACTTTGTCTCTGTGCCTTATTTCTTTTCTCCGCCTCTCATCCTGCCTGACGTGAAATACCCACAGGTGTGGAGGGGCTGGCCCCTGTCAGAGACAAGCCTGGGCAACATGGTGAAACCCCGTCTCTAAAACAAAATAGAAAAATTAGCTGGGCATGGTGGCGCACACCTATGGTCCCAGCTACTTGGGAGGTGGAGGCAGGAGAATCGCTTGAACCCGGGAGGCAGAGGTTGCAGTGAGCCGGGATCGGGCCACTGCACTCCAGCCTGGGCGACAGAGCGAGACTCCGTCTTTTTTTTTTTGTTTTTTTGAGATGGAGTCTCGCTCTGTCGCCCAGGCTGGAGTGCAGTGGCGTGATCTGGGCTCACTGCAAGCTCCGCCTCCCAGGTTCACGCCATTCTCCTGCCTCAGCCTCCCAAGCAGCTGGGACTACAGGCGCCCGCCACCTCGCCCGGCTAGTTTTTTGTATTCTTTTTAGTAGAGACGGGGTTTCACCGTGTTAGCCAGGATGGTCTCGATCTCCTGACCTCGTGATCCGCCCGTCTCAGCCTCCCAAAGTGCCGGGATTACAGGCTTGAGCCACCGCGCCGGGCAAGACTCCGTCTTAAAAAAAAAAAAAGGGGGGGGGGAATAATAATTAGCCAGGGCCTGGGAGGAAGTGCGTCAGTGAGGGCAAAAGGTTGGCTTGTGCAAGGCCCTGGGCATTGGGTTGTGTGGGCGGGGCTTCCGGGAGGCCTGGAATCAGGACCTGATGGGATTTCAGGAGCAGTTTTGGGACCCTACTGGCTGGACAGTGGATTGAGTGGGTAAACTGTGCAGGAGGGCTGGATATCAGGGGCAGAGCAGGGGATATACCCAGAGGTGGAGCTTGGGGAGGTGGAATAGCAGACAGAGCTGTGTGTGTGGGCCAGGCCGTGTGGGAGAGGTTGGGTTCCCTGGCAGGTGTGTGGCTGGGGCTCTGGGGCAGGGCTCTGGGAGGACTGTTAGCTGGGCTCTGAAGCCGGAGGTGGATCTATGCAGTGGTGGACACGGTCGGAACAAGGCAAGACTAAGTGGGTGGAGGTGGGGAACGGTGGCTGACACCTGTAACCCCAGCACTTTGGGAGGCTGAGGTGAGAGGATTGCTTGAGCCCAGGAGTTGGAGACCTGCCAGGGCAACACAGCAAGACCCTGTCTGTACAAAAAATAAAAAGTTAGCCGAGTGTATTGAGTGTGGTGGTGCACGCCTGTCCTCCCAGCTATTGATAAGGCTGAGGTGGGAAGATCTCTTGAGCCCAAGGAGCTGCAGTGAGCTGTGATTGCACCATTGTACTCCAGCCTGGGCGACAGAGTGACTCTGTCTCAAAAACAAACAAAAAACTAAGCAGAGCTGGGTGCAATGGCTCACGCCTGTAATCCCAGCACTTTGGGAGGCTGAGGCGAGTGGATCACTTGAGGCCAGGAGTTCGAGACCAGCCTGGCCAACTTGGTGAAACCCCATCTCTACTAAACATACAAAAATTAGCTGGATGTGGTGCCGTGCACCTGTAATCCCAGCTACTTGAGAGACTGAGGCAGGAGAACCCCTTGAACTCGGGAGGTGAGTTGCAGGACACTGAGATCACACCACTGCACCAAAGGCCTAGGTGACAGGAGCACTGGGCTCCAAAACAAAACAAAAACCAAAACAACTAAGCAGGTGGGATCTGGGTCAGGATTCAAGCAGGCTGCGTGGACCTCATGGTCTGTGTGGGTGGGATCAGTCCCCGGGCCTGTGGGTTTGGCTTTTGACCCCGGGGCTGCAGGAGGCTGGCCCTCAGACCTGGGAGGCGGGGCTGGAGGCGGGGCAGTGGCTCCCTGCTCTGGGGTGAGGCTGGAACACATGGGCACCTCCGCGCTGCTGTGTGGGTGGGCCTCACCTTGAACTTTCGGGTACTCTGGCAGAGTGCCACAGGGAAGCGCATGCCAGCAGCCTCCCACCGGCCCGTGCCGCCAAAGAGCAGGTTATGTGTGGTCATCAGCAGGGTATCCATGTGGAAGTGGCTCAGTGGGTCGTCCTGCCCTGGTGGAGGGGTGGGGACGTGAGCCAGGGATGGACACCCCTTCCCTCTAGACCAGTACGACTGCTGCTGGGGGCCCATTCAGTCCCAGCTGGGATTAACTTTCTTTCCCTAGGAGAGCTGGGGAACGCAGCAGGGCAGGGCTGGGAAAATCTCAGCTGCAGGGCCTTGGCACCTAACTCTCTTGGATGTGAGCCTTGAAATCGACTCTTCTTTTGTTTTTTTTTAAATACGTTTTATGTATGTATGTATGTATTGCAGAGACTGAGTCTTACTATATTGTCCAGGCTGGTCTCGAACTCCTGGACTCACGCGATCCTCCTGCCTCAGCTGCTAGGATTATAAGCGTGAGCAACGCCCCCGCCTCCCTCAGCCTGCCCCGCCCTACCCTTTGGATGACTTCTTAATCAGCTGTAATTGGAGGTGGCTGCGAGTGGCTCCTGGCTCCAGCCCAGCTGGGCCAGATGCTTCAGCTTCTCCAGGGAGAAGGTCCCCCAACCCTGCCCCATCTGGGGTCCCTGTGGGTTTGAGGCCGGGGCAGCAGGAGAATTTCAGGTCAGACTAGAGGTGGGATTTCCAGGTTGGGATTACCTCTGCCATCTTGGTGAGGAAGCAGTCGATGAAGTCCCGGGGAGATCTGGGTCTAGAGAGGCCTGGTGGTCGTGGACGCTGTGGGCGATGAGGTCTCTCAGGCACTTGAAGTTCTGGAAGATGCGCTGGAGGCCCGGCACTCCCAGTCCAGGAGAGGTTTCAAAGATACAAAGAACCAAGTGACCAGACAGAGTGGGAGGGTTTTGAGGAGTACCTCAGGCCCAGGGCTGGACCTGGAAGTCTCCATGTGGATGTGAGGTAGGGCAGGGACTTGGGTCTCTACAAGGCCAGTGGGTCTTGGAGAGGCCCTGGGCTGGGGCTTTAAATAGGGGAGTGGGAAGTGGAGGGAACATGGCCAAGTAAATGCTCACATGAGGAGTGGGCAAGCCTGCACCCTAAGGGGCCTGATGGAGGCAACCCGGGGAGGCCATCTACCTTCCTGCCCACCAAGCCTGGTCTCAGATCCTGGGACCCACAATCCCTTCCTGCTTGACCTAGTTACTTGACCCCAAATGTTCATGACGGCACACAGCTGAGGAGTATGATACCAGGAGCAGATCATTCATCTGGAAAGGGAAGAATGTCAGAGTACTGAATGATAATGAAATGGATGACTGAGTTTACTTGAAGCAAACGGGGTCAAAGGGCCTGCCCGGGAGTGTAACGGAATTGATCAGGAAAGATGACAGTAGCAACAACAGACCCATACCTGAGATTAATTTGTAATAACATCTGACTCCAGATGTCTTATGTGTAGAACACAGGCATGGTCGCCAACATGCTGCTTAACAACACCCCAAAAGCATGTGTCAGTGCCACAGACAGCACAGAACCCACAACTTCCTGCAGCACATCCACAACAACAATACCCAACCACAGAACCGGCTATTCTTGGCAACAACACACAGCACGCAACATAGCACAAGGCAATCATCAGGCATCACGGAACACAACAAACACAGGGCAACAGAACACCCAGCAAATAGGATCATGAGTGCCAACACAGGATAATCTCATGGACTCTAACAACCAGCCTGGAAACATCCCTAGACATGGTAACCACACACCAACACATCATGCCAGCATACAGCTCCATAATCCTGCCACACAACACAATACCTAGCAGTACAGCAACCCAAAGCAGATAGCACTCCAAATACACTCCATGTGATACCAACACGCATACAATCAAGGCACCAGAACAAAGGACACACTATGCAGCACGCAACAATGTTGGCAGCCAGCTGATGACACAACGCAAAACCACATGCAGCGCCTGACAACTCTACGATCCCACCCAGAAATAACACAACACCTAGCATCTGGCCGTCCAACAGCTGAACAGACCATAGTAAATACCGAACAGCATATCCACACTGTCCCTCGCCCATGCTGGAGTGCAGTGGCACGATCTCGGTTCACTGCAACCTCTGCCTCCTGGGTTCAAGTGATTCTCCTGCCTCAGGCTCACAAGGAGCTGAGATCACACCTGGCTATTTTTTTTTTTTTTTTTTGTATTTTTAGTAGAGATGGGGTTTCACCATGTTGTCCAGCTTAACTTAAACTCCTGACCTCAAGTGATCTTGCCCTACCGGCTTCCCAAAGTGCTAAGATTACACGCATGAGCCACTGTGCCAGACCCAGTTTTTGTATTTTTTGTAGAGACAGGGTTTCATCATGTTGCCCAGGCTGGTTTCGAATTCCCGAGCTCAAGTGATCCACCACCTTGGCCTCCCAAAGTGCTAGGATTACAGGCGTGAGCCACCATGCCCGGCCAAAACAACACATTTCAACACAGCACCCAGGACACAATAGCACAGCCCAGAAAACCAGATCTGGAGTTAGATGGATGCGGTTTGAATCCTCATTGGTCTCTTAGTCTTGGTGTGACTTGGCAAACTGACTTCCTTTCTCTGAGTGTCAGTTTTCTCATCTGTAAAATGGGTCTGGTGGCACTTCTCTCATCATGGAGCTACTATAAGGAGTCAGTGAGTGTGTTTATAAATAATATGTATTATTCTTGGTGTATATGCATACGTCTTTATAGGGATCTATGTTTCATGTATCTGGATATATCTGTGAGTGTGACTGCTGGGTCCTATGATAAGTGTATATTTATAAGAAACTTCCAAACTTGCTTCCAAAGTGGTTGTGTCATGTTTTCACTCCCTGTAGTCCCAGCTACTCAGGAGGCTAAGGCACTAGAATCGCTTGAACCCAGGAGGCAGAGGTTGTAGTGAGCTGAGATCATGCCACTGTACTCCAGCCTGGGCAACAGAGTGAGACTTGGTCTCAAAAAGAAAAAAAAAGAAACTGGCCTTAGGTACCTACCTCCTGGCCAGGTCGCAAGGGCATATTGAGCTGGGCCAGGGCTCTGGTGCCAGGGGCTAGGCTGGGTGGACAGCCCCTGAGGTTAAGGGTCTGGGAGGCCAGGTAGAGGTGTGGGTACCCCTGCAGGTTCATGGGTGTGCACCAGGATTGCTGTTCCCAGAGGGGCAGAGGAGGAAGTGTTTGGAGGTCCTGGGGAATTTGACACCCTAGGTCCCAGGCATATGGTGGGATGGAGGTGGCGCCCATGCTGTTGTTTCAGTTCTGGAAAGGCCGGTTGGGGCAGGCCTGGAAGAGGGCTGAAGGCTTGATGATGGCATTATATAGCTCCAGTTTCCCTTGGCATCTACCCCCTACTTCTAAAGGAAGGGTGCAGTGTTGGATACACACCAACCCTGAAAGCAACTTTTCCCTTACCCTAGAACTTGGTTAAGAGGGGGCATAATGAGGCCGGGCGCGGTGGCTCATGCTTGTAATCCCAGCACTTTGGGAGGCCGAGGTGGGTGGGTATTCTATTTGCCCTACCATCTCCACTCTCCACCATGGCCTGTCTTTTTTTTTTTTGAGACGGAGTCTCGCTCTGTCGCCCAGGCTGCAGTGCAGTGGCCGGATCTCGGCTCACTGCAAGCTCCGCCTCCCGGGTTTTACGCCATTCTCCTGCCTCAGCCTCCCGAGTAGCTGGGACTACAGGCGCCTGCCACTTCGCCTGGCTAGTTTATTGTATTTTTTAGTAAAGACGGGGTTTCACCGTGTTAGCCAGGATGGTCTCAATCTCCTGACCTCGTGATCTGCCCGTCTCGGCCTCCCAAAGTGCTGGGATTACAGGCGTGAGCCACCGCGCCCGGCCAACCTGTCTTTTAGAAGGGCAGCCTCTATAAACTGTATCACCCATGCTCCCTTCACCTCTACATTAAAAAAATTTTTGGGTTTGGCCAAGGGAAGGGTGAGAGAAGAGCAATGTCAGATTATTTTGCTTGGCTGTGTGATAGCAGTGGTTGTATTCCTCTGCCAGAACCATGCCCTCCTGCTGGGGGTTCTCTTTTACCCCTATACAATCAGTCTCGGTTTCAGATACTGCTCCCTCTCACTGCACTTTTCAACCTAGGGACGATGATGGCTTCTCCTTATTGTAAGCCATAAAGTGCTTCAACATCTTATAGGTTTCCTTCACACTGCCCTCCACTTTGTAAAAAGTCCCTCCATTGGCCAGGCACGGTGGCTCACACCTGTAATCCCAGCACTTAGGGAGGCCGAGGCGGGCAGATCACGAGGTCAGGAGATTGAGACCTTCCTGGCTAACACGGTGAAACCCCGTCTCTACTAAAAATACAAAAAATTAGCCGGGTGTGGTGGCGAGTGCCTGCAGTTCCAGCTACTTGGGAGGCTGAGGCAAGAGAATGGCATGAACCCGGGAGGTGGAGCTTGCAGTGAGCCGAGATCGTGCCATTGCACTCCAGCCTGGGTGACAGAGCGAGACTCCGTCTCCAAAAAAAAAAAAAAAAAAAGGTCCCTCCATTAAGCGCTCATATTTTTCTGCTGGGATTCTGATGGTCAAAGTCTATCAAATGAATGCATCATAATTTGTTTAACCAATATCTTGGTGCACATTTTGATTTCCCATTTTTCAGTATGTAAACAGTTCTTTGATGAATCTGGGTGATTTTGCACACTTTCATGTACATCGTAGGAGACATTACTACAAGTGGAGTTAACTGAATCCAAGAGTATGCTCTTTTGTAATTTAGACAAAAGCGTTCACATTACTGTCCTCTGAAGCCGTACCAATTTACAGTTCCACGAACCGTTAACTGAGAGTAAGGATTGCTCTGGGAGGCTGAGGCGGGAGTGGATACCAGCCTGGGCCATATAGTGAGACATCATCTCTACAAAAAAAATTTAAAAATTTTTCTACTACTAGGGTGTGGCAGAACGCACTTGTGGTCCCAGCTGCTTGGGAGGCTGAGGTGGGAAGGTTGCCTGAGACAGGGGGTCAAGGCTACAGTGAATTTCGATTGCACCTCTGCATTCCAGCCTGGGTGACAGAGGAAGACACTGTCTCAAAAAGATTAAAAAAACCCACCCCAAACAACGAACAAAACAAGAGGCCATGATTTCACACCCAGTCATCTTAATAGCTCAAGTTTTGATTTAGAGACTGTGGTTTGAACATCTGCTAAATTCCTGATGTTGAAGAATCGCTGAGTCAAAGGTTTCAGCCTCTTTCCAAGGGAGAGAGCACGTGGATGATTACCATCTCATGCAGGCATTTGGTTTTATGGTTTTATGGACTCACGTGCTTGTTACAAAACCAGACACAGCTTTAGGGCTTCTTATTACCTTCCCCCAACCCGTCCTTGGTAGAAGAGTCAACAAATGACATCTAAGCTGCCAACACATATTGGAAAATGTTTGAAACTTGAGCTCTGTGGTTTATTATGAAACATGAAGTGCCCTGGAGTTTGAATTTCTTCCCGGTTGGTCTTAGTACCCTGTCTGCAGATTGAGGGGAAAGGGCAGGAAGAGGAATAAGTGTAGTTAAGAGCATAGCCTTGGCCGGGCGCGGTGGCTCACGCCTGTAATCCCAGCACATTGGGAGGCCGAGGTGGGTGGATCTCTTGAGGTCACAAGTTCAAGACCAGCCTGGTCAACATGGTGAAACCCCCATCTCTACTAAAAATGCAAAAGTTAGCCAGGTGTGGTGGTAGGTGCCTATAATCCTACCTACTCGGGAGGCTGAGGCAGGAGAGTCACTTGAACCCGGGAGGCAGAGGTTGCAGTGAGCCGAGATTGTGCCACTGCACTCTCAGCCTGGGTGACAGAGTGAGACTGTCTCAAAAAAAAAAAAAAAAGCAGAGCCTCTAGAGTCAAACAGATCTGACTACTACATCTGTGCTAGGTACCTTCGGTGGCTGAACCTTAATGGTTCTGACTCTCGGTTTGCTCACATGTAAAATGTGGACGATCATAGAACCTTTATCACGGATTTCTAAAGACTGCATTGCATACTCCAAGAAAAGTTCTGGTTTGCACAGCATCAGGCACAGGGAAGCTCAACACCTTGAAGCTGCTGTTTTTATTTCTAGGTCCCTAAGATCTTCCTTGTCCTCCTATATCTCCCCTCTTGATCCTCCATATTTATTCCTTTCTTGAAAGTCAAGGGTCCAGGAAGAAGATGATATCCTGGAGTCTAAGCCCACACAATTGGGATATGTGGTGGACATTCACCCGTTCATAGATCCACTGCTGCTCTTCCTCTGCTTGTCTATCACAAGGGGCTGACACCTGCACACTAATTCTGTCTTGAGTGAGACTGCATAGGAGAACATGGCCATTTGGGTCCATTAGGAAAGGGTTTTGAGGTCAGGACGTGGGTATTTGGTGTACATGGGAGTTCGGTGGCCTCTGTTGTAGGAGGCTTTGGAAATGCGTATTGTTGCGAGGTCCTGAGGGAGGAAGTTTGGGATGAACATGGAGATTCTAGGCTGTGGAGGAAGATGCAACATGGCGATTGGAGGATTCTGGGACCTTACCTTGATACCTTGGTAATGAGGAAATCTTTAGCTTCATTTTTATTTATGTATTTACTTTTTTTTTGAGATGGAGTCTCACTGTCACCCAGGCTCGAGTGCAGTGGCGTGATCTCGGCTCACTGCAACCTCTTCCTCCTGGGTTTAAGCAATTCTCCTGTCCTAGCCTCCCGAGTAGTTGGGACTACAGGCGTGCAAGCCACTACACCCGGCTAATTTTTGTGTTTTTAGTAGAAACGGGGTTTCACGCTATTGGTCAGGCTGGTCTTGAATTCCTGACGTCAGGTGATCCACCCGCTTCATCCTCCCAAAGTGCTGGGATTACAGGTGTGAGCCACTGTGCTTGGCCAATCTTCAGCTTTAGTGTTCTTGCAGACCCTGCACTGCAATTCATTGTCCTAAAGTCCCTGAACTTCTTTGATAACAGACTTCATGGAAATCTTGGTTGATCCTCAAGTTTGTGTTCTGGGCCCTGTAAATTCAGTGATCTCCTCATAGACTTTAGTTGGAGAAAGAGAGGAGGAAGACCTGGAACCGGGTTTATGTGGAAATTGTGATGTCTGAAGGATCCAGGGACCTGGTAGAAGCTGCATATTGGAGACATATGCAGAAGGGATTGTAGCTATCTAAGTGTGCCTGGGGATTCTCAGGAATCTGGAATGAAGGCAAGTCCTAAAACTTCTGGGATTTCACAGATTTTGTGAGTCTGAGCGGTTACTAGGGATCCACAGATCTTGGAGAGGCTGGATGGTCCCATAGGAATCCAGGGGTCTCAAGGCATTCTGATGGATACTGGATTATCTCTGGAATTTCAGAGGGAAGGAATCTACAGAATCTGTGGACTACCTGCTATAAGGGAGGAGAAGAACTCTGTGCAGTCTTGAAGAAGCTAACTGAAATCCAAGGGTATCAGAAAATGCCAATATTTTTCCATTTCTTTGCTGTAGTGGAAAGAATTAAAGGGCTTAAAGTCATGGACACTTTTATTGTGCTCTGAAGGTCTCTTGGTCTTCCAAGAGTCCTAGGAATCTGGGGATCTTGGAAAGGTTAGTGTCTTAGTGAGCTCCTGCTGCTATAACACATACCATAGATGAGTGACTTAAACAACAGAAATTTCTTCCTTCTTTTTTGTTTCAGATGGAGTCTTGCTCTGTCACCCAGGCTGGAGTGCAGTGGCGCAATCTTGGCTCACTGCAACCTCTACCCGCTGGGTTCAAGTGATTCTCCTGCCTCAGCCTTCTGAGTAGTTGGTATTACAGGCCTCCAACACCACACCTGGCTAATTTTTGTATTTTTAGGAAAGTTGGGGTTTCACCATATTGGCCAGGCTGGTCTTGAACTCTTGGCTTCAGGTGATCCACCTGCCTCAGCCTCCCAAAGTGCTAGGATTACAGGCATAAGCCAACTTGCCTGACCAGAAATTTATTTCTTAAAATTTTGGGGGCACCAAGATCAAAGTGCCAGCCAATTTGGTTCCTGGTGAAAGCACTCTTCCTGGTTTGCAGACAGCCACCTTCTTGCTGTATCCTCACATGGCCGAGAGGTAGAGGGAGAGATCATCTCTCTCATGTCTCTCTCTCTCTCTTTTTTAGAGATGGGATTTCTCCTTGTCACCCCAGGCTGGAGTGCACTGGCACGATCATAGCTCACGGCCAACTCGAATTCCTAGGCTCAAGCAATCCTCTTGTTTCAGCCTTCTGAGTACCTGGAACTACAGGCACATCCCACCACATCTGGCTAATTTTTAAATTTTTGTAGACACGGAGTCTCACCATTGGAATTGTTCAGGTTGGTCTCGAACTCCTGGGCTCAAGTGATTCTCCTGCCTCAGCCTCCCAAAGTGTTGGGATTAAAGGCATGAGCCACCGTGCCGGGCTCCCGTCTCTTCTTACAAGGGCACTAATTCTATTCATGAAGTCACCACCGTCATGACCAAATTACTTCCCAAATGCTCCAGCTCCAAATACCATCACATTATGGATTAGGACTTCAATGTACAAATTTTGAGGGCACACTAACAGTCAAACTTCTATAGCAGCTGGATTCTGAGGGCTTTGATATTCTTTGGTGTCTGAAGCAAGAAAAAGGGGACCCAACCTCCACTTCAGTCAAGAGACTCCCAAACTGTGAACTGTTACAGGCCTGGAAACTGAGGGAGAGACAGTAACTTTCTATTGTGGATGTTCGTATTTCTGGCCAACAGACATGACTTTTTTTTTTGAGATGGAGTCTCACTTTGTTGCCCAGGCTGGAGTACAGTGGCATGGTCTCTGCTCACTGCAACCTCCACCTCTGCTGAGTTCAAGCAATTCTCCTGTCTCAGCCTCCCAAGTTGCTGAGATTACAGGTGCACGCCACCACACCTGGCTTATTTTTGTATTTTTAGTAGAGACAGGGTTTCACCATGTTTCCTAGGCTGGTCTTAAACTCCTGACCTCAGGCGATCCACCCCCCCTTTGCCTCCCAAAGTGTTGGGATTACAGGCGTGAGCCATTGCCCGCAGCCTAGGAGTAGTGTATTAATCTGTTCTCACATTGCTGTAGAGAACTACCTGAGACTGGGTGATTTATAAGAAAAGAGGTTTAGTTGATTCACAGTTCTGCAGGCTGTACAGGAAGCATGGCTGAGGAGGCCTCAGGAAACTTACAATCATGGTGGAAGGTGAAGGGGAAGCAGGCACATCTTATATGGCTAGAGAAGGAGGAAGGAGAGCGAAGGGAGAGTTGCTACACACTTTTAAACAACCAGATCTCATGAGGACTCACTGTCATAAGAACGGCAAGGGGGAAATCCGCCCCCCTGAGCCAATCACCTCCCATCAGGCCCCTCTTCCAACATTAGAGATTACAATTCAACATGAGATTTGGGCAGGGGCCCAGATCCAAACAATATCAAGTAGAATTTCTGAAAATTGTGTTTCACATTAATGAGCATACTTTACTTAAAATGTCTACAGTTACATACCAGCAGATTGAATAACCTAGAAGAAATGGGTACATTCTTAGAAACATGCAATTTACTAAGAATGAATCTTGAAGAAATAGAAACAAATGGGACCAATAATGGTATTTTTTGGTTGTATGATGTGGTAGGGAGAATAATGCCCCACCCTTAAAGATGTACACACCCCAATCTTGGGAATGGCTTACCTTGTATGGCAAAGGTCCTTAGGAGATGTTACTAAGGTATGAATCTTGAGATGAGAAGATTATTCCAGTTCATCCAGGAAGTCAATCATAATTCCTAAGAAGTGCAGAACCTTTCTCAAGCCATGGAAAGAGAGAGAAGGAAGAGAGAGAGAGACAGAGAGAGAGAGAGAGAGAAAATGAAAAGAATAATGTAATGATGGAAAAGGTTCAGAAAAAAGATTTGCGTTTTCTTTTCTTTTCCTTTTTCTTTTTTTTTCTTTTTTTCTGAGACAGAGTCTCATTCTGTTGCCAGGCTGGAGTGCAGTGGCACAATCTCGGCTCACTGCAACCTCTACCTCCCGGGTTTAAGCGATTCTCCTTCCTCAGACTCCCAAGTAGCTGGAACCACAGGCACACGCCACCAAGCTCAGCTAATTTTTGCAGTTTTAGTAGAGACGGGGTTTCACCGTGTTGGCCAGGATGTTCTCCATCTCCTGACCTCGTGACCTGCCCACTTCGGCCTCCCAAAGTGCTCGGTTTACAGGCGTGAGCCACCATGCCCGGCCAATTTGCGTTTTCTGGTTTTGAAGATGGAGGAAGGGGCTGGGCATAGTGGCTCACGCCTGTAATCCCAGGGAGGCTTTGAGCCCAGGAGTTTGAGACTAGCCTGGGCAACATGGCGGAACTCTGTCTCTACTAAAAATACAAAAACTAGCTGGACATGGTGGCACATGCCTGTAGTCTCAGCTACTTGGGTGGCACATGCCTGTAGTCTCAGCTACTTGGCAGGCTGAAGTGGGAGGACAGCTTGAGCCCAGGAGACAGAGGTTGCAGTGAGCTGAGATCATGCCACTACACCCCAGCCTAGGTGACAGAGCCAGCCCCATCTCAAAATAAAATAAAATAAAATAAAATAAAATAAAATAAAATAAAATAAAATAAAATAAAATAAAATAAAATAAAATAAAAAAGTAAAATTAAACTAAAAAACGAAGTTATCCATTACAGAAAGCTAATGATCTGGCAGGTTTGGTTAAGGGCTTACTCTGCCCCCCCTGTTCTTCCTCCACCCTAGCCTGCTGTCACTCTCTGGTTAAATAAACTCAGATGGAGAGGCTAGTCCTATCTTGGTCAGTGATATGTGACCAGCATTGCCCAGTCTTCCACAGACACGAGAGAGGCATGCGTTTGTGTTTGTGGACTGGCTGACTAGTTGAATACATTCTTCCCATGTCCTCCTCTGACAGCCTTCTTTTTCTCTGAAATAGGGTAAACAATCCTTGCCTCACAAATTTGTTGGAAGTATTAAAGTTGGCAGTACACACAGCATGTTAAATACTTATTGAATGAATAATGGAAGAACCGTTCAGTCAGATTGGGAGGAGAAAGAGCCCATGCAAGGGTTGAAAGGATGTGATAAGGGCAATGCTCCAATGGGTGGGTAAGGATGGTGCCACAGTATATATGGGAGTGGGGTGGAATTATACCAAACTAGGTGGTATTTTCTGAGCCAGCAGGTATTTTGGGTTGGAAAGGCTGTGTTGATAGTGATATTGTTTGGGTGTTCATCCCCTCCAAGTCTCCATGTTGAAATTTGATCCCAAATGTTGGAGGTGAGGCCTAGTGTGGGAGGTGTTCGGGTCATGGGGACAGATGCCTCATGAATGGCTTGGTGTCATCCTCATGGTACAATGAGTGAGTTCTCACTCTATTAGTTCATATGAGAGCCGTCTGGTATCTCCTTGTCCAGAAGTGGTGATCTGGTCAGTTTCAGTTCCTTGATACTACCTGGGAGGCCTGATGATTGGTTTCCTGAGAAAGGAACTCAGATAAGACGAATCTAAGTTTCTCAGGTTTTAAAACTGGGATGGTCAATTTCTTGTTTACTTAAAAAAAAAATAAACAACTATTGCCAGGGTAGAAGGCCTTATTCATGTACTACAGCCAAGGAGAACAGGAGATCAGTCTCATATACATCTCCCCAATCAATTAAAATTAGGGAAGAAATATGTCTCCCAAATTCCCGGCTTAAACAGCAGAGAACAAAAGTAATTACGTGTGGGAAAACACAAATTAGGGAGGTATAAGGAAGAGGAGTTGGTCAACTGACAGCAGGTGGCTGTTGAGGCAATCATGAGAGGTGAGGCAGCAAGTGCAAAACTGAGAAAATAAAGAGTAAAACTGAGAAAATAAAGAGCTGACAGTCCTTTGAATTTAACCATATCAATGCAGTCTTTTTTACATTATTAACTGAAGACAAATGGATGTCTTTATCGTTTTTTTTTTTTTAGATTGGGAAACAGAAGTCATAAGGAGTCAAATTAGGACTGTAAGGTGGACGCCTCATGATGTCCCATGGAAACTCTTGTAAAATTGCCCTTATTTGATGAGAGGAATGAGCAGGACCATTGTTATGGTGGAGAAGGACTTGATGGTAAAGCTTTCCTGGGCACTTTCCTGTTAAAGTTTTGGCTAACTTTCTCAAAACATTCTCATAATAAGCAGATGTTACTGTTCTTTGGCTCTCCAGAAAGTCAATAAGCAAAATGCTTTGATCACCCCCCAAAACAGTTGCTGTTAACCTCTGCCCTTAACTGGTCCACTTTTGCTTTGACTGGTCCACTTCTCCCTCTTGGTAGTCATTGCTTTGATTGTGCTTTATCTTTTGGTTTGTGCTTTATCTTTATTGTACTGGTAAAGCCACGTTTCATCTCCTTTTGTAATTCTTCTTCTTCTTCCTTTTTTTTTTTTTTTTTTTTTTGAGACTAAGTCTCACTCTGTCACCCAGGCTGGAGTGCAGTGTCACCATCTCGGCTCACAGCAACCTCTGCCTCCTGGGTTCAAGTGATTTTCCTGCCTCAGCCTCCTGAGTAGCTGAGATTACAGGTGCCTGCCACCATGCCTGACTAATTTTTGTATTTTTAGTAGAGATGGGGTTTCACCGTGTTGGCCAGGGTGATCTCAAACTCCTGGCCTCAGGTGATCCACCCACTCCTGACTCCCAAGGTGCTGGGATTACAGGCATGAGCCACCACACCTGGCCACCTTTTACAGTTCTTTGAAGAACTGCTTCAGGATCTTGATCAAGAGTGGAATATTTCATTCTGATCTTTATAATTTCAAACATCCAAGTTTCTGATAGTCTATGATTTTAGAGACCAAAATTTCTCAGTGAGTAATAAAATAAGAGTCATACAACAAAGAAGATTGTTGTGACAGTTTACAGCTGCAGCATGTTTTTGGGAGAAATGTTGCTTCCTGTTGACTTTACATCTGGATCCACCTGTAACTGTTCACTCATGCTGATGAGTGGCAGGGCCGATTTTCCACTTTCCAGTTCAAGATAAAGACAGTTTCCATTTGTTTTATCTGTGATTTATGGCTTGATTGAAAGATGAAATATTACCCCCAAGAGTAACTTTCACAGTAACTGATACCAAAAAACCAACACATCAATTCTCAATTATTTATTTTATTTTTTGAGTGATCATGATAAATAAGAGACTAGAGGAAGGGCAAGCAGCTCTAGTTTCAGATAAGCATTTAAAAAATATACTGTACAAGTTATTCATGAGACATTTACAATGTTTTAATGTCAGAATTTATTTTTCCAAAATAAATACATCAAAATTAAAGATAGTTTGAACTTTAAGAAAAAAACATTTTTACTTTAAAAAAAGTTAACTATTGCCAGGTATGGTTGCTCATGCCTGTAACCCCAGCATTTTGGGAGGCCAAAGGTGGAACAGGAATTAAAACAAATTAAAGAATGTGTAAGCAAAACTCAGTTATATGTAAGAAAACCCAATTCCCCCTGAGGAAGAGGAAGAGCTGGAGTCCTTTAAAATTAACTGCCTGTTTTTCTGTGGTTAGTAAGCCTTATCTCTACCTTTCTCAGGCATTGTGAAGACTCTGTTTCTCTAGCTGTGCAGCTGCAAGGTCACTAGACAGATAATCTCAAGTCATAAAACATGTTGTTCCTTGAAAAGTAAGAAATGATGTAATGCATGTCTCAATTGAATAACTGTCTTTGTTTCTCACTTCTGTTATATGCTTTCCCCTGCACAGATCTCCCCCCACCCCATGAAATGCTTAAAAGGCAACCGGACTCTTTGTTCGGGGCTCAGTCTTTTTGAATATTAATCTGACTGGGCCGGTGCACCTAAATAATAATAAGAAATCCTCCTCAACCCTTCGGTCTCTCTGATTCCTAAATTATCCCGCTGCAAAGGCAGGAGAATTGCTTGAGCCCAGGAGTCAGACCAATCTGTGCAACGTAGTGAGACCCTGTCTCTATAAAAGATTAAAAAAATTAGCCTGTGGTCTCAGCTACTTGGGAGGCTAAAGTGGAAGGATTGCTTGAGCCCAAGATGTCCTGGCTATAGTGAGCTATGATCATGCCACTGCCTTCCAGCCTGGGTGACAAAGCAAGACCTTGTCTCAAAAAAAAAAAAAAAAAAGTTGGGCTGGGCGTGGTGGCTCACGCCTGTAATCCCAGCGCTTTGGGAGGCCCAGACGGGTGGATCACCTAAGATCAGGAGTTCAAGACCAGCCAGACCAATATGGTGATACTCTGTCTCTACTAAAAAATACAAAAATTAGCCAGGTGTGGTGGTGTATACCTGTAGTCTCAGCTACTCGGGAGGCTGAGACAGGAGAATTGCTTGAACCAAGGAGGTGGAGGTTACAGTGAGCCACTCCAGCCTGGGGTGACAGAGTGAGACTCCATCTCAAAAAAAAAAAAGTTAATTATTGTCTTTCTTATTCAGATTGGGCACAAAATAGGCACTCAACAAAGTTGTTTGTTATTAGTGCCTATTAATTGGTTATTTTTAGAGCTGGAGCAGGTAGTATTTCTCTTACATCACAGACTCTGCTGGGAGGGACCTGGTGGATGAGACATGTGATTCCACAAATAGCCTATGCCAGCCTTCCAGCCTCACATGGCTGAGAGTAAGTGTCTTGGCGCCAGACTGCCATTTTTTTGTTTGTTTGTTTGTTTTTGTTTTTGAGACAGAGTCTCGCTCTTTCGCCCGGGCTGGAGTACAGTGGCGCGATCTCGGCTCACTGCAAGCTCCGCTTCCCGGGTTCCCGCCATTCTCCCGTCTCGGCCTCCCAAAGTGCTGGGATTACAGGCTTGAGCCACCGCGCCCGGCCCAGACTGCCATTTTTAAAGTGAAGGTGAGAAGACCACCAGACACTTGGTATTTTTGTCAGGATTAAGTAAAAAAATCCTAAATGAAAAGTATAAATTGCAGCTGAGTGTGGTGGCTCACACCTGTAATCCCAGCACTTTGGGAGGCTGAGGTGGGTGGATCACCTGAGGTCAGGAGGTCAAGACCAGCCTGGCCAGCATGATGACGAAACCTCGTCTCTACTAAAAAATACAAGAATTAGCTGGGCATGGTGGCAGGTGCCTGTAATCCCAGCTACTTGGGAGGCTGAGGCAGGCAGAATTGCTTGAACCCAGGAGGCAGAGGTTGCAGTGAGCCGAGATTGTGCCACTACACTCCAGCCTAGGTGACAGAGTGAGACTCCATCTCAAAAAAAAAAAAAAAAGGTAATTATTATCTTTCTTATTCAGATTGGGCACAAAATAGGCACTCAACAAAGTTGTTTGTTATTAGTGCCTATTAATGGGTTATTTTTAGAGCTGGAGCAGGTAGTATTTCTCTTATGTCACAGACTCTGCTGGGAGGGACCTCGGTGGATGAGACATGTGATTCCACAAATAGCCTATGTCAGCCTTCCAGCCTCACATGGCTGAGAGTAAGTGTCTTGGAGCCAGACTGCCATTTTTAAAGTGAAGGTGAGAAGACCACCAGCCACTTGGTATTTTTGTCAGGATTAAGTAAAAAAATCCTAAATGAAAAGTATAAATTGCAGCTGGGTGCGGTGGTGCACACCTGTAATCCCAGCACTTTGAGGGGCTGAGGTGGGCGGATCACCTGAGGTCAGGAGTTCAAGACCAACCTGGCCAGCATGACGAAACCTCGTCTCTACTAAAAAATACAAGAATTAGCTGGGCGTGGTGGCAGGTGCCTGTAATCCCAGCTACTTGGGAGGCTGAGGCAGGGACAATTGCTTGAACCCAGGAGGCAGAGGTTGCAGTGAGCCGAGATTGTGCCACTACACTCCAGCCTAGGTGACAGAGCGAGACTCCATCTCAAAAGAAAAGAAAAGAAAAGTATAAATTGCTTAAAACAGTGTGTGACACATAGTAGGCATTCAGCTCATGTTAACTGTTGTTTTCCCTGTGGTCACTGATAGTTCTTCACACCTCTGTGATCTGATCTCATTTTTGATGGAGAGGGCAGTAATTATCACCACCCCTCAGATCACAAAGCAGGAAACTGTTGTTCACAGACGGGCCTAGGATTAAATAAGGAGTTTTGGCAAAACTAGGCTAGAATTTCAAATCCTGCTACGTAAGCACTCACCAGACTTGCTAGTTATTAGTATTACTTTGTTGTTATTTTCAGGAGTGGAGCAGGTTGTATTTGTATCTTACATCACAGGCTCTGATCGGATTTCAATTAATGTCATAAATAGCATTTAAACATTTCTTTTATTGTTTTTAAGATTTTAGGCCAGACGCGGTGGCTCATGCCTGTAATCCCAGCACTTTGGGAGGCTGAGGGGGGCAGATCACCAGAGATCAGGGGTTTGAGACCATCCTGGTCAACATAGTGAAACCCCGTCTCTACTAAAAATATACACACAAAAAATTAGCTGGGCATGGTGGCGCATGCCTGTAACCCCAGCTATTCAGGAGGCTGAGGCAGGAGAATCGCTTGAACCCAGGAGGTGGAGGCAGTGAACTGAGATCATGCTACTGCGTTCCAGCCTGGGTGAGAGAGCAAGACTCCATCTCAAACAAACAAACAAAACATTAATTGCACAGCTCAAAATTAGGAGAGAAATCACCTTTTAAAAACATTACAGATATAGCAAAAGAAAAACAAAAACAAAACAAAACCCACACACACAAAAAAAAACAACAGAAATTCCTCCCCAGTCCTAGTTTTACAATTTTATCTATAAATATTTAAGAAAAAAGTGTAGCCTTTTAGAATAATCATATTTTCATAACCACCTTGAATAGTTATATTTAGTAATTTTATAATGCAAATAGAAGATGTTTAATATATTGGTTTGATCCATATGGCATAGAAATACTTATTTCTGAATGATTCTCTAATACATGTTCATTTATCTTATCTTTCTATAAATTAAGAGTGCAGGCTGGGCATGGTGGCTCGCACCTGTAATCCCAGCACTTTGGGAGGTTGAGGTGGGAGGATTGCTTATGGCTTGAGGCCAGGAATTTGAGACTAGCGTGGGCAAATGGTGAGACCTTGTCTCTACCAAAACAAAACAAAACAAAATGAAACAAACCAAAATGAAACAATCAGCAACATTAGGCCTGGCGTGGCGGCTCACACCTGTAATCCCAGTACTTTGGGGGGCTAAGGTGGGCAGTGGATTGCCTGAGGTTAGGAGTTTGAGACCGGCCTGGGCAACATAGTGAAACCTCGTCTCTACTAAAAATATAAAAATTTAGCTGGGTGTGGTGGGGCACCTGTAATCCCAGCTACTTGGGAGGCTGAGGCAGGAGAATCACTTGAACCCGGGAGGTGGAGGTTGCAGTTAGCTGAAATTAGGCCATTGCACTCCAGCCTGGGTGACAAGAGTGAAATTCCATCTCAAAAAAAAAAAAAAAAAAAAATTAGCTGGATGTGGTGGCACGTGCATACAGTCAGCCACTCAGAAGGCTGAGGTGGGAGGATCACTTGAGCCTAGGAGTTCAAGGATGCGGGGAGCCATGATCATACCACTGCACTCCAGCCTGGGCAACAGAGCAGACTCTGTCTCAAAAAAAAAAAAAAAATAAAAATAAAGTGCAGAAGAATGTTAGTTTATGCAGAGTATTATTTTAATTTTTTGAAATTTTCTATGCAAAACAAACAATTGAAAATAAGAATTGCATTACTCTATAATAAAATATAGCCTTTTCTCTCCCATATATATATGAGTGGATAAAAAGTCATAACTTCCTACACATTTAATCCTCTATACTAGCTCCCATACCCACTTACCACTCCCTCAAAGACAAACATACCAAAAGGATGCTAAATAAATGAAAAAAATACTTTGTATTCTTAACTGTCTAAAGTATCGTACTTAACAGGTACTTTCTTGGCTGACTGGTTCTCCATACACAACAAACACAGTGATATTAGCTCTCACCATTTATGTTAAACAATATAGCCATTGCTGTAAAGTACAAAAGAGAAATCAGTACAAATTGAAAAGGAGGAAATAAAACTTTTATTCATAGCTGATATTATCATATATATAAAATCCCAAGGAGACAAAAGCTACTACTACTGAGATTAGAAGGATCCCAGAAACAGACATACACATGCATACACACCTCCCCATACACACAGATACAAGCAACACACTCAGAAGTATATTTTATTTTATTTTATTTTATTATTTTATTTTTTTTATTTTTTATTTTTTTTTGAGACAGAGTCTCGCTCTGTCGCCCAGGCTGGAGTGCAGTGGCCGGATCTCAGCTCACTGCAAGCTCCGCCTCCCGGGTTTACGCCATTCTCCTGCCTCAGCCTCCCGAGTAGCTGGGACTACAGGCGTCCGCCACCTCGCCCGGCTAGTTTTTTTTGTATTTTTTAGTAGAGACGGGGTTTCACCGTGTTAGCCAGGATGGTCTCGATCTCCTGACCTCGTGATCCGCCCGTCTCAGCCTCCCAAAGTGCTGGGATTACAGGCTTGAGCCACCGCGCCTGGCCTATTTTATTTTCTTTTGAGACAGAGTCTTGCTGTGTTGCCCAGGCTGGAGTGCAGTGTCACCATCTCAGTTCACTGCAACCTCTGCCTCCTGGATTCAAGCGATTCTCCTGCCTCAGCCTCCCAAGTAGCTGGGATTACAGATGTGCACCACCATGCCCGGCTAATTTTTTGTATTTTTAGTAGAGATGGAGTTTCGCCATGTTGGCCATGCTGGTTTTGAACTCCTGATGTCAAGTGATCCACCCTCTTTGGCTTCCCAAAGTGCTACGATTACAGGCATGAGCCACCACACCCAGCCAGAAGTATCCTTTAAACAGGATTTTGGAATCTCTTTCTATAAATTGGGGGGAGTGCAGGAGTTGGGCACGGTGGCTCGCACCTGTAATCCCAGCACTTTGGGAGGCTAGTGGGAGGATTTGGCAAGGCTTGAGGCCCAGGCTAGTCTCAAACTCCTGTATTTTAGTAGAGATAGAGTTTCACCATATTGGCCAAGGCTGATCCTGACCTCAAGTGATCCACCCTCTTTGGCTTCCCAAAGTGCTAGGATTACCGGCATGAGCCACCACACCCAGCCAGAAGTATCCTTTAAACAGGATTTTGGAAAGCGGGAGTTGACCCTTTCAAAAATCTGGAGTTGGGATGGGCATTAGTGGTTTGGAGGGGAAAGAGCAGGTGTGTTGTGGCTGGGAGGCGATTCCTTTCAGCACTTTAGGTGATGTCTGAGGCCATGCCCACTTTCTGTGCTAGTTTTGGGATTATGATGATTAACCCACACTCCCTTTGTTCCTCCCATGTAAGCTGAAATCTTGGGCATTCAACCAATATTAAATCCTTCCTCTGAAAAGCTCCTGGATTGACAAGACCACACTGGACCCATTTTCATTCCCCATCATGATCAATAGGTATCAAAAGAAATGATAGCTTCTTAGAATAGAAATTTGCAGCCATTGGAGAATGTAGTTCTTAAAAAGAGAATACAGAAGAATCTCTTATTATAAAATTCTATATGACTCTGGATTTAAGATTTTGTTATTTTTTATTTTTTTTTTAGACAAGGTCTCTCTGTCACTCAGGCTGGAGTGCAGTGGCATGATCTTGGCTCACTGCAGCCTCCACCTCCCAGGCTCAACTGATCCTCCCACCTCATCCTCCTGAGTAGCTGGGACCACAGGCATGTACTACCATGCCCGGCTAATTTTTCATATTTTTGTATTTTTTATATTTATTATAACCTGGCCAAGTTGCCCAGGTTAGGCTCAAACTTCTGAGCTCAAGCGATCTACCCATCTTAGCCTCTCAAAGTGTTGGGATTACAGGTGTGAGTCATTGTGCACGGCCAAGATTTAAGATTTTAAGAGATATTGAAAGCCTTTTATTATAATACCATTGAAAACATAAAATACTTGAAGATAAAATTAACAAAAGTTATGCAATAGCATAACTACAAATCATTGACAAGAGAAATTAAATATCTAAATAAAGAGATATATCATGCCAACGAATTAGAAGACTTAATATTGTTAAGATGTCAGTTCTTCTGAAATTGATCGATAGATTATTTGTAATCCCAACCAAAATTTCGGTAGGCCGTTTTTGTTTTGGTATAAACTAATAAGCTGATTTTAAAATTCTAAGCTGTGGCCGGGCGCGGTGTCTCATGCCTGTAATCCCAGCACTTTGGGAGGCCGAGGCAGGGCTGGACCACCTGAGGTCAGGAGTTTGAGACCAGCCTGGCCAACATGGCAAAACTCTGTCTCTACTAAAAGTACAAAAATTAGCTGGGCGTGGTGGCGGGCACCTGCAATCCCAGCTACTCAGGAGGCTGAGGCAAGAGAATCATTTGAACCTGGAAGGCAGAGATTACAGTGACCCGAGTTCATGCCACTGCACTCCAGCCTGGGCAACAGAGCGAGACTCTGTCTCGAAAAAAAAAAAAATTCTAAGATGTATATCTTTTACAACTACTAGCCAAAGTAATTAGAAAAGAGTAACAAATTCAGAGGGTTCACCTTATTTTACAATAAAGTAGCGTAGGCATATACTGATCAATCAAATAGAAAAGAATGTCTAGAAATGGACACTTAAATAATCAACTGATTTTTGATTAAGGTGCCAAAGATATTCAATGGGAGAAAGGAAAGTCTTTCAACGAAAGTGTTGGAATAACTGAATTTCCTTAAGGAAAAAATATGCTTTTGCTCTTATTTCACACTATATTTAAAAATTTACTCATAATGACTCAGACTTAAAAGTAAAAGCTGTAACTGTGAATTCTTCAAAAGAAAGCATAGGAGAAAATCTGTGTGACCTTGGGGTAGACAAAGATTTTTAAAATGAAAAAATCGATCATACTTCTTTATTTGGAAATTAAAAGAAAAATGCCATAAGCAATAACACAAAAAATGCCATACCTAGCATTATATTTGGCTTCCATTTAGTGTAAGACCTACACAGTAAAACCCACTAAACATTGCTGTATCATGTTGAAGAAGTTTTTCCTTCCTTCCCTTTCTTCCTTGCTTCCTCCCTCCCTCCTTCTTCCCTTCCCTTCCCTTCCCTTCGCTTCCCTCCTTCCTTCCTTCCTTCCTTCCTTCCTTCCTTCCTTCCTTCCTTCCTTCCTTACCTCTCTCTCTCTTTCTTTTTTTTTTTTTTTAAAGACAGAGTCTCGCTCGGTCATTTAGGCTGGAGTGCAGTGGCACGATCACAGCTCACTGCAGCCTTGTCCTCCCAGGCTCAAGCCATCCTCCCACCTCAGCCTCCCAAGTAGCTGGGCCTACAGGTGCACATCACCATGTCTAGCTAATTTTTGTATTTTTTGTAAAGACAGGGTTTCACCATTTTGCCAAGGCTTGTCTTGAACTCCTGAGCTCAAGTGGTCCTACCTGCCTTGGCCTCCCAAAGTGCTGGGATTACAGGTGTGAGTCACCGCACCCGGTCAACCTTTTCTTTTTCTTTCATAAAAGTTGTACTATTTATGGAGTACATGTGATATTTTGACACATACACACAATTTGCAATGATTGAATCAAAGAAATTGGGATAACCATAACTTCAGGCATTTATCATTTCTTTGTATTAGGAACGAACATTCCAATTCCACTCTCAGTTATTTTGAAATATACTATAAATCATTGTTAACTACATTCACCCTATTGTGCTACCAAACACTAGATGCTATTCTTTCTATATAGCTGTATTTTTGTACCCATTAACCATCTCCTTTTTATCCTCCCTTCTCCACTACCCTTTTCAGCTTCTGCTAACCATCATTGTACTCTCTACCTCCATGAGTTCAATTTTTTTTTTTTAGCTCCCCCGTAGGAGTGAGAACATGTGACATTTGTCTTCCTGTGCTTGGCTAGTTTCACTTAACATAATGTCCTCCACATCTGTGTTGTAAATGCAGAATCTCATTCTTTTTTATGACTGAATAATACTCCATTGTGTGAATGTACCACATTTTCTTTATCCATTCATCTGTTGATGGACACTCAGGTTGTTTCCAAATCTTGTCTACTATGAATAGTGCTGCAGTAAACATGGGAATGTGGATATATCTTGGACATACTGATTTCTTTTCTTTGGATATATACAGTGGGATTGCTGGATCATGTGGTAATATGGACGTATACACCGGGGTTGCTGGATCATATGGTAATTTTATTTTTAGTTTTATGGGGAACCACCGAACTGTTCTCCATAGTGGTTGTACTGATTTACATTTCCACCAACAGATATGTATGAGAGTTCCCTGTTATCCACATTCTTGCCAGCATTTGTTATTGCCTGTCTTTTGGATAAAAGTCATTTTAACTAGGGTGAGATGACATCTCGTAGTTTTGATTTGCATTTCTCTGGTGATGATTATGATGAGCACTGATATGGTTTGGATCTGTGTCCCCACCAAATCTCATGTTGAATTGTAGCTCCCAATGTTGGAGGTGGGCTCTGGTGGAGGGTGGCTGGATTTCTCATGAATGGTTTCATACTGTCCTCTTGGTGCTGTTCTTGTGATAGTGAGTGAGTTCTCATGAGATTTGGTTGTTTAAACATGTACAGCACTTCCCTCCTCACTCTCTCTTGCTCCTGCTCCCGCCATCTAAGATGCCTCACTCCCCCTTTGCTTTCTGCCATGATTGGCAGTTTCTTGAGGCCTCCCCAGAATGCTTCCTATACCGCCTACAAAGCTGTAAGCCAATTACAACTCTTTTCTTTATAAATTACCCAGTCTCAGGTATTTCTTTATAGCAGTGTGAGAACGGATTAATACAAGTCTCAGGTATTTCTTTTCTTTTGTTTGAGATGGAGTCTCACTCTGTCCCCCAGGCTGGAGTGCAGTGGTGCGATCTCGGCTCACTGCAACCTCCACCTCCCAGGTCCAAGCTATTCTCCTGCCTCAACCTCCCAAGTAGCTGGGACTACAGGCGCCTACCACCACACTTGGCTAATTTTTTTGTATTTTTAGTCGAGACAGGGTTTCACCATGTTGGCCAGGCTGGTCTCGAACTCCTGACCTCAGGTGATCTGCCCGCTTTGGCCTCCCACAGTGCTGGGATTACAGGCATGAGCCACCGTGCCATCAGGTATTTCTTGATAGCAGTGTGAGACTGGATTAATACAAGCACCTTCTCATATACCTGTTTGCCATTAGTATGTCTTCTTTTGAGAAATGTCTATTCAGATCTTTTACTCATTTTTATTTATTTTTTATTTTATTTTATTTTATTTTTTTTTTGAGACGGAGTCTCGCTCTGTCGCCCGGGCTGGAGTGCAGTGGCCGGATCTCAGCTCACTGCAAGCTCCGCCTCCCGGGTTCCCGCCATTCTCCTGCCTCAGCCTCCCGAGTAGCTGGGACTACAGGCGCCCGCCACCTCGCCCGGCTAATTTTTTTATTTTTTAGTAGAGACGGGGTTTCACCGTGTTAGCCAGGATGGTCTCGATCTCCTGACCTTGTGATCCGCCCGTCTCGGCCTCCCAAAGTGCTGGGATTACAGGCTTGAGCCACCGCGCCCGGCCCTTTTACTCATTTTTAAATTGGATTATTAGATTTTTTCCTATTAAGTTGTCTGAGATTCTTATATATTTTTGTCAATAATTCTTTGTCAGACGGATAACTTGCAGATATTTTCTCCCATTCTGTAGGTTGTGTTTTCACTTAGTTGATTGTTTCCTTTGCTGTGCAGAAGCTTTTTAACTTGATGTGATCCCATTTGTCCGTTTTTGCTTTGGTTGCCTGTGCTTGTTGGGTATTACTCGAGAAATCTTTGCCCAGCACAATATCCTAGAGAGCTTTCTCAATGTTTTCTTTTAGTAGTTTCATGTTTGAGGGCATAGATTTAAGTCTATGATCCATTTTGATTTGATTTTTGCGTATGTCAAAAATACGGTTCTAGTTTCAATCTTCCGCATATGGATGTCTAGTTTTCTTGGCATCATTTATTGAAGGAACTGTTATTTCCCCAATGTATGAATATTCTTGGCACCTTTGTTGAAAGTGAGTTCACTGTAGATGTATGAAGTTGTTTTTGGACTCTCTATTATGTTCCATTGGTCTACGTAACTTATTATGGTAGTATCCTGCTGTTTTGGTTACTATAGCTCTATAATATGATTTGAGGTCAGATAATGTGATTCCTCCAATTTTGTTCTTTTTGCTTAGGGTAGCTTTGGCTACTCTAGATCTTTTGTGGTTCTGTTTAAATTTTAGAATTTTTTTTTTCTATTTCTGTGAAGAATGTCATTGGTATTTTGATGGGAATTGCATTGAATCTGTAGATTGCTTTGAGTAATATGAACATTTTGACAATATTGCTTCTTCCAGTCCATGAACACAGAATATCTTTTCAATTTTTGGTGTCCTCTTCAATTTCTTTTGTCAGTGTTTTATAGTTTTCATTATAGAGATCCTTTACTTCTTTGATTAATTCCTAGGTATTTCATTGTATTGTAGCTATTGTAAATGGGATTACCTTTTTTTGAGATAAAGCCTTGCTCTGTCATACAGAGCTGGAGTGCAGTGATGTGATCTTGGCTCACAGCAGCCTAGACCTCCTGGGCTCAAGAGATTCTCCTACTTCAGACTCCCAAGTGGCTGGGATTACAGGCACACACCACCAGGTCCAGCTAATTTAAAAAATATTTTTAGTAGACCTGGGGTTTCGACATGTTGCCCAGGCTGGATTTTTAAACATTTCTTTTTCAAATTGTTTGCTGTTGGCAAATAGAAATGCTACTGATTTTTGTATGTTGATTTTGTATTCTGCAATTTTACTGAAATTGTTTATCAGTTCTAATAGTTTTTTTGTGGAGCCTTTAGGTTTTTCCAAATAGAGGATCATACCATCTACAGACAAGGATAATTTGACTTCTTCTTTTCCAATTTGGATGCCCTTTTTTTCCCTTCTCTTGTCTAATTGCTCTAGCTAGGACTTCTGGTACTATGTCGAATAACAGTGATGAAAGTGGGCATCTTTGTCATGTTCCAGATCTTAGAGGAAGACTTTCAGTTATTCCCCATTCAATACGATACTAGCTGTGGGTCTGTCATTCATGGCTTTTATTATGTTGAGCTATGTTCCTGCTATACCTAGTTTTTTGAGGCCTTTTATTATGAAGGGATGTTGAATTCCATCAAATGCATTTTCAGCATCAACTGAGATGATCATATGGTTTTTCTTCTTCATTCTGTTGATATGATGTATCACACAGATTGATTTGAGGTGCCAGCTCAGTTGCAATAGACTAGAGCACCAGGTAGATTGCTAAGGCCTTGGCTCCTGGACAGCATCTCTCTTCCTGCCTGGGGCCTGGAGGAACTCGCCACAGCAAAGGGAAGAACAAACACCTCCCTCCTCCCTAAACTCCTGGCAACTACTATCTTTGTACTGTCTTCACAGTTTCATTTCTCCAGACTGTCATATAGTTGGAATCATATAGTATGTGGCCTTTTCAGAGGGGCTTCTTTCACTTAGCTACATACATTTCAGGTTCTTCCATGTCTTTCTGTAGCCTGATTTCTTTTTATTGTCGAATAGTGTTTCTTTTCTTTTTTCTTTTTTTTTTGAGACAAAATCTCACTGTGTCTCCCAGACTGGAGTGCAGTGGCTCCATCTCAGCTCACTGTAACTCATGGGTTCAGGCAATTCTTCCACCTCAGTCTCCCAAGTAGCTGGAAGTGCAGGCGCATGCCACCATGCCTGGCTAATTTTTGTATTTTTGGTAGAGATGGGGTTTCACCATGTTGGCCAGGCTGGTCTTGAATTCCTGACCTCAAGTGATCTGCCTGCCTCTGCCTCCCATAGTGCTATAATTACAGGTGTGAGCCATCACGCCCTGCCATATTTCATTGTATGAACATATCACAGTTCATTTATCCATTCACTTGTTGAAGAACAGCTTGGTTGCTTACAAGATTTGAATTACGAGTAAAGCTGCTATAAACATCTGTGCAGAAGTTTTTGTGTGGCTATTTGTTTTCAACTCATTTAGGTTAATACTGAAGAGCATGATTGCTGTCGCACATGGTAAGAATATGTTTAGCTTTGCAAGAAACCGCCAATTTGTCTTCCAAAGTAGCTGTGCCATTTTGCATTCCCACCATCGATGAATGACAGTTCTGTTGAGCCACCTCCTTGTCAGCATTTGGTGTTGTCAGCTTTGGATTTTAGCCACTCTAATAGGTGGGTAGTGGTACATCATTATTGTTTCAATTTGAAATGGCTACTGACATATTATATGGAGCATCTTTCCTTATGCTTATTTGCCATGTGTATATTTTCTTTGGTGAGGTGTCTGCTCAGATTGCTTGCCCATTCTTTAATTGGGTTGTTTTCTATTGTTGAGTTTTAACAGTTTTTTTGTGTATTTTGAATGTAAGTCCTTTATCAGGTATGTCCCCTGCAAATATGTTCTCCCAGTCTGTAGCTTGTATTCTCATTCTCTTGACAAATCTTTTGCAGAGCAGAAGTTTTTAATTTTAATGACACAGAACTTATCAAGTGCTTCTTTCAAGCATTGTTCTTTTGGTGTTGTATCTAGTAAGTCATCACCAAACTTAAAGTCATCACGATTTTCTCCTACATTATCTTTTAGAAGTTTTATAGATACTCATTTTTCATTTAGGTCTACAATAAACTTTGAGTTAATTTTCGTGAAGGCTGTAAGGAAGTTTCTAAGGGGGACATACACTAACTTCTTTGAGAGTGGGCAGTGACTGTGAAACTCTTAGCTGGGTCTTACAGTGGACCCCAGATCCATCCGGAGAGCCCAACCTTCAGAAACCCATTGTGGAATGTGTTTCATGGATACACAGAGGAGAATATGTAGTCATATGCTCACATGCACACCTGCACATGATCACACACATGCATATGGTATGTCCTGATCCAGAGTTCTCTCATCACTCTCTGTAAGTGGTTCTCTCCTTCAACTTCTTCATTAGGGGATATATTGACAGAATGTCATTAAAATTAAAAACTTCTGCTCTGCAAAAGAATTGTTAATGGACTGACTATGTCCATTCATGTCTCGTTGTGTCCCCGGAATGACTCTGAAAGGGCCACAGCGGCCTTACCTGGTAGTGAGCACAGATTACACCCTGGTATTCAAAGCATGTTGAGTAGGTGAGAGTGTGGGCATGTGGGCAGTGAAGGCAGGACAGCCACTCACCAGGTCTCTGGAAAAAGCCCCAGGACAGGGATGTTCAGGCCATGTGATGCTATACTAAGCTGTTTTAGTGAGGAATGGGTGCTTTTTAAGAATCTTTCCAGAGGGCTATGGGCACAGATCTGTGTTCAAAGATTTTCTGGGCACTTAGACGTTTTGTGAGACATCAGATAGACAACTTTCTAAGTCTCAGCTTTGTCACGTGTAAAATGGGCATGAACGCTTTTCCCCTTCGCAGAGGTTTGTGGCAATTAAGTGAGGTGAGCGTGCAACGCTTTGTGAACAAACGCTTTTTGTACAAAGCTGACACGGGGGTACTGGTTCAGGAAATAAGAGCTGCTATTATTACTACTCTTCATAGCATAATGTAAGGTTTCCCTTCCTCTCATCCCAGCTCGGAAGCACCTTATCAAGGTCAACTAAGCCCCTTCTGTTTCTTCTCTTCCCTCTAACCACCTCGCGGCTTCCTTTCCCCTATCCCGTCCCCATTCTTAGCCCCGCCCCTCCCACGAGTCCCGCCCCTAGCCCCGCCCTTTCCACGGCCCCGCCCACCAGACCTGCACCAGCGCAGCCCTCACTCAGCGGGGCAGGAAGCTCATGGTGTAGTTTCGTGGGATCATTAGCCAAAGCTTGTGTTTGGGGAACCCGATCGATAATCCGCCAAACGACTAGAGACTTGGCTGGGAGTTCGCCGACAGTGGTGGTGAAGAGAGAAGAGGCTCCATTCTGGCCAGGAAGGCAGCCCTCGAGAGTATTCCGCTTTCACAGGGAGGAGAGCGGAGAAGTGAAGTGAAGCACTCTCAGTACAGCCCTGCATCCACTGCAACCCTCCACTCTATCTCAGAGGAGGAGGAAGGTCGGAATATTATCGGCCTGGGGGACTTTCGGGGCTGAGTCCTCCTGAGTCTCCGGTTTTCTTTCTGCCAAGGATACAGCAATGGTGAACCCAAAATTGTATGTTTATACTAACAAAGTCCACTTCTTACCATTAAAGGTTTATCTGTATTTACATTTTTATTTTCATGGGTTTGAAGGTGTAATGTCAACGCGCCATCATAGATAGGGTGATCCATGCCAGTACTGTGGGAGGTTTGAATGTTCCTTCCTGCCCGTGATGCACCATACAATACTCTGTGTAATCATCTCCTTTTGGATCCCAAACAGAAGAATCTGCTGGTCCCCTAGACAAATCTGGGGAAGAGATGTTTCACTTCCTTTCCTTCCTGAAGCGCAGGAGTAGGTGCGAGAGTAGTTAAGGAAGGAAGTATCGGCCTTCAGGCTTAGCTCAAGGTACAAGGAACTTTCCCCGGCTGGAAAATACCAGCAGAACCACTGGGAGGCACAGTGAGGGAGAACTCCTACTGGTGTGAGCAGTAGCCTGGCTGGCAAGGCGGTAGTTAGTCTCTCACCCCACACTACGATGAAAAAAGGGCTTCACATCACTCTTCTCCTTGCCCCTTCTCTCATCAGGAGGTGCTGAGATTGAGAAGTCACAAGGGTTGAAGAGAAGAACCTGGGGCCTCTCAACACGGGGCCCAGCATGAGAACACCAGTTACCCTGGGAGAGGAGGAGGAAGGTGTGAAATGTGATGTGAAAGAACAGGTTAGGATTGAGTAGAATGCAAGGGAGCCTGGAGAGGGAACTAGAGTGCCCCGTAAGCAGAGAAGTGAGACATGAAGAAGTTAAGAAGTCCTCCTTCAGAAAGGGCACGAGGGAGATAGGTTCATGTCTCTCTCTGAAAACAGAGGGGGCCAGGGAACATATGGGGTCCATCACTGTAGCAGGCAGAGGTATTTTTAGGGGACCCTGGAGACTTGTGACCCTAAAGCAAAAACAATGGAAAGGGGCTCTCCTGTTTCTTAAGACAGGAAGTTTGCAGGAACATAGAGTTGATTCTCTCCCTGACACAAAAGTCTACAGGAGATGCAGAACTCAGGAGTCTCTAAGGGTGCGAGAAAGAGTGGAATGGATGTGGTAGTGGGGAGATCACTTTGGCAATTGAGAGTCAGGACCGGGAGTCTGGCTTCTAATGGGGGTGAGGATGCTGCAGGACACAGAGAGGGCTGGAGACTCCCTGTAGTCTGAAGTGGGAGGGATGGCACCTTGGGAGGGAAGAAATCCTTGGTGTGTGACCCTGCGGGGCCCCAGCTCTCATGGGAATCCCACGTCTCCAAATCTGGATCTGCCGGTAATCCTGCACCTCCCATGTAGAGGCGTGGCAGGGCACAGGAATCTCTCAAACTTGAGGCTACCCGATTCCTAACGCAATCCCTCTATCAATCTCACCTCATGGACCTTGAAGCTGGGAGGAATGTGTTGTGTCTCTAGAAGAGATCTCGGGGCGAGGGGTTAATGAGTCGAGAATAAAATTAGAGAGCAGAGATTGGGGATGACGGGGCTCACATATGATGACCACAGAGGTAGACCATTCATAACAGACTTCAGCTGTTCATTGGAGTCAGAATCCCTGTGCTCAGGCACGATATGAGGTCACTTGGGGAGGCACAAGAGAGGAACTCGGGGAGGAAGTGATCCCGGAGGGAGTGGAGTAGCAGCGGGCACTCAGTGAGGGCTGGGACAGAGGCGGGCGCGTAATCACCTGGAGCGGCCTCAGTATTTTATGAACTAAAGTGGAACCTCTCAGCTGTGCCTGTCAGCTGAGCCAACCCTGTCTGGCTGGACAACAAAGCATATCCCACCTGGGATCCTGGGACGGGTGGGGACATTGCACCAGGGTCAGTGGAGTTTGAGGGGTCTGGGGCCTCTTCCCTCCCCCTCCAGCCTTACCCTCCTCCTGGGGTGCTTCCTTGTGAGCAGCGGGAAGCCATGGCGGGGTCGGTGCTGGCAGTCGGTGCTTTGTGTGAGAGGGGTTCGTGGTCGTCGTCGGGTTTATTTCAGGTAGGGCTCGCATTGTTGCGGGGTTGTACTGTCGCCGCGGAGAGTAGGCCAGCCTCATAACTATCGAACCTAAATCGAACTCAGCGAACCGACTCCTAGATCGCTCGCCTCAACCCTTCGCTTCCGCTCTCTGCAAGCCATGTATCCCTTTAGTATCCTTAACGTAAACAGCATGGCGACTTTGGTGTTTTGCAAGTTTTCCGGTTCGAACCATGAGCTCAAAGAATCTCCTCCAGAGCTCAACCTCCTGAGTAGCTGGAACTGCATGCATGGCCATGCAGGCTCATTTGTTGCTTTTAAAGAATTGGTACGGGGCAGGATGTAATCCTGCTGTCCTGCCAGGCGCAGGGTGCGGTGCTGCAGGAAATCTTAATGTTATTACAACCTCTACCCACTAGGCGCTGTAATACACAGCCAATAATTTTGGAGATTTTGAAGCCAGGGGTTTCACCGTGTTGGCCAGAGCTGGTCTGGGCTGCAGGCACTCGGGTGATCCCTGCCTCGGCCTCTCCCAGAAGTGCTTTGGATTGCAGGTGTAGGGCGCAGCCCTGCAGCCAGTGTGAGGGATTGACCAGCAGTGAGGGACTGTTGGGGTAGAACGTGCCACCCCCACTGATCTGGTACCCCTACCCACCAGCCACACTCCCTGCCTGCTGCTAAGGAGTGTACACCTCTATCGAGATGATAGAAATTGATGATAAAGTCCCAGTAGAGTAGAGGGTCCAACGTGCACTGGTTGGCTGCTCCCTACTTCTTTCCAGCTATGAGAGAGAGTCCTCAGCCCTTCAAGCTCTCCCGCCAAGCTCTATTACTGTGGTCCTAGCAGGTGTTTCATCACCGAAGAACATCTCATAGAGCTGGGGTTACCAGAGAGAGAGAGGATGGGAGAAAGGACAGTTATCAGGGCAGCCAGGGCGTGGGAATGGGACTTGCCATGAGACTTGCGTTAAAGGCATGTCTGTCCAGGTGGTTGGGTATTTTCCAGTGAAAAGGGTTGGATGGGAACTTATGTCTCAGTTTTCTACGTGGATTAGGTGCCGGGGCCATGAGATGCAATAATTCAGGTGGTGAGAAAAGAGCAGGAAGGAGGCATATATCTAGGTTTCAGGTATTTAAATGAGGAAAGCTGGATTGGAGCACATCTAGGTGAATGAGTGGGGTGGGGTTGGAGGCACTGCTGAGGTGTTTGAACCTCAGGTGGGGGCTGGGTGTGAAAAGGGGGAGTGTCTCTGTCCTGGTATTTGGAGGCACTACAAGGTGGGCAGTTCGGAACAGCCTACCCAGATCCTTTGTGGGAGGACCTGGATTGGGGGCTTTTGTTTGGTGTTCTTCGGTATTGCAGTGAAGATGTTGAAGTGGAGGGGATACCTGTTCGGGTGTTTACCTATCCAAGTGGGATGCATTGGGGTCACCTCTGTAGGGTGTGTGATTGGAGAAGTGTTTGAGAGACACTTGACTGGGTGTCTGAAGGAGAATAATCTATCTAAAATATTATATATTATTTAGAATTATTAGATTACGGAGCAGCGTGTGTGATGTTTAAGGTATTTAAGTGGGGTGCTTGAGGAGAGGCACTTGGCAGAACTCCTTTGATGGGCTAATTTGGGAGACATTGTAGATGTGAAATGATTATGATGAACTAATTACGCTTACAAGTATTAAATGCTCTGCAGGAAGTGGGTTGGGGCAGTCCACTGTCCAGGTGACAGAAATATTAGAAGAGAAAGAACAGGTGAGAACCCCTGGTACAAATTAGTTAGAGATGGGGAACACGTGCACCCAAGGTGGAGAGCTGAGGGCTGGGGAAAAATTACCGCCACGGCAGGCTCTGTTCTGGAGCATCTGTTGAGCTTTTCGGGTATCCTTGGAAACTGGGTGTGGGCACCATGCGGGTTTGCAGTACAACTACTTAGTTATTGTGTCCAATATTAGGGGGAGCTGATTTGAGACACTGGAGGTGGGAGGTTTAAGGGCACCTGTCTCCAGAGTAGGGGAGGGAGCAATTGACAGGATTTGGCAGTAGGGGCATCAGGGGCCGGTCTGCATTTTACCCGTGGAGGTTGACGTGAACTGGGAAGATTACTGCCATCATGCCCAGCAGTGACTAGGAACTCTTTGCCTCATGAAACCGAAGCAGTCCCAAAGGAACAATGGAAGCTGATGACATTGGGGCTGATGGTCGACTCATCAGGGAAAAGAGGTGGGATAAATGTTGGCCTGCAGATGGCGGCGAGGAGAGGAGGTTGGGAGGGGATCGAAAC
Organism: Papio anubis; assembly: GCF_008728515.1. Lineage (NCBI taxonomy): Eukaryota > Metazoa > Chordata > Mammalia > Primates > Cercopithecidae > Papio > Papio anubis. The sequence goes on along the minus strand of NC_044995.1, from coordinate 15,696,681 downwards.
TCAGAGCCTAGGGAGAGAGTCACATTCCCGGAGGCGGGGCTGTTGAGGCCAAATTCCCAGCATGGACTCCGGGGAGGCTGGAGTGCGGGGGGCCCTTCCCCACAAGTCCATCCCTCAAACAGAACAGCCTGCATGAGATATTCCCACAACCCTGGGCGTTTTCACTGCTCTTGCCCCTGCACTCAGGGTTCCTGCTCACCATGCCAATGTCCCGGGTGCCTCGATGAGGAAGCCCGCCTCCTCCTGGATGCACTCCTGAATGCCGTGGCACCTTACCAGCGAGGTCCACTGAGGTGACGATGGAGAAGCGCCCAGCGAACTGCTGTGCCCTTTCTCCCATTATAGAAACCACGCCTGGGGAGGAGGAGGTGAGGCATGAGGAGGTGGAGAGTCAGGGGCGGGGGCAGGGGCTGGGGCTCAGCTTCCAGAGGCTCTAAGGAGGTGGGAGCAGAGAGGGAGTGGGGTGGGAGAGAATGGATTCAGCTGTGAGAGGAGTGCCAAGAAGCACAAAGCCTGGGAAAAAGGGGAGAGAGAGAGAGAAGAGAGAGGCAACCCAATCGCTATCAAAATCGCAAAATCGTTCGCTCCGGCATCACGTCGAAAGGATAAAATCCGGGAAGTCGACGCTCGTCGCGATCATAAATCAGGCGTCAAACATCGAAATCCGGCATCGGCTCGAAAAATCAATCAAAAATCAGGAAAAATAAAGCTGAAGGTGATAAAGACAAATGAGACAGAAGAGGGGACAGGTTGGAGAGAGAAGCAGAAACCGGGATGTCCTCAGAGATGGAAGAGGAAAGAGGAGACTCAATGAGAGGAACAAAGGAGAGATGGAGGCAGAAAGGCAGGGAGGAATCAGGGACAGGGATGGAGACAGCTGAGGGGATACATGGAGAGAGGAGCCACAATGAAGAAGGGAATGGAGAATAAAACAGACCAAGTCTCTGCATAACCTCAGTGGAGCAGGAGAATCCAGGGAAAACTGGGGACACACTAGGACCATTTGTGTTCTCTTGGCCACCTTCCCCTCTTGGGCACCACTCTTGCATGCCCCAGGGAGGAGGCCAGTCGAGAGGTGGCCCTGCCCCTGGCCTCCTTCCCGCTGAACTTTCATCAGCACGCATGAGTCCACCCTTGACAGCATCATATCCGCTACAACACCAGTCGCCCCGGGTGAGATGGTGAACCGCGGAGCCCATAAGCCACTGATCTGATGGAGGCGGGTGGGGTGGTCAGAGGAGCAACTCACACACCTGAATGGGCCCGCTTTAGGAATGTCAAGTACTGGATCAGCAATCCCAGGTTCTGCGGTCAGGGGCGCTGGACATCCCAAGATCCTGTCTTTCCGCGAGCAGGACCGTGATAGATGAATCTGCAAACTTTCAGCTTACTGGAGCCTCTGGTCCGCGGTGGTCGATTGCCACCAAAGCCCCAGCCAGCTGGGCGGCCACACCTGTGCCACCCATCTCTGGGACTTGCCTTCTTGGGGGAGTTTACATCCTGCTCTCCCTTCTGGAGTAGTTTCAATAGAAGAAGGGCAATAGGTGGGTCAGGGCAGGCTTTCCATTTCTCTGCTGCCCAGGGCGGGCTTATCAAGCCTCCGTCAGGCAAACCCAACAAAACCCTGAGAGGAGGCAGCCTGAGGTGGCCTGGTAGCAGTGGGTGATGAATGGTGACAACTAGGAGTGGACTACCCACTGCTACTCTGTACCAGAAAGGGGTGGACTTTGGCCAGAGTCCACACAATCACCTCACAGCCCCACCTCCCACGCCACCAGCTGAGTCTGCCTAGCAAGCTTGGGACACAGCCAGCAAGGAGGAGGAGAGAGAGGATACATGAGAACAGTTGAACAGAGAAGGGGGCCTCCCGGAGGCTAAATCTGTGGTACTTCGGGAAGGGTGCCCTGGGGCTGTGGTTTAGGAGGGGGCAACAGATAAACTGTAGAACAGTTTTGGGCCGCACAGGGGGTTCTGGAGGCACAGATTTGGAGTTCTAAGTGAGAATACACCTCAAAGTTGTGGTTGGGGTTCAGGAGAGAAATCCGAGGTCTGGGTTTTTGTGGGGTGAGACAAAGTGTGGCGTGCGTGGGGTCTTCTGGTGAGGATGCAGGGTTAAGGGGTCTCAGGAGGGGATTCAGACATGCAGACGAGACTTCCTGGGCTGGGAAGACCAGGACATGTGGGTGTGGAGTTTCTGGGAGGAGGAGTGTGTACAGCAAGCCAGCAGCTCCTCCCAGCCAGGGGTCTGACGATTTTGCTTTGGCAGAGCTGTCTCTTGATGCACAGAATCCTCACTGGAACCTCAGGGGAGGCCAGAATGGGTGCCATAGAACCTCCACTGCCCATCTCTGGTTGGGAAGGTTGGAGAGACCAGATCCATTTCGGGGAACTTTCACTTGGAGGGAGGCGCCTCGGGTTATCAGTTGGCAGAGGGATTGGCCAGGTGTGGAGAAATAGTAATAACCCCAAATGGTGGAAAAACTCCAGGAGTGTCCCAAGGGTTGGAATTTACAAAAGAGACCTCCCTCTGGCTTCCAGCCCAGATCCTTGGGAAACCCACTAGATTGATTGTATCATCCCTATTAATATTATTATTGTTATTGTTTTATGTTTCTCCATTTTATAAAGGTCCTAGAAGGAGACCATAGAAAAAAACGGAGCGATGGGCAGGAGGCGATGCGTGGAAGCTGGCCCTAGTGCTCCCCTCTCTCCTCTAGTCCCTTGGTTTCCACTTTGTGGATTTGATTTTCCTGCCAGTGGAAAGGGTGTATTTAGGAAAGTCATATGTTGAGGGTGAGTTAAATCTCCTTTGAGGTGATTCCTGCATGCTGTCGGGGTTACCACTATTGTGAGGCAGGGGACAATAAGAGGTGGGGTAAACTCCAGTGTTAGGCACAGGGGGCAGGGCAGGGTGGATGGGGAGTGGAGAAGGGATGAGTAGCCTCCTGTGGCTTCCCTCAGGGGGAAATTCTTCCTTGTAGTAAACAGGACAGTTACCCGCTTTGGTGAGGCACAGTCGCATATAGGAATAATATCAGAGTCTAGAGTGTAGCATGACCTGGTCAGATCTTTAGCAACTTTCAGCGGGGTTGGTTCATCATCACATCACTCATTTTGAAGATAGTGAATCTAGACTCCATAAACCCTACCTCTTGAGTGAGTCCCGCACAGGGAGTAAGTGGGGGGCTGGGATGAACTCTCTCTGATCACACATTGACTAGCCCTAGATCTTACCCTGGGAGTAAGAAGTCGCAGGAGCCAGGAAAGAGCTTAGCAGAGAGTGGTGCAAGACAGCATCAACTTGAGTGAACACAGGGATGACACTGGAGTTCTGATATCAGCCTCAGGTACAGCCATGTCCAGAGGGGAGGCATTTGTGTTTGAAACTTTGGGAGGACTGCCCCCAGGTAATGCTCAGGATGGGAAAGAAGTTAGCATGAGCACCCGGCACCAGGAGAAATATTAAAGAAGTGATGTTTAGTGCCAGAAGGGCTCATAATGTGGCCTCTCAGTGTCATTGAGGGCATGGGAAGTGTCTGCTTCCAGGAGGAAAGGTATAAGAAGTGGCACCATATAGGATCTGAGGTTGGTTGCAGTGGGCTCCCCGGCGTGAGCATGAGGCAGGTGCTGAGGTGGTCCTATGTGGGCCTGAGATGAGCCTCAGCCGAGATCTGGAAGGGAGCTCAGGGGCCTGGGAGACGAGCTCTGTGTTTGGACCCTTGGGAGTTTACCTGTCCTCAGGGTCTCCTCTGCTTTGGACAAGGGTGTAGGTGGTTGAGGTTGGCACTTTGGGACTGACATCTTCCTGAAGTGTTCTGGGATGCTGAGCTCTGAGACACTCTGTGTGTGGAGGGGCAAAGGTGAAGGGAACAAAGTGAAAAGAAAAGATTGTTACATTGTTGATTTTGGAGGGGCAAGAGGTAGGAAGGAGGGATTAACACCGGCTGGGCGAGATATATGAATCCCTCTAATCTAGTCACCAGCCTTGCACTGGCCTAGCCCTCCTTCCTTCTTTGTTTCTACTTAAAAAGGTATTAGGAGACGAACATTTTGAGGAGGATTTGTTTCTCAGTGATGTTGCTGAGGAAAGGAGCATTGGGAGGTGTCAGCAGAGCTGCCATGGCCTAGCCACAGAGAATGAGGAAGGGTGAGCAAGGCTGGGAAGAACTCCAGGCATGGCCCAATGCACATAGAGTCAATGATGTTGGACTTGTTGATTACCCTGGGAGCAAGTGAAGGAAATAGTGTCCTGAAAGTGTGAAGGGACTTATGCGCAGTGGCTATGGAGTGGGCACCTCAGAGTGATTAATTAGCAGACAGAAGATCTGCCTTTACTGGGCCTCGGTTCCCTTTCTGGACGGATGGTACAATGATTTAGGCCTGGATTGGAATCTAACATATCTTTATTTTTGTGTAGCAACCCCTTGAACAGCTGGTGACTGTTTCTCTGGAGCTTATGGGTCAGAACGGCTCCTGCCTCTCTTTGGCTGTTGGGGGAGAGTGTGTGTGTTAATGCGGAGGAGTAAGGGTACATGTGGCAGTAAGTGTTCATATGAATAGTAGTTGTTCTCTTTAATCTGTAGGATGAAATGGATGGATGAGGTGTTCTAAAGCACCTTCCTGCTTTTACATTCTCTATTAAGCTCCCAAATCTTTTCCTTTGGGAAGGAGGAAAGGGACAAGTCTTTGGGAACCTCTTTCCCCAGCATCCCTTCCTCCAGCACAGCCAAGATTTACCCCATGGAGCTGTGATGGAAGATAACCCTTCATGGCCTCCTGGAGGCGTGGTGCTGGATTAGGCAGTGTCTGCAGAGGACAGGCCAGCATTAGACTCTCAGGTCATTCTGGTTGGCCCTGGGCCCTGCACAGGACTTTACCCTGTCATCTGGATCCTGTCTTTCTATTTTTCTCTTTCTCCTTTTGCCATGTTTTCCTCATTTATACAACTGTCTGTGTGTGTCATTCTGGGTGCCTTGTGGTGTCTGTGTGCGTAGCCTGTGTTTCGGTATGTCCTGTTGATGCAGCGTAATTATATAGCGTACACTAAACTTTGTGGGGTGTATGTTTGTGTTGATAATGGATATCCATTCCAACTTATATCTACACATGCACATGTGATTACTGGTGTGCGCGGTTTCATCGAAATAACACCAATTTTTGTATTGTCTCTGCGCTTTAACATGTGTGTGCATGATTTAGAATATACGGTGTTGTGTCTGTGTGAAACAAGATGTACATGCTGCATATTCATATTGTCGTCGCATTCGGCTGGGTGACTGCATATAAATTATGGATGTTTTCATGTGTGCATTCAGGTGTTGTCGTGTGGGAGCTTATGTGGAGCCCATGTTGCAGCAGCTGAACATCTGATATTTTCCACTGTGCTACCAAACCTGTATTTGGATTAAAACTATCCTGCTTGACTCCATTTTCTATGCTTAGAAACCAGAACTGTGGGAATCTTTCTATGGGCATAATCTTAATTAAACTCATTACCAAGACCGTGGGGTGCTTTATCATCTTTCCATTTTTCCAAATAAGTTGGGCAGGGCCCCGAAGTCGGTTGTAAGTGACTTGGTTTCTGCATTCACAATAAGGTGGGAATATGGCTTATAGTCTTATGTGTCGGCGGGCATATATATGTATATACCGCATCCTCATATATACCACGTATACATATATACGCTTCATATACGCCATATGCTATATAATATACATAAGCTTACCTTTGCACACTTATATTTTTAGAGATGGAGTTTTGCTCTTTGCTTTGTGCCCAGGCGAATTTTAATACCAGTGCAGGCGCAGCTCACTGCAACTACCTGCGCCTCCTGGGTTCAAATTTGGTTCCTGCAACCCTCAACCTCACGTCGCGCTGGATTCCTACATGCTGGCAATTTTGTGATACTTTAGTAGACACGGGGTTTCACCATGATCGGGCTGATTTCAAACTCTGACACCGGGCGTCGCCACTCCCCAACGTGCTGCTGGGATTACAGGCGTGAGCTACCACGCCTGGCTGTGAATGTAAATTTCGTGCTGTTAACCACCACTTGGACTGCCAGGTCTCGCTTGTTTTTCTTTATGAAACATTAGAAAAACTGCTTGTAATCTCTTGTGTTTCTTCAAATACTTCTGTGTAAACATGTAACAAAAGGTTTCAAAATGTTAGAAGAAAGTCTTTTAATAGAAGGGAGACTTGACCTTCTGTAGTGTTTGTACTCTTTGGAACCTTAACCAAAGACGTAGCTGGCCAGTGTACCCCTCAGGCCATTGGCAATGAAGCAGTGGGGGAGTTGGGGTACCAGTGGTTGTGGTCAGAGAATGAAATGTCTGTGTTTGACATTTCAGAGTGATGACAAGGATTAGGGTGGGGCTGTGGGAATGTTGGCTGAAATAGAGTGAAGAAGGTTAAAGAAGAGAAGAAAGTCAAGATTCTTTTCTTCTGAGTGTTTGGATAACTCACATCCATGGCCATGAAGTTCCTCCCTACCAGGAAAATGGCAGGACTTAGAGTTCAGAGATGGGAAAGAAGTTGGATAGATGACAGGGATGAACAACTTTTTTTTTTTTTTCTTTTTTGAGTGGAGTCTTGCTCTGTCACCCAGGCTGGAATGCAATGGTGTAATCTTGGCCCACTGCAACCTTCGCTTCTTGGGTTCAGCCAATTGTCCTGCCTCAGCCTCCCAAACAGCTGGGATTACAGCCACCCGCTATCATGCCCGGCTAATTTTTGTATTTTTATAGAAATGGGGTTTTGCCATGTTGGCCAGGCTGGTCTTGAACTCATGACCTTAGGTGATCCATCTGCCTCAGCCAACCAAGGTGTTTGGATTACAGGGATGAGCTGCCATGCCTGAACAACATTTTTTTTTTTTTTTTAGACAGAGTCTCGCTGTGTCACTCAGGTTGGAGTGCAGTGGTGCAATCTTGGCTCACTGCAAGCTCCACCTCCTGGGTTCATGCCATTCTCCTGCCTCAGCCTCCCAAGTAGCTGGGACTACAGGTGCCCGCCACCATACCTAGCTAATTTTTTGTATGTTTAGTAGAGATTCTGTCTCAAAAACAAAACAAACACAAACAAACTTGATGCAACTATATGCTGCCTATAAGAAACTCACTTTACCTGTAAAGGTGCATATAGACTGAAAGTACATAGATGGAAAAATATATTCCATGCAAACAAAAACCAAAAGCAAGCAGGAGTCGCTGTAACTTATACCAGTTAAAATGGATTTTAAGGCCGGGTAGATGCAGTGGTTCACGCCTGTAATCCTAGCACTTTGGGAGGCTGAGGTGGGTGGATCATGAGGTCAGGAGATGGATACCTTCCTGGCCAACATGGTGAAACCCCGTCTCTACTAAAAATACAAAAATTAGCCAGGCGTGGTGGCGTGCACCTGTAGTTCCAGCTGCTGGGGAGGCTGTGGCACGAGAATCACTCGAACCTGGGAGACGGAGGTTGCAGTGAGCAGAGATCGCACCACTGCACTCCAGCATCGGTGACAGAGCGAGACTCCAAAACAAAAAACAAAAAACAAAACAAAACAAAACAAAAAATGACAAAAAGAACCCCAATTTTAAATCAAAAACATTAAAAATAAAAATGAAACAAAGAATGAACCTGGAGGGTGGAGGTTGCAGTGAGCCAATATCGTACCACTGCACTCCAGCCTCAGTGACACAGCGAGACTCCGTCTCCAAAAACAAAACAAAACAAAACAAAACATGACAAAAAGAACCCCAATTTTAAATCAAAAACATTAAAAATAAAAATGAAACAAAGAATGAACCCGGGGGGTGGAGGTTGCAGTGAGCCAAGATCATACCACTGCACTCCAGCCTGGGCAGCAGATCAAGACTCTATCTCTAAACAAAAAACAAAAAACAAAAAAATTCTGGCAGCATTACATTTCTTAGTCCCAGAAAGAGGGGCATGTGACTAGGCATAAAATGACCCAGGTTCCATTTCATGCACACACCCTCTGGAGCACAAATCTCCTTCTCTCTATCCCACTTAGATCTGGGTTTGTCTCTTGTCTCTGTATCTCTTTGTTTCTTTGCCTTTCTCTTTGTTCATCTCCATCTCCAACTTTTTGTCTAGTTGGATTTCTCTCTGAGTCACTGGTGCATTCACTCTTTGGGTTCCTCTTGATTCTCTTCTCAGTCATATGTCACTTTTTCATTCTCTGTGTCACTGAAACTTTTTTCCTGTCTTATTCTTTCTGTTTCTATCTGCTTCTGTCTGTTTCTTTGAATTGTCTTTTGTCTCTGTGTCCTCCTTGACATTGTCTTTGACTCATTGAATCTCTCATCTCTATTTTGTTTTGTTTTGTTTTGTTTTTGAGACAGAGTTCCGCTCTTGTTGCCCAGGCTGTAGTGCAGTGGCGCGATCTCGGCTCACTGCAACCTCCACCTCTCGGGTTCAAGCAATTCTCCTGCCTCAGTCTCCTGAGTATCTGGGATTACAGGTGCCTGCCACCACGCCTGGGTAATTTGTGTGTGTGTGTGTGTGTGCGCGCGCACGCGCGCGCATGTATTTTTTATTAGAGACAGGGTTTCACCATGTTGGTCAGGCTGATCTTGAACTCTTGACCTCAGGTGATCCACCTCTTTGGCCTCCCAAAGTGCTGGGATTACAGGTGTGAGTCACCAAGCCTGGCCTCATCTCTATTTTGATCTCGCTCTGGTTCTGTTTCTGTGCACTTCTATTTTCTCTCAATCTTGACCTCTGTCTCCATCACATAATACCTGGCATAATCTGCCATGCTCTGAATTTCTCTGCCTCAAGTCCTCTGCAATTATTTTTCCTCTTTAGCTTGCTTCTACTTTTTAGTTCAAGTTCCTCCACTCCTGGCTTCCTATCTGGAGGTGGGATGGTGAGGGGAGCTGTTCTAAGAGTACTTGCTCTCTCCCTTCCTGTCTGAATCAGAAAACCAGACTCACAACCAACCACCTTCACCACACACACACCACCACTGCAAGATGGTTAAGAGATTAGTCCTGAATGGGTGTTAAGTGCTGGGGGGTGAGGATCAGAATGGGATGGGGAGGTGAAAGCTAAGAGAGTCAAAGGAGATGGGCTCAGCTGAGTCTCTACTCCAAGAAAGACATTCTAGCAGCAGATCCAAGAGACAAAAGGTGGCACTGTGAGTCACTCAGTTTTCCCAGAATTTCCACCACTTCTGGACACAGGATGCCTCAGCTCAGTCAGCCAAACCCCATTCCCCAAACCTACAGATACCTTGAGGGATTCAGTTTCCAAGTCTGAGAATACAGTCGCATGAAAAGGACATTGAATTTTGATAAATAGCATATGTGGGTAGGATATGATATCCACGAAGTTAATTTCAGAACATTAAGGCTTTGAAAATATTTGGTGCTGAAAAGGTAGTGAATCACTTTCTAGATTATTAAGGAGCGCAATCACTAATTGTGCTAGAGGAGACGTTCCCCTCCAGAGACTGCGGTTCAGGGGTGATCCCTACACCTTAGACTTTCCAAATACACACACACACACACACACACACACCCCGACACACACTACAGCAAAGTTCTTTTTTATTTCTTTTTTTAAATTTGATACAGCAAAGTTCTGATACACCAACACAGGTAACCTTTGATTATTGTTATTTAACATTATCTTGAGTAGAAAACAAGAACTTTTTGAATAAACCCTTTCCATTGATTTATTTATCTTGTTTTCTAAATCTTCAGCTTACTTTGCTTATTAATATTCTAGTGTTCCATTACATAGTAGAGTGGCTGTAGTTAATGATAATACATTGCATATTTCAAAATAGTTAGAAGAGAGGATTTTGAATGTTCTTACCACAACGAAATGACAAATGTCTCAGTAATGGATATAATAATTACCTGAATTTGATTGTTATACATTGCATACATGTATCAAAACATCACACTATACCCCACAAATATGTACAATTATTAATGGATATAATAATTACCTGAATTTGATTGTTATACATTGCATGCATGTATCGAAACAGCACACTGTACCCCACACATTTGTACAATTATGTGTCAATTAAAAAAATTTAATTGATTAATTAGGGTTACCTTAATTAAATAATGAACAAAGAGTTTTCCTTATTGTCTATCAAGGCTTTCTAAAACAACATGGTCTGCCAGCTGCGGTGGATCACGCCTGTAATTCCAGCATTTTACGAGGCTGACGGGGGTGGATCACTTGAGGCCAGGAGTTTGAGACCAGCCTGGCCAACATGGTGAAACCACATCTCTAGAAAAATACAAAAATTAGCTGGGCATGGTGATATGCGCCTGTAGTCCTAGCTACTTGGGAGGCTGAGGCATGAGAATTGCTTGAACCCGGGAGGCAGAAGTTATAGTGAAATGAGATCACGCCACTACACTCCAGCCTGGGTGACAGAGTGAGAATCTGTCTCAAAAAATAAAAATAAAAAAAAATAAAACAACATGGTTTCCCTATTTGATAGATGGTGAAACAAGTCCCAGAGGTTAAGTGACTTGCCCAGTGAAGAAAAGACAGAGCTGCTACTTGTACCCAGATTGTCTGGATCCTAAAATCAATAGCCTAAAAAGAGAATAATCTGCCTCTTCACACCCCACCGAGAAATTCTGTTCAGTTCTGTTGAGCTGAGAGAGAAGAACAGGCAGACTGGAAATATGAAGAAAGGGGAATGGCCCCGGAGGATTTCCCTGTGTGAATTCAATTTACCCTTATTCAGATGGGAGATTGTAGGTTATATAACCACCCCCTATATAAAGCAATCACTTCCCCGATGACATTCAAACCCGGAAGGCTTGAGATGTCCAGAATTTGTTCACCGGATTTCCGAGGTATGGCTGATCTCCCAGGACCCTGTTGGGCAGGAATCTGGTGCCAGGACAGAACCTGTTGACCTGGCACACCATGGAGCTGGGAGGGGGCTGTCTCACCATCTTTCACTCTGTATCTTGCCTGCTCGATCTCCTCTCCAATTTGCTTTGGAAACCCGAATAGATAAGGAGCAGGAAAGCTGCTTGAGTCCTACACCGAATTCCTTTCTGGGGAACCTGCTGCAGTGAAGTTCAGACTGGCGGCTGCGTTCAGTCTCATGGCAGGAAGGTGGTGTGTCTGTCTCTCTAGCGCTTAGAGCGAAAACTAATCACTGTAGCCAGATTCACATAGAACCTTATGCCTTCTAAGATATCTCAGAAACTCACAGACTTTGCAAATCTTAGAATTCTGAAATTCCGGAATCGCAAAAGAGTATTTGAAACACACATTCTGGTGCACTGAAATAAGACTTTCATGATCTCAGGACTTTGGAATCACAGTACATTATATTTTTAAACACAAGGACACTTTGACTCAGGTTGTCTTAGCGCTTTGAGACTTGGTATCATGAAGTCTTCAGATTCTAGAAATTTAACATTTCAGAGAGAGAAGTATGAATCTTGGAATTTATCGAATCCAGGTCCATTATTTTATAGATGAGAACAGTAAGTCTTGTGGGGAGGGATGAGCTTTTGCCTAGGATGACAGAAGCCAAGACTTCCGTGTCTGTTTCCCAGTAGTCCTTCCAAGCCCAGATTTACTTTGATTCCTTAGTACCATGTTTATATCCCCTGGAAATCACCATCCTCTAAAATCCTATTGGCCTATATATGGTACTCCAATCAGCCCCTCCTCTTGTGTTTTCCTTCACTCCAAGCTCAGGGAGAAATACAGCCCTGTGTTCACTGTGTACATGGTCTCCGGTCAGTGGTGGTTTTATGTGGACGTGAAGCAGTGAAGGAAGCCTTGATAGACCAAGCGGATGAGTTCAGTGGCCGTGGAAAACTGGCTTCAGTAGAGCAAAACTTCCAAGGTCATGGTAGGTAGCAACAACAACAAAAACAATAAAACCAGAAATGACTGCAATGTACTCCCTCTATGCCAGGTTCTTTGGTAAGTAAGTACTCTACATGACTTATTGCATTGCCTCCCTTAGGAGAGCTGTTAACATTATACTAATGTTGTCAATGAAAAAACTAAGATAGGCAGAGCGTGGTGGCTCACGCCTGTAATCCCAGCACTTTGGGAGGTTGAGGCAGGTGGATGACCTGAGGTCAGGAGTTTGAGACCAGCCTGGCCAACATGGTGAAACCCCATTTCTACTAAAAATTAAAAAAAATTAGCTGGGCATGGTGGTGCACACCTGTAATCCCAGGTGCTCAGGAGGCTGAGGCAAGAGAATCGCTTGAACCCTGGAGGCAGAGGTTATAGTGAGCTGAGATCGCACCATTGTACTCCAGCTTGGGCAACAAGAGAGAAACTCTGTCAAAAAAAAAAAAAAAAAAAAAGGAAAAAGCTAAGATAAAGGATAAAGGTTAGATAATGTCACACAGTAAGTGGTAAGATCATTTTATTTTGAGCCTTTGCCATCTGACTCTAAACAGTTTTCTGTATTATTTCTGCCCTTATTTTCAATGGATTAGCAATATATATAATATATATATTTATATATATATATACACACATTTTTTTTTTTTTTGAGACAGAATTTGACTCTTGTTACCCAGGCTGGAGTGCAGTGGCATGATCTCGGCTCATCACAACCTCTGCCTCCTGGGTTCAAGCGATTCTCGTGCCTTATCCTCCAGAGTAGCTGGGATTACAGGCATGCACCACCACACAGGGCTAATTTTGTATTTTAAGTCGAGATGGGGTTTTTCCATGTTGGTCAGGCTGATCTCGAACTCCCAACCTCAGGTGATCTGCCCGCCTCAGCCTCCCAAAGTGTTGGGATTACAGGTGTGAGCCTCCGAGCCTGGGGGATTAGCGATATTCTTTATGCACCCATAGCCAGCCCTCATAGCCCTCATAACCAACCTTATTTCTCATCTTCCTATACTTATACACATACCTAACCCCATAGGTCTCTGCCTCCTTCTCTTAGGTAGATCTCTTTCTCTCATGCATCCATCTCTAACTGCCCACATCCTTCAATTCCAAGCAGGCTCACCACATTCTGTCTGTCTGTCTGTCTGTCTGTCTATCTATCTATCTATCTATCTATCTATCTATCACCTTTTCTTCCTTCTGTCCATCGATCCATATCCATCAGAAAATCCATTCATTATTCTTTCTATGAAAATATCTTTCACTCTATTATCTATACATCGGTCAATTAACTTTCTATTTATTCATCTATTTGTCATTCCATCCATTCATTAATGCTTTCATCATTCATACATCTATGAATCTCTCTATCCACTCTCCAACCGTCATTCACTCAGTTATTTTTTTATTTATCCAACTCCACCTCTCCTTCCTGTAAGAAACACTGTTCGATCTCCCCTATCACTCCTGCACTGATTCCCTTTTCCTCCACCTCAGTCTGGACTTTTTTTTTTTTTTTTTTTTTTTCTTTCCCGAGGATCCTGCAGAGAGGGAACCTTACTCTCTTCATTGAGCCTTGAAGGTTGAGGATGGCTTCCTGGACAGCACAGTCTAGAGCTTTCATAATCTTTCCCCATCACTGTGTAGCACCGAGTTGAACACAGCAAGGGGAGGGAGGCAGAAGCCTGAGACTGAGATCTTGGCAGCTGTGGCTCTGGCCAATGGAGAACGATGGAGGATTCTCCGACGCCTCTCCCTGACCATCTTTTGGGACTTCAGGATGGGAAAGAGGAGCATTGAGGAGCGAATTCAGGAGGAGGCCAGCTACCTACTGGAGGAGTTCTGGAAGACCAAGGGTATGGGGGCCACAAGGGGGAGGGCCACTAGGTGACTGGGTGGTTATGGAGCTCTCAGTCATAAGAAAATGGGCTTTCGTGGGGGAAAGCTCTGGAATGGAAGAAGAGGGAAAATATTAAGAATCCACTGAGATTTCTGGCCAGCTTCTGTATTAAGAGTTTACATGAGCTGGCATGGTGGCACAGGCCTGTAGTGTCAGCCACTTGTGGGGCTGAGGCTGGAGGTTGCTTGAGTCCAGGAGTTCAAGGTTGCAGTGAGCTATGATCATGCCACTGCACTTCAGTATGGGAGACACAGTGAGACTGTGTCTCTTAAAAAACAACAACAACAACAAAACAGTTAACATGGAAGACCCTTAGGGACCACTCATCTAGAAACTATAATCAGTGGATCTCAGGGGGTCTGTGAGCTCTTGATATCCTATGCGGATATTGGTGACGTGACTTTGTGACTTTTCCTGAAGACAGGCTCAAATTTCATTACATTTGTCTATCTGTATTGTGGTAAAAAAAATACATAACATAAAATTTACCATATTCACCCTTTTAAGTGTCCAGTTCAGTACTGTTAAGTATATTCATGTTGTGAAAAAAAATTTTGAACTTTTTTATCTTGCAAATCTGAAACTCTATACTCATTTCATTGTGATTTTAAAAGAGTTCAGTCCCACCAAAAAATAAGGTCTAGAAACACTGGGGTCTATAGAGAAAAGATACAGAGGCTGAAAAACAAACAAACAAACAAACAAAAAAAAACCAGAGAAAAATAGATAAGAGGTAGAAATGGAGACACATTTTCTCTACATCCGAGGCTCCTTGCCTGGTCTACGTGGGTGATTAACAGGTCTATATAAAAGCTTCAAATGCCCATGTACCCCAGACATTATTCATAAAATTGTGTATTTGTGAATATGTGCGTTATTCTAGAGAAATTCTTCCCAGATCTACCGATCTTGTTTTACAGAAGGTGTAGGTGAGGGCAAGGGAAAGATTTTGTTTTGTTTTGTTTTGAGACAGAGTCTTGCTCTTGTTGCCCAGGCTGGAGTGCAGTGGCACGATCTCAGCTCACTGCAACCTTCACCTCCCAGCTTCAAGCGATTCTTCTGCCTCAGCCTCCTGAGTAGCTGGGATTACAGGCACCTGCCACCACGCCTGGCTAATTGTTGTATTTTTAGTAGAGATGGGGTTTCGCCATGTTGGCCAGGCTGGTCTCTAACTCCTGACCTCGTGATCTGCCCACCTCGGCCTCCTAAAGTGCTGGGATTACCAGGCATGAGCCACCACATCCGGCCGGGAAGGATTTTTTTAATTACCCAAATGGAATCATCGGTAGAGCTAGACAGAATTCAGGAACTTTTATAATGTGTCCCTTATCCCACTTTTCCCCAAATATGTGAGTCTCTAACATCAACACATTTAAGTAATAATAATAAAAAATAATGATTAAGCTCAGCTAGGTTTTCTTGAGTGCTTACTGTATGCCAGGCTTTGTGCTAATTATTTTATACAGATAATGATATTGAATCCTCATGAATCAATGAAATGGTTCCCAAACCAATTTGCCAATTGGCCAATCTAGACCCAAAACACAAAAATGAAGTGGCTCACACATGCAATTAAGTAGTAGAGCTGGGACTCAGATGCATCACTGTGACTCCACACCCCATATTCATGACCATGGCCTCCAACATAAACAATTTCCACTGCCCAGGTGCCCCCATCGACCCCACCTTCCTGCTAAACTGCAGCGTTTCCAACATTATCAGTTCTGTTGTCTTTGGAAGTTGCTTCGACTATGAGGACAAGCAGTTCCTGAATCTGCTGCAGTTGATCAATGAGAGTTTCATTGAGATGAGCACTCCCTGGGCGCAGGTGCCCACCCAGCCACCTCTCTTTCCATGCACCAACCCCAGTTAACTAAGCACCTTCCTATACCCCACTTGATCCTCCTTAGACGCCTGGGAGGTGAGTACAGTAGTTCCCCCTGATTGCTGGGAGATATGTTCAAGACCCCCGTGGATGCCTCAAGCCATGGATAGTGCCCATTCTATAGATACTACGTTTTTCTGGTATATACATATCATGATAAAATTCAATGTATAAATTGAGTGCAGTAAGAGACTGGCATTCATAAGTAATAAAATAGAACAATTATAACAATATATTCTAACAACAGTTATGTGAATATACTCTTTGTCTCTCAAAATATCTTATTATATGTAATATTTTTAGATTGAAGTTGACTACACACATAACTGCAATGGTGGAAGGCAAAACCAAGGTGAAGGGGGAACTACTGTCTCAATAGGACCCAACTTCTGGGAAGCAAAAGGGCCTCACCTGATTCTTAGACCCAGCACTGGACTTTGAGCCCAGCTGTCCAACTCCAGACTCAGCCCATGAGGGCCCCTGGCACCCATCACTGACAAAGTCCTCTTGCCTATTTCCGCAGCTATATGACATGTACTCTGGAATCATGCCGTATTTGCCAGGAAGACACAATCACGTCTACTACTTGATAGAAGAGCTCAAGGACTTCATTGCCTCCAGGGTCAAGATCAACGAAGCATCCTTTGACCCCCAAAACCCTCGGGACTTCATTGACTGCGTTCTCATCAAGATGCACCAGGTACCTCCTCTTCTTCCACTGGTCCTTCTCTCTCATCTCCCCAACCTCCAGTCCCTGCAACTTTCAACCAATCTGTAAACATTGAGGGCAAAACAACACAAAAGAAACAACCAGATAAACAAGCATTATTTCACAGGGTTTACTTTTATCTGTAGATGAATATAGAAACTGTAAAAGTATAAACTGTTACAGCTTTAAAACAGACTCTGAATCTTGAAATTTCAGGAATTTGGAAAATTTAGGAACTTGGAAACTTAAAATCTTCCACCTTATACATGCCAGAGAGTTACAACTGTAGTTTTGAGTCTTAGAATTTCAGAAACTTAGAAATTTAAAGTTTTGAAGTGTAAGACTTTAAGCATTTAAGTTAAAGTTAAAAGATTTGAATGTGTAGGGACAGTAGGGTATAGAATTTAAATTTCCAAGGCCAAATGTTCAGTAACATAAAAATATAAATTTACAAATGTATAAAACTCTAAGAAATGATGATGCAGAAATGTTAACCTTCTGAATTTGTATAGCCCTCCACTTCCCTCCCCCTCCAGCCTTACCTTCCACCTCATGAGCAGCAGGACGCCGTAGTGCAGGGTGGTGCTGACGTTCTCGGTGCCTGCAAAGAAGAGGTTCAGTGAAGTCAGCACCAGGTTCTTCAAGTAGAACTCCATGTTTGGGTTCTTCTCCTCCTGCAGGGAGAGGGAGCTTTAGGCCAGTCTCACTCCTCTTGCCCTTAAGGCGTGCCACCACATCTGGCTAATATTTTAAAAAATTTTGTTGTAAAGACCGCCTCCTGCCGTGTTGCCCAGGCTGGTCTCAAACTCCTGGGCTCCAGCAGTCCTCCTTCCTCAGCCCCACAAAGTGCTGGGATTTCAGGTGTGAGCCACTACACACAGCCCAGATTATTTATTTATTTATTTATTTATTTATTTATTTATTTATTTATTTATAAGTAGACTGGGTTCATGCCTGTAATCCCAGCACTTTGGGAGCCTGAGGTAGGCAGGTTTATTTTCTGAGATGGAGTCTTGCTATGTCACCCATGCTGTAGTGTAGTGGCGTGATCTTGGCTCACTACAGTCTCCACCTCCCCAGTTCATGAGATTCTCCTGCCTCAGCCTTCCAAGTAGCTGGGATTACAGGTGTGCACCACCATGCTCAGCTAATTTTTGTATTTTTAGTAGAGATGGGGTGAAACCTTGGCTCTACTAAAAATACAAAAAAATTAGCGAGCTGTGGTGGTGGGCACCTGTAATCCCAGCTACTCTGGAGGCTGAGGCAGGAGAATCGCTTGGACCGTGGAGGCGGAGGTTGCAGTGAGCCGAGATCGTGCCAATTGCACTCCAGTCTGGGCAACAAGAGCGAATCTCCATTTTAAAAAAATAAATAAGTTACCTAGTCTGTAATATTTTGTTATAGTAACATGAAACAGAGTAAGATAGATAGATGATTGATAGAATAGAACAAATCATATTGGGAATGGGTTAAAATGTTAACCTAAGGTGAATCTGCTTAAAGAGTAGTATTATTGGCCGGGCACGGTGGCTCAAGCCTGTAATCCCAGCACTTTGGGAGGCCGAGACGGGCGGATCACAAGGTCAGGAGATCGAGACCATCCTGGCTAACACGGCGAAACCCCGTCTCTACTAAAAACACAAAAAATTAGCCGGGCGAGGTGGCGGCGCCTGTGGTCCCAGCTACTCAGGAGGCTGAGGCAGGAGAATAGCGGGAACCCGGGAGGCGGAGCTTGCAGTGAGCTGAGATCTGGCCACTGCACTCCAGCCTGGGCGACAGAGCGAGACTCCGTCTCAAAAAAAAAAAAAAAAAAAAAAAAAAAAAAGAGTAGTATTATTATTATTTTTGCTGTTTTATGTTTTACTTTTTTTTTTTATTATTATACTTTAAGTTCTAGGGTACATGTGCACAATGTGCAGGTTTGTTACATATGTATACATGTGCCTTGTTGGTGTGCTGCACCCATTAACTCGTCATTTACGTTAGGTATATCTCCTAATGCTATCCCTCCCCCCTACCCCCTCACCACAATAGGAGCCGGTGTGTGATGCTCCCCTTCCTGTGTCCAAGTGATCTCATTGTTCAATTCCCCCCGTGAGTGAGAACATGCGGTATTTGAGTGAGAACATGCGGTATTTGGTTTTCTGTTCTTGCGATCGTTTGCTGAGAATGATGGTTTCCAGCTGCATCCATGTCCCTACAAAGGACATGAACTTATCCTTTTTTATGGCTGCATAGTATTCCATGGTGTATATGTGCCACGTTTTCTTAATCCAGTCTGTCACTGATGGACATTTGGGTTGATTCCAAGACTTTGCTATTGTGAATAGTGCCACAATAAACATACGTGTGCATGTGTCTTTATAGCGGCATGACTTATAATCCTTTGGGTATATCCCCAGTAACGGGATGGCTGTGTCAAATGGTATTTCTAGTTCTAGATCCTTGAAGAATCGCCACACTGTTTTCCACAATGGTTGAACTAGTTTACAGTCCCACCAACAGTGTAAAAGTGTTCCTATTTCTCCACATCCTCTTCAGCACCTGTTGTTTCCTGATTTTTTTAATGATTGCCATTCTAACTGGTGTGAGATGGTATCTCATTGTGGTTTTGATTTGCATTTCTCTGATGGTGAGTGATGATGAGCATTTTTTCATGTGTCTGTTGGCTGTATGAATGTCTTCTTTTGAGAAGTGTCTGTTCATATCCTTTGCCCACTTTTTGATGGGGTTGTTTGTTTTTTTCTTGTAAATTTGATTGAGTTATTTATAGGTTCTGGATATTAGCCCTTTGTCAGATGAGTAGATTGCAAAAATTTTCTCCCATTCTGTAGGTTGCCTGCTCACTCTGATGGTAGTTTCTTTTGCTGTGCAGAAGCTCTTTAGTTTAATTAGATCCCATTTGTCAATGTTGGCTTTTGTTGCCCTTGCTTTTGGTGTTTTAGACATGAAATCCTTGCCCATGCCTATGTCCTGAATGGTATTACCTAGGTTTTCTTCTAGAATTTTTATGGTTTTAGGTCTAACATTTAAGTCTCTAATCCATCTTGAATTAATTTTCATATAAGGAGTAAGGACAGGATGCAGTTTCAGCTTTCTACTTACGGCTAGCCAATTTTCCCAGCACCATTTATTAAATAGGTAATCGTTTCCCCATTTCTTGTTTTTGTCAGGTTTGTCAGAGATCAGATGGCTGTAGATGTGTGGTATTATTTCTGAGGGCTCTGTTCTAAGTCATGCTGCTGTAAAGACACATGCACACGTATGTTTATTGCCGCACTATTCACCATAGCAAAGACTTGGAATCAACCCAAATGTCCATCAGTGACAGACTGGATTAAGAAAATGTGGCACATATACACCATGGAATACTATGCAGCCATAAAAAAGGATGAGTTCATGTCCTTTGTAGGGACATGGATGCAGCTGGAAACCATCATTCTCAGCAAACGATTGCAAGAACAGAAAACGAAATACTGCATGTTCTCACTCATAGGTGGGAATTGAACAATGAGATCACTTGGACACAGGAAGGGAAACATCACACACTGGCTCCTATTGTGGGGGGGTGGGGGAGGAATAGCATTAGGAGATATACCTAATGTAAATGACGAGTTAATGGGTGCAGCACACCAACATGGCACATGTATACATATGTAACAAACCTGCACATTGTACACATGTACCCTAGAACTTAAAGTATAATAATAATAAAAAATACTGAAATAACAACTCTATCAACCCAGGATTCTATGTCCAGCAAAAAGAACTTCCAAAAACAAACACAAAATGAAGATATTTTTAGATGTACAAAAGTTTAAAGAATTCATCACTGGTAGGTTTACAGAGTAAGAAATGTTAAAGAAAGTCCTTCAGGCAGACTACATTGTTACTAATTTTGTTCAAACAATCAATTATTCTTCTAAATGTTTAAATAATAGGGGAAAATCTTATATATTTACCATTTCTGGTGCTCTTCATTCTGTTGTGTAGACCCGTATTTCCATCTGGTCTCGTAGTTTTGTAGTTTCCCTTGTAACAGTCTTTTACCTCCTTGGTTAAATTTATTGCTAGGGTTTTTTTTTTTTTTTTTTTTCCCCAGGAGCTATTTTAAATGGGATTGCTTTCTTGATTTCTTCCTCAGCTAGTTATTGGTGCATAGAAATGCTACTTTTTTGTCTGTTGATTTTGTATCTTGAAATGTTGCTGAATTTATCAGATGTAAGAGTTTTTTTCATGGAGTCTTTCGTTTTTTCTAGAAATAAGATCATGCTGTCAGCAAAGAGAGACAAATTGATTTTCTCTTTTTCAATTTGGATGCCCTTTACTTATTTTTCTCTTGTCTGATTGCTCTGTCTAGGACTTCCGGTACTGTATTGAATAGGAGTGGTGAAAGTGATCATTCTTGTCTTGTTCCAGCTCCTTCAGAGAAGTTTTCAGCTTTTCCTCATTTAGTGTGATATTAGCTGTGAGTTTGTCATATGTAGCCTTTATTTTGTTGAGGTATGTTTCTCCTGTGCCTAATTTGTTGAGAGTTTTTGTCATGAAGGGATGTTGCATTTCACCAAATGCTTTTTCTGTGTCTATTGAGATGATCATATGGGTTTTGTCCCTCATTCTGGTGATGTGATGTGTGATGTATATTGATTTACATATGTTGAGCCATCCTTGCATCCCTGGGATAAATTCTACTTGATTATGGTGTAATCATACCATAATTTTCAATGTATTGTTGGATTTGTTTTGTGTATTAGTCCATTCTCACATTGCTATAAATAAACACCTGAGACTGGGTAATTTATAAAGAAACTAGGTTTAATTGGCTCATGGTTTCACAGGCTGTACAGGAAGCATGATGATGGCACCTGCTCAGCTTCTGAGGAGGCCTTAGGAAACTTTTACTCATGGCAGAAGGCAAATCGGGAGCCGGTGTCTTCACATGGCCAGAGCAGACAGAAGAGAAAGAGGAGGTATGTGCTATGCAGTTTTACAAGGCCAGCTATCATGAGAACTCAATTACTATACAGTACAAAGGAGGGATGGTGCTAAACCAAGAGAAATCGCCCCCATGATACATTGGGGATCCATGATGGATCCATGTTCCATTGCAGCAGGCTCCACCTCCTACACTGGGGATTACAATTCCATATGAGATTTTGGTGGAAACACAGATCTAAATCATAGCAGTTTGGTAATATTTTGTTGAAGATTTTTTGTCTATGTTCAGCAGGAATATTGGCTTATAGTTTCCTTTTTTGTTGCTGTGTCTGGTTTTGGTATCAGGGTAATATTGGCCTCAGGATGAATTGGGAAGATTTCCCTTCCCTTCATTTTTTTGAAAGAATTTGAGGAGAATTGGTGTTAGTTCTTTGTAAGTTTGGTAGAATTCAGCCATGAAGTCATCAAGTCCTGGAATTTTCTTTGTTGGGATAGTTTTTATTACTAATTCAACCTCCTTTCTCATCATTGGCCTTTTCAGGTTTTCTGTTTCTTTCTGCTTCAAACTCAGTGGGTTGGATGTGTCCAGGAATTTATCCATTTCCTCTAGATTCTCCAGTTTGTTAGTATATAATTGTTCATAATAGCCTCTGATGATCTTTTATATTTATGGTATCAGTTGCAATGTCTCTTTTTTATTTCTGAATTTAATTATTTGGGTCTTCTCTTTTTTTGTTCTTGGTTAGTGTAGCTCATGGTTGATTTATCATTTTTTCAAAAAACATTTTTCATTTCATCGATCCTTTGTATTTTTTTAAGTCTCTATTTTGTTTAGTTCTGCTCTGATGTTTATTCTTTCATTCTACTAATTTTGAGTTTGGTTTGTTCTTGCTTTTCTAGTTCCTTGAAGTGCATGATGAGATTGTTTATTGGAAACCTTTCTACTTTTTTGATGTAGGCATTCATTACTATAAGTTTCCCTCTTATTACTGCTTTTGCTGTATCCCATAGGTTTTTCTATATTTTGTTTCCATTTTCATTCATTTCAATACATTTTTTGGATTTTCTTCTTAATTTCTTCTGTGACTCAGTTGTCACTCAGGAGCATGTTGTTTAATTTCCTTGTATTTTTACAGTTTCCAAAGTTTCTCATGTTATTGCTTCTAGTTTTAATCCATTATGGTCTAAGAAGGTACTCAATATGATTTTGATTTTCAAAAATGTGTTGGGAGTTGTTTTGTGGTCTAACATATGATCTATCCCAGACAATGTTTCATGTGCTTATGAGAAGAATGTGTATTCTGTAGCTGCTGGGTAAAATGTTCTGAAAATATCTGTTAGATTCATTTGTTCTATGGTGCAATTTAAATCCCATGTTTCGTTGTTCATATTCTGTCTAGATGATCTGTCTAATGCTGAGAGTGGGATGTTGAAGTCCTCAACTATTATTGTGTTGGAGTCTATCTCTCCCTTCAGATCTAATAATATTTGCTTTGTATATCTGTGTGCTTCAGTGTTGGGTGCATATATGTTTAGAATTGTTATAACCTCTTGCTGAATTGATCCCTTTATTATTATGTAATGACCTTCTATGTCTCTTTTTACAGTTTTTGATTTAAAGACTGTTTCATTTATAAAACCTAACTATTCCTGCTCACTTTTGGTTTTCATTTGCATGGAATATCTTTTCTCATTTCTTTACTTTAATTACATATGTCTTTACAGTTGAGATGAGTTTCTTGTAGGCAGCATATAGTTGGGTCATGCTTTTTAAAAATTCATTTAGCCAGTCCGTTTCTTTTAAATGGAAAATTTAATCCATTTAATTCAAGGTTATTATTGATATGTGAGAGGTTAACCCTGTGATATTATTAGTTGGCTTGTGGTTATTTTGTATATCCTTTGTTCCTTTCTTTCTCTCTTATTGTTTATTATTGTAGTTTTGAGAGATAGGACTAGCTGGATTTCCCAGGCTGACTAAGAATTCCTAAGTCTAGCTGGGGAAGGTGACCACACCTACCTTTAAATATGGGGCTTGCAACTCAGCTCACACCAGACCAATCAGGTAGTAAAGAGGGATCACTAAAATACCAATTAGGCTAAAAGTAGGGGGTAAAGAAATAGTCAAATCATCTACCATCTGAGAGCACAGAGGGAGGAACAATGATTGGGATATAAACCCCAGGCAGTCGAGCAGAGAGTGGGCAATCCCCTTGGGGTCCCCTCATACTGTATGGGAGCTCTGTTTTCACTGTATTAAATCTTGCAACTGCACACTCTTCTGGTCCGTGTTTGTTCCAGCTCAAGCTGAGCTTTCGCTTGCCGTCCACCACTGCTGAATGCCGCCATCACAGACCCAATCCTGACTTCCACTCCTCTGGATCCGGCAGGGTGTCTGCTGTGCTCTGAACTAGTGAGGCGGCCATTGCCACTCCCATTTGGGCTAAAGGCTCGCCATTGTTCCTGCATGGGTAAGTGCCCAAGTTCATCCTAATCAAGCCAAACACTAGTCGCTGGGTTCCATGGTTCTCTTCCATGACTCATGGCTTCTAATAGAGCTATGACACTCACTTCATGGCCCAAGGTTCCATTCCTTGGAATCTATGAGGCCAAGAACCCCAGGTCAGAGAAGAAAAGGCTTGCCACCATCTTGGAAGTAGCCCACTCCATCTTGGGAGAGGCCTGCCACCATCTTGGGAGCTCTAACAACAAAGACCCCACCGTAACAGTTTGGTGGGTTTTTTGTTGTTGTTGTGCTACCATTTGAGTCTATTCTCTTCCTCATTTGTGTGTTTTCTCTACCAATGGGTTTTACATTTTGTGTGCTTCCTTATGTTAGATATCCTCCTTTTGCTTCTATGTGTAAGACTCCTTTAAGCATTTCTTGTAGGTCTGGTTTAGTGATGCTGAATTTACTCAGCTATTATTTGTTTGGAAAAGACTGTATTTCCTTTTCATTTATAAAGCATAACTTTTTCGGGTACAGTATCTTGGCAGATAGTTTTTTTTCTATCAGCACATTGAATATATGATCCCACTTTCTCCTGGCCTGTAAGGTTTCTGCTGATGAATCCACTGTTGATGGGCTCCTTTATAGATGGCTAAATGCTTTTCTCTCACTGTTTTTAGAATTTACTCTTAATCTTTGACTTTAAGCAGTCTGACTACAATGTGCCATGGAGAAGACTTTCTGCATTTGTAACTACCTAGGAATCTTGGAACTTCTTATATCTAGATGTCTAAATTTCTTGATAGACTTCAGAAGGATTTAGCTATTATTTCATTAAATAGGCTTTCTATCCCTTTTGTTTCCTTTTTGCCTTCTGGGATAGTGAAGATTTGAATAGTTGGTTGCTTTTTGGTGTTTTATATGTCAGGTATGCTTTGCTCAGTTTTTAAAAAATTTTTCTGAGTTTTTCAAAAGACCTGTCTGCAGGTTCTGAAACTCTTAATTTTCTTTGATCAGTCTGTCATTGAAGATTTCAATTTTGTTTTGTATTTAATTCAATGAATTCTTCAGTTCCAGAATTTCTGTTTGGTTCTTTTTTTTAATGATAGTGATCTGTTTGGTAAATTTCTCATTCATATTCATATTTCACTGAGCTTTCAAAATATCATTATTTTGAATTTTAAGGCATTTTATGGATTTCTTTTTCTTCTTCCTCTTTTTTTTTTTTGATGGAGTCTCACTCTGTAGCCTAGGATGGAGTGCAGTGTTGCGATATCAGCTCACTGCAACCTCCACCTCCCAGGTTCAAGTAATTCTAATGCCTCAGCTTCCCAAGTAACTGGGATTACAGGTGTGCACCACCATACCTGGCTAATTTTGTATTTTTAGTAGAGGTGGGGCCTCACCAAATTGACCAGGTTGGTCTCAAACTCCTGACCTCAAGTGATCCACTTGCCTCGGCCTCCCAAAGTGCTGGAATTACAGGCATGACAACCCCACCTGGCCTAGATTTATCTTTTATTAGAATCTCTTGCTGGAGAATTATTGTGTTCCTTTGGGGGTGTCATGTTTTCTTGCTTTTGCATGTTTCTTGTGTCTTTACGTTGATATCTGTGCATCTGGGATCATGGTTGCTTCTTTTAATTTTTTGAATCTGCTTTCATAGGGGAGGACTTTTTCCTGAAGATGTGTACCTATGGTGTTGATTGGGTTGGGCACTTTGACTTTGATTCTGGGTGCATACATTAGTGTACTTCCCATACGATTTTTTCCTCTGTAAACAGTGGCAGTGGACATGGCATGAGCAGTAGTAGTGGCAGGATAATCCTCTAGCTCCAAAATAGTCCATGCTGGTGTTGTTGGTGGTGTAATGGGCTGGATTTACAGAAAGGAGAACTACAGACCAATACCCTCATGAACATAGATTTAAAAATACTAAACAAAATTTTGGCAAATTAAATCTAACAGCATAAAACAAGTATACTGTATTATGGGATAAACACAATGGAAGTGGGTTTAACCAGGGATGCAAGGTTGGTTTAATGTTTGAAAATCAATTAAGGAAGCTCAGCATATTAACAAGCATATATATATTCATTAAAATATGTTATAGGATGTCAGGGACCCTAAATGGAGGGACTGGCTGGAGCAGCAGAAGAGGTACATAAATTGTGAAGATTTCATATTAATATGAACATTTATCAGTTCTCAAATAATACTTCTATAATTTCTTATGCCTGTCTTTAATCTCTTAATCCTATTATCTTCATAAGTTGAGGATGTATGTTACTTCAGGACTGCTGTGATAATTGTGTTAACTGCACAAATTGATTGTAAAACGTGTGTTTGAACAATATAAAATCAGTGCACCTTGAAAAAGAACAGAATAATAGCGATTTTTATGGAACAAGGGAAGGACAACCATGGGGTTGAGCAAAAAGAGCCATATTTTTCTTCTTGGAGAGGGCCTATAAATGGATGTGCAAGTAGGAAACATATTGCTAAATTCTTTTCCTAACAAGGAATGTTAATATTAATACCCTGGTAAAACTATGCTTTACTGGGAAGAGGTTTATAAATGGCTGCTCTGGAAATGTCTGTCTTGTGCAGTTGAGATAAGGACTGAGATAAGCTCTGGTCTCCTGCAGAACCCTCAGGCTTACTGGAGTTGGGAAAACTCAACCCTGGTAAATTTGTGATCAGACAGGTTCTCTGCTCTCAAACCCTGTTTTCTGTTATTTAAGACGTTTATCAAGACAATACAGGCACTGCTGAACATAGACCCTTATCAGTGGTTCTGCTTTTGCCCTTTGCCCTGTGATCTTTGTTGGACCCTTATCAGTTGTTCTGCTTTTGCCCTTTGCCCTGTTCCCTCAGAAGCATGTGATCTTTGTTAGACCCTTATCAGTGGTTCTGCTTTTTGCTCTTTGAAGCATGTGATCTTTGTACCTACTTTCTGTTCTTACACCCCCTCCCCTTTTGAAACCCTTAATAAAAACTTGCTGGTCTGAGACTCAGTTGGGCATCATAGTCCTACCGATAAGTGATGCCACCCCTGGTGGCCCAGCTGTAAAATTCCTCTCTTTGTACTGTCTCTATTTCTCAGCCAGCTGACACTTATGGAAAATAGAAAAAGAACCTGTGTTGAAATATTGGGGGCAGGTTCTCCCAGTAATAATACAGATATGAAAAACATTTGATAGAAATCCAACATCTATTCGTGATTAAAAATTATCAGCAAGCTGGAAATAAACAATTTCTTACCATGACTAAAACCATCTACAAAAAAATCCGCAGCCAATATCATACTTAAAGGTGAAAGATTTAATGCTTTCCCTCTAAGATTGGGAGCAAGTAAAGAATGGCTGTTCTTACCACTCTGATTCAAAATTGCATTGGAGGTTCTATCTATTAATCCACTCTCTAGGTCGGTGTGTACACATTGTTTAGCACCCACTTAGGAATGAGAACATGTGATACTGACTTTCTGCACCTGACTTGTTTCGCTTAAGATAATCACCTCCAGTTGTATCCATGTTGCTATAAAAGACAAGACTTTATTCCTTTTTATGGCTAAACAGTATTCAACAGTGTATATATACCACATTTTATTTAACCATTCATCTGTTGATTCCCTATCTTTGCTATTGTAAACAGTATTTGGACCACATTTCAAGTACTTAATTAGTGTCCACATGCAGCAAGTGACTACCATATTGGACAATGTAGCCCTAACCCACTGTACGACCTTGGGTAAGACTTGCAAACTGTCACTGCTTCGATCTCTCCATTCATAAAATGAGGATGGCAACAATACTTCCCTAAAAGGGTAAAGACTGAGTTACTGTGTTTAAAGCACTTCATGCCTCCCCATCGGTGCTTCACCCTGGGGCTGGAATGAGGACCCAATCTTAGTGTCAGATGACACAGCACAGCAGGACCCAGGTCCTTGGTTCAGAAAAGTCCATGTTCGCACCTCTCCAGTGTCAGGAAAGTACAGCTTCCACCTCTTAAAAATCAGGACTGTTTGTCTGCTTCTCCTGGGTCAAAGTAACTTCTGGGCTCAGGGTAAACACCGAGTTACTGTGTGTAAAGCACTTCACGCCTCCCCATCGGTGCTTCACCCTGGGGCTGGAATGAGGACCCAATCTTAGTGTCAGACAACACAGCACAGCAGGACCCAGGTCCTTGGGTCAGAAAAGTTCATGCTGGCACCTCTCCAGTGTCAGGAATGTACGGCGTCCACCTCATAAAAATCAGGACTGTTTGCTCTCCTGGGTCAAAGTAACTTCTGGACTCAAGGTAAACACTGAGTTACTGTGTTTAAAGCACTTCATGCCTCCCCATTGGTGCTTCACCCTCGGGCTGGAGTGAGGACCCAATCTTAGTGTCAGATGACACAGCACAGCAGGACCCAGGTCCTTGGGTCAGAAAAGTCCATGCTGGCACCTCTCCAGTGTCAGGAATGTACAGCGTCCACCTCTTAAAAATCAGAACTGTTTGTCTGCTCCTCCTGGGTCAAAGTAACTTCTGGGCTCAGGGTAAACACTGAGTTACTGTGTGTAAAGCACTTCACGCCTCCCCATCGGTGCTTCACCCTGGGGCTGGAATGAGGACCCAATCTTAGTGTCAGATGACACAGCACAGCAGGACCCAGGTCCTTGGGTCAGAAAAGTTCATGCTGGCACCTCTCCAGTGTCAGGAATGTACGGCGTCCACCTCATAAAAATCAGGACTGTTTGTCTGCTCCTTCTGGGTCAAAGTAAGGTCGGGGTCAGGATCCTGGATCCAGCAAAGGGTTTGGTTAACATTGCAAGAAAGATGTTGCCTCATGGCCAAAAGTCAGGCCTAGGATGAGACAGGCAGACATGGACACATTCACACCCAAATTTTGCAAATTTGGACTGACTCTGTCAGAGGCTGTGTGGGTGCAGGCTCACAGTGAAGATAGAGAAAATTGGGAGTCCAGTAGATGTCAATCAAACTGGACCCACTTTCTGCATACCTGGAGCTCAAGAGTCTCCGGGGGGAAAACAGAGACACAAAGTTAGAGAGAGATAGAGCCAGAGAAATTTCCTGCACTGTGAAGATGGTCAGAGGCAGGAAAGAAACTCCTCAGCACTAGTTAGAGTGATTAGAAACTAAGGAGACCTGATCGCTGCACCTGCCAGTCTCAGTTTCTGTCTCCCTCCAACTGACCACCTCTTCCTCTGAGACTCACCAGTTCTGCATCTCTTGTCTCTCATTCTGTTTCACCCATCACTTCCACCTGTGGCTGTCACAGAAGGGCGGATTAAGGAGGGGACACTGGAGATAGACCCTGAGCATTGAAGGGAGCTAGCCCCTCCACAACTGTGGGTCTTTCTCATCAGGTGGGTTGAGAGACTGAGAAAAGAAATAATACACGAGACAAAGTATAGAGAAAGAACAGTGAGCCCAGGGAACTGGTGCTCAGCCTACGAAGAACCCGCATCGGCGCCAGCCTCTGAGTTCCCTCAGTATTTATTGATGATTATTTTTACTCTCTTAGTGAAGGAAATGTAGCAGGGCAACAGGTGGGGAGAAGGTCAGTAGGGAAACATGTGAGCAAAGGAATCTGTATCATGAATAAGTTCAAGGAAAGGTACTGTGCCCGGATGTGCACGTAGGCTAGATTTATGTTTCTTTTTACCCAAACATCTTAGATTAGCAAAGAGTAACAGAGCAGTATTGCTGCCAGCATATCTCGCCTCCAGCCACAGGGCAATTTTCTCCTATCTCAGAATAGAACGAATAGGAATGGTCAGCTTTACACCAAGACATTCCATTCCCAGGGAGGAGCAGAAGACAGAAGCCTTCCTCTTATCTCAGCTGCAAAGAGGCCTCCCTCTTTCCCTACTCCTCCTCAGCACAGACTCTTTATGGGTGTTGGACTGGGGGACGATCAGGTCTTTCCCTTCCCATGAGGCCATATCTCAGGCTGTCTCAGTCAGGGGGAACCTTGGACAATACCCAGGCTTTCTTGGGCAGAGGTCTCTGCAGCTTTCCGCAGAGCATTGTGTCCCTGGTTAATCGAGAATGGAGAATGGCAATGACTTTTACCAAGCATACTGCCTGCAAACATATTGTTAACAAGGCACATCCTGCACAGCCCTAAATCCTTTAAAACTTGATTCCATACAGCACATGTTTCTGTGAGCACAGGATTGGGGCTAAAGTTACAGGTTAACAGCATCTCAAAGCAGAAACAATTTTTCTTAGTACAGATCAAAATGGAATTTCTCATATCTTCCTTTTCTACGTAGACACAGTAACAATCTGATCTGTCTTTCTTTTCCCCACAAGCATCTGCAGGCTTCCAAAGAGAGGGGCTAGGAGATGCACCAACACACAAGCACAAATACGCCAGCACACAGATACACACAATTGGTTCACATATTGCTGGATTACAGTTTGCTATGCTACAAAGACTGTGGGCCAAATTTGATTGAATTGAACAATTCCTTCTTTTTGTCAGCTTCTTAATTTTTATTTTATTTTATTTTCTTGAGATGGAGTATTGCTCTGTCATCCAGGCTAGAGTGCAGTGGCATAATCCTAGCTCACTGTAGCCTCCACCTCCCAGGTTCAAGTGATTCTCTTGCCTCAGCCTCCCGAGTAGCTGGGATTAAAGGTGCCCCCCACCACGCCTGGCTAATTTTTATGTTTTTAGTAGAGATGGGGTTTTGCCATGTTGGCCAGGCTGGTCTCGAACTCCTGACCTCAAGTGATCTGCCCGCCTTAGCTTCTCAAAGTGCTGGGATTAGAGGCATGAGCCACTGCGCCCAGCCAGCCTCCCAATTTTGAACATACACTACCACCACCTCCACAACACACAAATGAAATGCACTTTCATATATGAAGCTGTATAAATACAAGGAAGCTCCGAACATGCAAGGATATACGCATAAGCACCCCCAGATTCAACCACAGAAACACACACCAGCACATTTGCATAAATACAAACATCCCTTTACATATAAAGATCATATAAACACATACATGAATGCAAGCAGGCATGGACAAATGCATGCAAGCATAAACAAACAGACAAAGCTAGGTAAAAAAGTGTGCATGCTCACCTATGCTTACAAAAATACACATACACATACCCACACACCCACACATTCACATGCTCAGGTGGACTTTGATATCTCTACCAAGATGTATCCCTGCCAACATCTTGAGAGTGGGTAAGGGATAGGCATCAGGTCGCTGGGTTGCCCAAGCAGGAAGTCTGGGTTCCCTAACACATTTTTCTAAGCTAATGCTCCCGGACAATAATGAGAAAGGAGGCGGGGAATGGATGAAGTTTCATAACTGGGTGGAGAGGCAGGTTCAGGATAAAAGGCCCAGTTAGAGGCTGCAGTGGAGTGCAGAGCGGTCACACCGGAACCATGGAGCTCAGCTTCCTCCTCTTCCTTGTACTCCTTACAGGCCTCTTGCTACTCCTGGTTCAGCGCCACCCTAACGCCCATGGCCGCCTCCCACCAGGTCCCTGCCCTCTGCCCCTTTTGGGAAACCTTCTGCAGATGGACAGAAGAGGCCTACTCAGATCCTTTCTGAGGGTAAGGCACAGATGAATGGGGTCTGAGGGTGGGCTGCTTCTTGCCTCTGTACTCGGGGATCCTTCACCAAACAGAATGAGGCAGACTTCCTGAGTCAGGTTGGTGAGTACGGCGCATAGTGAAGCACGATGGGTACTCTTATTAGGAGAAAAACATCAGTCAAATTAAATTCAGTAGAGTTTATTTGAGCAAAGAAGTGACTCATGAATCGGACAACTCCCTAAACCAGGAGACACCACACGGCAGTATGGGCAAGCGGTATTTACAGGCAGGAAAAGGAGGTGACATACAGAAACAGCCTGATTGGCCACAGATCACAGCTTGCCTTACCTGGTAACAATCTGAGCAGTTTGCACCTGTGGTGGACTGAAGGCCCAGCTACTCTGATTAGCCAACACTTGGCTACTTGTCACAAGAATATATTCGTTTGGGCCGGGTGCAGTGGCTCATGCCTGTAATCCTAGCACTTTGTGAGGTCGAGTGGGTGGATCACCTGAGGTCAGGAGTTCAAGATCAGCCTGGTCAACATGGTTAAACTGTGTCTCTACCAAAAATACAAAAATTAGCTGGGCATGGTGGTGCGTGCCTGTAATACCAGCTACCCAGGGGCCTGAGGCAGGAGAATCACTTGAATTCAGAAGGCGAAGGTTGCAGTGAGCAGAGATGGTGCCACTGCACTCCAGTCTGGGTGACAGTGTGAGACTGCATCACAAAAACAAACAAACAAACAAAAGAATATACTCCCTCCCAAGTTAGGTTGCAGTTCACTCTATGCAGAGAGAGCTTTAGGTCAAATTTAATTTAATTAAACAATTCTTAGGCATCAACATTACTTCTGTCACCATCGTAATTGACTTGTTTGCTCTCAGTATGGAATTCACAATGGACAATGTCAAAGTAGTTGAGTGATTCTTTATGTTTTCTTCATGTTTTTGTTATTCATACTGTAATGAAGCCATTGGATGTACAAAGAATGGCTGCATATGAGCATTTAAGACTCTCTCTCTCTCTTTTTTTTTTTTTTTTTTTGAGACAGGGTCTCACTTTGTCACCCAGGCTGGAGTGCTGTGGCATGATCTTGGCTCTCTGCAGCCTTGACCTCCCAAGGCTCAGGTGATCCTCCTGCCTCAGCCCCCCAAGTAGCTGGAACTACAGGTGCATGCCACCATGCCCAGATACTTTTTGTATTTTTTTGTAGAGACAGGGTTTTACCATGTTGCCCAGACTGGTCTCAAACTCCTGGGCTCAAGCAATCCACCTGCCTTGGCATCCCAAAGTGGTTGGATTACAGGTGGGAGCCATTGCACCGGCCAAGACTCTTGAGAAAATACAACACATCAGGGAGACTGTTATGATGGCTCTCAGGAGGGTAATACAAAGAAAATGAATTCTGTACCTTACCAGGAGTCTCCATGAACCAAACTGATCAAAATTGAATAATTCAAAGCTCAGGCAATAAAGACAGTTCAACAGTATTAGAGTCTGATTGGTCATGGACTTTGTTCAGGGCACGATGGTGATTAAGGACCAGAACTTGCTATAAAATAACTTGATTCAAAGAGTTATTCATTTTTGTAGTTAGCCTGGTAACACATGTCATAGTATCCTGGAGACCCACTAGAAGAAACATTAAGAGTAGAAAACCTTGGGATAGTTGGGCTTGCTGTGTTAGTCCGTTCTCACACTGTTATAAAGAGATACATGAGACTGGGTAATTTATAAAGAAAAGGGATGTAACTGACTCACAATTCCACATGGCTGGGGAGGCCCCAGGAAACTTACAATCATGGCAGAAGGTGAAGGAGAAGCAAGTACCTCCTTCACAAGGTGGCAGAAGAGAGAGCGAGAGCAAGAGAGAGAGAGAGAGCGCAAAGAGAGAAGAGCCAGTTGTAAAACCATCAGTCTTGTGAG
Organism: Papio anubis; assembly: GCF_008728515.1. Lineage (NCBI taxonomy): Eukaryota > Metazoa > Chordata > Mammalia > Primates > Cercopithecidae > Papio > Papio anubis. The sequence goes on along the minus strand of NC_044995.1, from coordinate 15,663,434 downwards.
AACTCACTCACTCTCATAAGAACAGCATGGGGGAAACCGCCCCCAGGATCCAATTAACTCCTACCAGGTCTTCACCTCCACACCTGGGGATTACAATTCAAGATGAGATTTAGGTGAGGACACAGAGCCAAACCACATCACTTGCCATCCCATTCAGGATGCTTGCAAACCAACTGTTAGCTGCCCCCATAAACACATATCTTCTTTTTGCCCTGAGAAATTTCCTTAGTGTATTCTGTGGCAGTGTCTAGAGAAATAGCATTGTCAGCCACATTTTAAATTAAGTTATCTGTACTAGCAAATTCACGGGAAAGATAAGAGCAATATTTGGTTTTGTTCAGCACCATACACAAGCCTCCAAGATGGGCAAAGAGGAGATCTAAAACTGGATGATGTTCCATTAGGCGTTTCTGTTGAACATAAATGTTCTCATCCTCCTTTTGGAGAGTGGCTTCTACCCATCTGGACACCTTGGAGGTTCAATTGGCTACAAAATTCAAGATATCCCTTAATGTATAAATTAGCCTCAGATTCCATACAACTGTCTCCCCAGTACCACCAAGAGTGAGCACCCAGGGACTCCATTGGAACCTTTTCTCAGCAGAAACCAACTTATCTTCATCAATTTTGAGGTTGATAGTGATTTCAGTTATTGACTGGTTTGGCTTTTAACTATGGGAGGTATTATTGAAATCTCAGGGAAACAATTTGGAAACCAGCAGTGAACTCAGGAAGGACCAGGCGTCCATCCAGGTTCTCCATGAGTGCATGCTTCACACTGGAGTTACAGCCTCTTAAATACAAATTTTTAACACCATAAGTAGCAATTTATGCTTCTCTAATTCAGGTACATAACACTGGTTTATTAAATAGGTTATCATAGGTAATTTGATGGTGCCATTGCACTCCAGCCTGGGTAACAGATTGAGACCCTGTCTCTGAATTGGAACAACGTGGGGGCAGTGTCCTTGGAGGGGTGAGTGGGCATGAAGAGGTGTCTGGGTATGAGCCACAGGTGTGGAATTTCACTCTTCTCTGCCATCCTCTGTTACATCTTTGGGTACCTGCCTGCCACTGAAAGAACGAGGTAAAAGAAGTGGTGGCACGAATCAAATAGATTTTGCTGTGCCATTGAGAGAGAGCAGACTAGCAAATCTCAGTGCCAGGCCAGTGGAGGAGAGAGGGAGAGCAGGAAAGGAGTCTGGGCAGGGAGTGCTTATCAACAATATACATAATGCCCTATAACGGTAACTGCCACTTGCTCAGTGTTTACCTGGCTTATCACTGCTTACCATGCATGATTTTATGTTTAAATATGTACTTATTATTAGTAATCAATCAACCCATTTTCCAATGGGAGAATTAGAACACTGACGATACCCTCCAGCTTCTCTTCCCCTTCCCCCTCCCATGTTGACCATACTCCTGAATCTTAGGCTTATTATCCCTTTGCTATTAATAAAGCTTTTTTTTTTTTTTTTCTCTGATCAATGGTCTTTTTACTGATACCAAGTACAGAGTATATATGCCAATACTATTATGAATTTTAAAAGTATTTGCTTAGACAGAATACATGGACATACGAATGATGAATGTGATAATTGTTATATATATATATTTATCTTGGACATTTAGTTGAAACACGTGGTCTTTGGTTATTGTTAGACACTGACACTTTACCTGGAAGATACAAGGTAATTGGGTCATAGACTCTCAAATTATGGAACCTTTAGATTTTTCAGGGCAATGCCATGGAGGGAGCCAAGGAGTCTTATAATTAGGTAAGATGTTGTTTGGGTGGCTCACCACCCAACTGGTCAACTGAACTCACTGGTATACCTGTATTCCCAACACTTTAGGAGGCTGAGGGGGGAGGATCGCTTGAAGCCGGGAGTTAGAAATGAGCCTGGGCAACCAAACAAGACCCTGTCTCTACAAAAAAATTTTTAAAATTTAGCCAGTCATGATGGCATGTGCCTGTAGTCCCAGCTACTTGGGAAACTGAGGCAGGAGGATCACTTGAGCCCCACAGTTTGAGGCTGCAATGAGCTATGCTCACGTCACTGCACTCCAGCCTGGGTGACAGAGCAAGACCCTGTCTCTTAAAAATATATGATCTGCAGTGTGAAGGGTGATAACATTTAGGAAAGTGTGTATAGGTTTAAATTCTGACCAAAGACATCCTACACAATGCACTGAACCTTGTCTTTAAGGGCTTTTTCTAAGCAAGGCAGAGGCTACCTGGGCACCAATCATGCCTCTATTAACAGAATTTGTTGCTCCTTCTAGCTCTTGGTATCTCACTGCCCCCTCTCTTTATGAGAGCTGGTATGGTCATTGAATAGCCCAATCATTTACAAATTCTGAAACAAGCAAAACTGTCAATGAAATTTGTATTTGCCTAAACTGAGTTTTCAAAAGGATCTTTGTGGCTAACTTGTTAGTTCATAGAAAGTAGAGGCTTGTCAGGAATGATATTGAATTTTTTCATTTCAATTGTTTTAGAGACAGGGTCTCAGTCTGTTACCCAGGCTGAAGTGCAATGGCACAGTCATAGCTCACTGCAGCGTTGAATTCCTGGGGTCAGGAGATTCTCCCGCCTTAACCTCTAGAGTAACTGGGACTACAGGTATGAGCCACCATGCCCCACTATTTATTTTTATTTTTGTAGAGATGGGTTCAGGGGAGGATCTCACTACAATGCCTAGGCTGGTCTCGAACTCCTGGCCTCAAGCAATCCTCCTGCCTCAACCTCCCAAAGTGTTGGGATAAGTTTTGAAAAGACATGTTTGACTCTCTCCCCTTCTTTCTTGAAGCAAAGATTTCTATTTTCCCACACGGAGGACTTGGGGTAAATAGTTTGTTTTGCTGTTGTTGTTGTTGTTGTTTGAGGATGTGGGTGGATCATCTTGGTTAATGTCAATGCAAGAACAGTGTCTGTTCCTCATTATTGGGGTTCCTTAGCTATCCAGGCAGGCAGCAGCTCCCTTGAGAAGATTCCTAAGCCCCAGGTTCCCACCATATGCTCTCATACACCAGCTGCGCCTGCTTACTGAGCCTATGTCCTTGACAGTGCTGCATTTATCTGTGAACCTGTGGCTGAGCTCTCCCTCACACTTCCAGACAAGGAAGGCCTGTGAGGTCTCAGCACAGTGCAGAACATAGTGCCTGGTACACAGTAGGCGTTTAGTAAATATGTGTCCGGGAACAAATGAAGGAGTCAGTGAGTGAAAGCTCCAAGCCTGACTTAGCAGAACTGGCAGTCAGCCAAGTCCTGTAAAGTGCTGCTTGGCCCCCAGTAGGGGGTCAGAGATCTGGGGATCCCTCCCCACCAAATAGAGCTGCATCACGTAGGTGAAGGTCCCAAGTGCCTATTGTTTTCTTTTCATTGTTTTCCACGTGTCACAAGAGTATCATGTGAATCAATGGACTTAGTTTTCTCACTAGAGTAATGTGGCTGGGAATTATCTGTGTTGTCATGGGGGATTTTCCAGGTGTCATTTACAACTACCTGTGGACAAGGTGAGGTGCTACCCTCATCTTAGAAGTAGGGATGATGGCCGGGCATGGTGGCTGATGCCTGTAATCTCAGCACTTTGGGAGGCCGAGGAGGGCAGATCAACTGATGTTGGGAGTTCGAGACCAGACTGACCAACATTCACCTGCCTTATCCCATTCCATCTTCACTACAACCCTCTAAGGGGGCTTGAGAAAGAAGATTACATTCCCAAAGGCACATCTTGGAAAGCAGGACCTTGGGCAAGTATTTTAATATCTCTAAACCTCAGTGAATTCATTTTCTTAAAGAGAAAAAAATCTGTTGAGCACTACCCTAAGGGCAGTGCTGTATTGGGGGCTGAAGATAATGCATCAAACAAGTCACACAGAGACAGGGTTCCTGCCCCAGGAAATTTAAAGTCCAACAGGGAAGATGGGCATTCATCAAATAACAGTAAAATAATCATCTCATGAAATGAATGAATGCCTACAACATGCTTAGAACTGCCTGCCACTAAGGACATGCTCACATGGACAATTATTATAATTAGACATAATTGTGATAAGCACTCTAAAGGGAGCTTTGGGATCACAAAATAGGAAATACTAGCTAATCTTGTGGGGTCAGTAAGGAAAAGCTTACTAGAGGAACCGGCTTCCAAGCCGAGATGTTCATGGATGAGTGTCAATCAACCATTGCAAAGTATGTTCCAGGCAAAGGAAACAGCAAAGGCAAAGGTCAAAGGTGGAAACATGATGGTACCGTTGAGAAACTATAGGAAGTCCAGTGTGCCTTGGTTGTAGATTGCAGAAGGGAATAAGACAAAGGGCTCAGCTCGGCAGGACCTTGAGGGTTGCGGGAGGAGTTTGGTCTAGCACTGGGGAGTGGAGAAGGTCTTGACATGCTCTGACTTGTCCCAGTTCTCATCCTCCACACTTTGGTTGGTTAAGAGAAAAGTTTTAGACAAATTAAACTTAGCGGAATCTATTTGAGCAAAGAAACAATTCATGAATTGGGCAGCACACGGAACCAGTAAAGGTTCAGAGAGCTCCACCCAGCAATGTGGTCAGGCATTATTTATCCACAGGGAAAGGAACTGCGGTACAGAAACAGCCTGATTGGTTACAGCTCTGTGTTTGCCTTATCTGAGCATGTCTGGGCAGCTTGCAGCCTGTGACTGGCTGAAGCTTGGCTGCCCTGATTGGCCAAGGTTACTTATTCCAAGAATATACTCTCAAGTTACATTGCAGTTTGTTTACATATTGAGTTAGGTTACAGTTTGTTATGTAGGGAGGCCCCTTTAGGCCAAATTTAATTTAACATGCACCATCCATGAAAGGCCCCAGAAACCAACCCCCAGTCTTGAATTTCATCAGTGACTTCAGTGATCCAGGGTCCTGCCCCAGCCCGTGGTTTTGTGCAGTACAGTGACCTCCTTCCACATTTTATCTTCAATGAAAGTTGGAAACACATGGGGTGGTGGCTTGAGGGTCAATGTCATCTCTCAGTTTTGCTATCTTTTTTTTTTTTTTTTTTTTTTTTTTTTTTTTTTTTGAGATGGAGTCTCACTCTGTCACCCAGGCTGGAGTGCAGTGTCGAGATCTCAGTTCACTGCAACCTCTGCATCCCGGGTTGAAGTGATTCTCGTGCCTCAGCCTCCCGAGTACCTGGGATTACAGGCTTTTGCCACCACGCCTGGCTAATTTTTTGTATTTTTAGTGGAGACAGGGTTTCACTGTGTTAGCCAGGATGGTCCTGAACTTCTGACCTTATGGTATGCCTGCCTCAGTCTCTCAAAGTGCTGGGATTACAGGCGTGAGCCACTGTGACCGGCCTGCTATTTTGTTTAAAGAGAGGCAGAGATGTAGGGAAATAAGGATAGAGACAGATAAGTAACAAAGATAACGAGACTGAGAAACAGAGTTAGGGACAAAGAGGGAACACACTGAGAGATAGAGATGGGGAGACCGTGGCAGAAAGACAGACAGCAGGTGAACATCAGACAGTATATGGAGAGGAAGAGAGAGAGACACAGAGAGAGACACAGAGAGAGACAGAGAGAGAGACACAGAGAGACACAGAGAGAGAGACACAGAGAGAGAGCCACATAAGGAGAAGGAGGAGGAGGAGGAATAAGAGGAGAGGGAGGAGGAAGGAGGGAAAGGAGAGAAACAGGTAAGAGATAGGAAAAAGAGAGAGTGACATAAGAAGAGAGGAAGAAAGAATGAACAAGACAAAGTATCTTTAGAGGGAGATGAAAAAAGGACAGAGCAAGAGATATTGGGGAGGAATCAGATTCAAATAGACGGAGATAGGAAGTTAAGCAAGATGAAAGAAAGCCAAAAAAAAGGAGAAGGAAGAAAAACTGTGTCTGACAGGTATAGACAGAGAAAAAGACAGAGGTGGGGCTGCCAGGAGCAGAAAGAAAGGTATAACCCAAGCCAAAAGTGTACTGCAGCCAAAGAAATTCCAAAAGGTTGTCCAAACAGACGGTCCCAGAGATGGGGAGAGCGTGATGGGAGGGAGATAACAAGCATCAGGCTGTTGTGGAAAACATTAGGTCACACAAATAGTTACAGAAGGACAAGCCCAGAGACCTGCCTGTTTCTAAGCTCATGTCGCCCACCTTCTGGATGTGCCAAAGGGACGTGGACCCTTTTCCAGACACCTCCACGTAGACACACTTGTCCAACAACTTGACAGGTGTAGGGAATGCCTGAAAACTCACACTTGACATGGCCTTTCCAAGGTCTGCAGATTATGAACACTGAAGTGAAGGGAAAGGCTCCCTTTGTCTCTGCCTCAGCTTTTTCCGGCTCCCGTTGTTCTCATTTTTCTCCAAGTCTGTAGTTTAGAACCTATGGGGGTTTCCTTGCACTTCTGAGAATCAGTGGAAGATAAAGACCCTCCTGTCTCATGCATTGGTCCCATTCACAATTTATATACAACTTGGGTTTTTTCCCCCCTGAGCTCTTGAAGCCTGTGGATCTCAGGTTGAGACCAGAAGACAGCCTAGAGACACATGGCCAGAAACACATACCCCACACATACCCCCAGAAACAAACACAAGGCGATAACCAAACCTTAAGGCTCCTTAGTACAAGCCAAGCGCTATCCTAAGAATTTTTACAATTGTCTCCTTTAACCTCACAAGAGCCCTTTGAGAGGGGTGCCATTCTCCCCGTATGAGAAGTGAAGAACACTAAGAATGTTGTCATAAATACGCTCACACTCACACATGTAGATGTGCGCACACACACACACACACACACACAACCGGAAGTAGGTCATTATACTCTGTGGAGGTCACCAAACCCTTTGGAACTATAACAGAAGCTACAAACCCTCTACCAGAAAAATGAACATGGCGCCGGGCGCGGTGGCTCATGCCTGTAATCGCAGCACTTTGGGAGGCCAAGGTGAATGGATCACCTGAGGTCAGGAGTTTAAGACCAGCCTGGCCAACATGGTGAAACCCCATGTCTACTAAAGATACAAGAAATTAGCCAAGCATGGTGGTGGATACCTGTAATCCCAGTTACTTGGGAGGCTGAGACACGAGAATCATTTGAACCCCCTGGGAGGCAGAGGTTGCAGTGAGCCGAGATGGCGCCACTGTCCTCCAGCCTGAGTGACAGAGAGAGACTCCATCTCAAAAAAAAAAAAAAAAAAAAAAAAAAAAATAGATGAACATGGCACATCCACTCAAAGATTTGCACCTGGTTTCAGAGCAGCTTCCTCAAAGTCCACCCTGAATTGTAGGTAAAAGGCCAGTCTATGCAAATCTGTTGCAGTGGACATACGTATCTGGGCTTAGGGACATATGAGAGTGAAGAGTATTCACCTGTCCTGTGCCCACACTGGTGACCTTCTGTGTCCACAGGGAAGCGCATTTGTCTTGGTGAAGGCATTGCCCGCAATGAATTGTTCCTATTCACCACCATCCTCCAGAACTTCTCCATGGCCAGCCCCGTGGCTCCTGAAGACATCGACCTGACACCCCAGGAGTGTGGTGTGGGCAAAATACCCCCAAAGTACCACATCTGCTTCCTGCCCCACTGAAGGGGCTGAGGGAAGGGGGTCAAAGGATTCCAAGGTCATTCAGTGTCCCTGCCTCTGTAGACAGTGGCTCTGACTCCCCGCAACTTCCTGTCTCTGAGAGACCTGCAGCAAGCCAGCTTCCTTCCCCTCCATGGCACCAGTTGTCTGAGGTCACATTGCAAGTGAGTGGAGGAGTGAGATTATTGAAAATTATGATATACTATATATCTATATCTATATCTATATCTATATCTATATCTATTTTTTGAGACAGAGTCTCACTCTGTCACCCATGCTGGAGTGCAGTAGCACAATCTCGGCTTACTGCAACTTCCACCCCCGGGGTTCAAGAAATTCTCCTGCCTCAGTCTCCCTAGTAGCTGGGATTACAGGCGTGTGCTACCACGGTCAGCTAATTTTTGTATTTTTGGTAGAGACGGGTTTCACCATGTTGGCGAAGCTGGTCTCGAACTCCTGAACTCAAGTGATTCACCTGCCTCGGCCTCCCAAAGTGCTAGGATTACAGGTGTGAGTCACCGTGCTGGGCCATGTACATATATGATTTTAAAAATTAAGATGAAATTCACATAACATAAAATTAGCCATTTTAAAGTGTACATAGTGGCATGTGGTTCATTCACAAAGCTGTACAGCCACCACCATCTAGTTCCAAACATTTTCTTTTTTCTGAGAGGGAGTCTCACTCTGTCACCCAGGCTGGAGTTCAGTGGCACCATCTCGGCTCACTGCAACCTCCACATCCTGGGTTCAACAGATTCTCCTGCCTCAGCCTCTGGAGTAGCTGTGATCACAGGCGCCCCCCACCATGCCCGGCTAAATTTTGTATTTTTAGGTGGTCTCGAACTCCTGATGTCAGGTGATTTGCCTAGTTCCAAATGTTTCATTATCTCCCTCCAACAAAACCCATAGCTCTCAAGCTGCCACTCCCCATAACCCATTCTCCTTTTCATCTCAGCCCCTGACAATCTGGCTTTTGTCCCTGTGGACTTACCGATTCTCAATATTTCCTATAAACAGAATCATACAATATTAGGTTTTTTTTGTTTTGTTTTGTTTTTTTGTTTTTTTTTTTTTGAAACAAAGCCTTGCTCTGTCTCCCAGGCTGGAGTGCTGTGGTGTGATTTTGGTTCATGGCAACCTCTGCCTTCCAGGTTCAAGAGATTCTCCTGCCTCAGCTCCCAAGTAGCTGGGATCACAGGCATGTGCTACCACGCCTGGCTGATTTTCTTGTACTTTTAGTGGGGACGTGTTGGCCAGGCTGATTGTGAGCTCCGGGCCTCAGGTGATCCTCGCATCTTAGCATCCCAAAGTGCTGATATTACAGGCGTAATAGGTGATCTTTTGTGTCTGGTTGCTTTCATGTTGAATGCTATTTTTGAGGTTCGTGCCTGTTGTAGACCACAGTCACACACTGCTGTAGTCTTCCCCCATCCTCATTCCCAGCTGCCTCTTCCTACTGCTTCCCTCTGTCAAAAGCCTCCTTGGCCCAGGTTCCCTGAGCTGTGGGATTCTGCACGGTGCTTTGGATTCTCTGATATGTTCCTTCGAATCCTCTGAGAATTAAACCTCTCTAAAGCCTGACCTCCCCAGGTCAAGAGGTGATCTGTGCCATTTCGTGTGGGATTCTTTTGTTGTCAGGTCCCTAGGGATTTTTCTGGAAGGAACATTGGTGAGAACACCTCTCTCACCTCAATGCCAACTCTGTGCAGGGCCAAACCATTGTCTTGCTCATCACCGTACTCTCAACACAGCGTGTGGCCTATGACAGGTGTTCAAAATATTTGCTGAGGAATGAATGGATGAATGAGTGGCTAATCAGCATCCCCTACCCCCACAGCCCTCCCAAAATGGAGCTAGGCCTCCTCCATCAGACTGTCTCCTCCATATCCCACTTTCTTCTGAAGCCCAGAATAAATTCTCATCCCCAAAGAGCCCAAGATGCCCCCAATTCTGCCTGCCAGCTACTCTCAATCCCCCGTGCTGCAATGCAACCTTTTGATAAAGCTTAGCAGTATTCTTGAAGTGGAACCAGTCTAAATCCAGCCTCCAGGCTGGACATGGTGGCTCATGCCTATAATCCCAGCACTTTGGGAGGCCAAGGTTAGTGGAGCACCTCAAGTCAGGGGGTTTGAGACCAGCCTGACTAACATACAGAAACCCTGTCTCAACTAAAAAAATACAAAAATTAGCCTGGTGTGGTGGCACGCACCTGTAGTCCCAGCTGCTCAGGAGACTGAGACAGGAGAATCACTTGAACATAGGAGGCAGAGTGTGCAGTGAGCCAAGATCCCACCACTGCACTCCAGCCTGGGCGACAACACAAGACTCCATCTCAAAAATCAATCAATCAATCAGTCAATCCAGCCTCCACACATTCCACCAGCAGGACTACCACCCTTCCCTGAGGGAGGTGCTGCAAGTTTAATATCTTTATCACGAGGATACACCAGCCAGCCTGTGGCCAATGGGAAGCTGGCTCTGAGACTCAGCCCTGAGATGCTAACCTGTTGGTCTCTGCAGCACCTGTCAGCTTTGGGCTCCTTGTAGCCTCTGAAGAGTTAGCAGGGACTCTGCCAGTGCAAATGCATAGCACACCTTCCCTTACCAACCACAGAAATCAAACAACAAACAGAACAACATGTCTTTTAAGAGTGACAGCAGAATGGAAGGTGGGTGGAATGAGGACCACGGTGCCCTAAGCCTTCTCAGTCCTCATTGTTCCCAGTGACCTCTTGTTACTCTGGGTCTGGGGCCATTCCCACCTCCCAGGACTGCCTCTCTCCTAGGCCCTGGCCTCTGTCCTTCCTGGGGGAGCACTTTGCAAATAAACCACAGGGCTTTCTCAAGTTTGTCCAGGTTGTCAGATGCAGGAGTGTGGAAGGGATGGAAAGGGTGGAGGTGGGTAGAAGGGAAACCGCTCACGGGCAGCAAGTCAGTTGGGGTGAAACTTTGGATGGGACTCCACAGAAAAGATTAGGAGTTCCTTTCTTGCTTATATATTAACTACAGAAGCTTCTAGAATTTTATAAGGTCAAATGAAGAGGAGGCCGACAGGATGGAGAAATTCTGATAGACTTGAGGTTTTAAGCTGTGGTCCTGGGGTGGAGCAAGACAAGAAAAGTACTGGAGATTGGGGTTTGAGGAGTCTATGCAATAATTTTTATTTTAAAAAATTTTTGTGGCTACATAGTAGGTGTATATAGTATAGGGTGTGTGAGATATTTCGATACAGACAATGTATAATCACAGACATACAATGTAGATAGACATACAGTGTATAATCACATATAATAATCACATCAGGGTAAATCTGGTAACCATCACCTCAAGCACTCACTATTTCTTTGTGTTACAAACGTTACAATTATATTCCCTCTATAATGTAAAATGTACAACAGGCTGGGCACTTACATGTTCAACCGAATCATATGGTTACCAGCTGTCTTAGAAATAATCACTAATAAAACCGACAGAGCCTTGACTATTCTGGCCTGGCAAGAAACACAGACGAGAAGTACTATCTATCAAAATAGATTGGCTCTTGAGTACTTGCTAGCAGCTGAAGGAGGCGCCTGTGAGAAACTTAACCTTACTAATTGTTGTCTACACATAGATGACCAAGAATAAGTAGTTGAAGACATAGTTAGAGATATGACAAAACTGGCACATGTGCCCGTGTAAGTGTGGCATGGATTGGATCCGGGGGCCATGTTTGGAAAATGGTTCCCAGCACTAGGAGGATTTAAACTCTCATAATAGGAGTTATAGTAGTAATAGGAACCTGCTTCCTGCTCCCTTGTTTACTACCTATACTTCTTCAAATGATAAAAAGCTTCATCACTACCTTAGTCCAACAAAATGCTACAGCACAAGTGTACTATATGAATCACTATTAATCTGTCTTGCAAGAAATCATGGGTAGTGAGGATGAAAGCGATAACTCCCAGTAATGAGTGAGGTTCTCAAAGGAGGGGAATAAAGGAGGAGAAACTTGGTGTCCTTGAAATTTGTGTCCTTCCTGAGGAGGAGAGGCGGGAGGGGTGGAGGTGAAGCCCACTCTCGGTGTAGCTTCACCCCACTACCGACCTCCAGCTACAGCTCTCCTAGGGAGGAGAGGTGGAATATTATGGCCTGAGAGATGTTCAGAGGAGGCTCTGATCCTCCCTGAGCCTCAGTTTCCTGAGTGTACAAAGGATGTACGAAAGATGGGGTGATCCATGCCAGGTGTCTTAATGGAAGGTTTAGATGCCCCTTCCTCCAGATACACTCGCAAATATGACTGCTGTGCTATCATCTCCTTTTTAGGAATCTGAAGAATCTGCTGTGTGACCCTAGGCAAATGAATCTGATTCACTCTGGGCCTTGGTTTTCCCCGCTCTGAAAGGGGTAAGATGTTTCCTTCCCTTTTGCCTGGGTGCAGGTACTGGGTAGTTAAGGGAGTATCAGCTGGTGACTCAAGGGTAGATTCTAACAGGAACTTGGAAGCCAGGAAAATACTAGCTACACCACAGAAAGGACAGCTGGGTGAGGGAGGCCCCTGCTGGTGTGAGCAGTGGCCTTGCAGCAAACAGTGGTCTCTTACCAATGGAAAAGGGCACAGAAGCATCACTCTTCTTAAACTGCCTCTTCCCATCCAGGAATTACTGGGGATTGAAGTACTGGGGGTTGGAGAAGAACCTGGGGGTCTCTCAGCACAGAGCCCAGCATAGGGAACATTTCTGTGCCCTGGGAGGGAGGAGGAAGGTGTATGAGATGAGGCGGGTTGGGGGATTGGTGAAAGTCCACAGGGGCTGGAGGGAGAACTAGGGTGCTCCAGGTGAGGGGAAGTGGCAGGCATGGGAGTTGGGGTCCTCTGAGGGAGGAGCTTTGGGGGATAGAAGGTTCATGTCCCTGAGACAGGAAGTTTGGGAGACATGGGGTTCATGTCCTCTTAGGCAGGGTGTTCAGGGAACATGAAATTTGTGTCCTTAAGGCAAAAGGCCAAGGGGAAAGGAAAAGGAGACTCATGTCCCTTGAGACAGGGAGTTTGTGGACATGGAGCTGCTTCCTCTGCAGCGAAAATTCTGTTGGAGATACAGGATTCAGGTGTCTCTGAGACGGAAGATAGAAGGGATGTGGTGACTGGAAAAATCTTTGATTTAAGGCGTGGGACAGGGGCTAGGAAGCTGCTCATGGAGATGGGATGCTGGGGTCTCGGAGTGTGTTGGAAGTCCTTCTAGGCTGGTGGGGGGACATGCAGCACCTTCAGGAGGAAGACATCCTGAAACTTGGTGTCCTTGTTGACCCTGTGGGCCACAGCCATGGGGATCACGTCTCCAAATCTTTGGATCTCGTGGATCACTGCCTCCGTGTAGGGCATCCTGGCCTGGTCCTCAAACTTGGGCTGCCGGTTCTTGCCGATCACTCTGTCAATCTCCTCATGGACCTTGACTGGGGGAGGAGGGGGAATGTGTTTAGGTATTTAGGATCTCAGAGCAGGGATGACAGTCCAAATAGCTAAAATGGGGTGAATGACATGGCTCCGTGTATGACACAGAGGTAGACCATTCATAACAGACATTAGTCATTCGCATTGTTGGAGCAGGGTCCTGTTAACCAGGTTGTGCCAGAATCACGGGGGAGGCACAGGGAGGAACTCAAGGGATGATCCAGAGGAGTAGGCAGTGGGCACTCAGTGGGCTTGGGACAGGAGTGACTGACCAATCACTGCAGATATTTTCAGTATTTTAATAGCTAGTGAGACTCAGCTGATTCCTATCAGCTGAATATTGCCCTGTCTCTGGACAGCAAAGCACGTCTCAGGGTCCTGGGATCTGGGACAGGTGGGGACATTGCACCAGGGTCAGTGGAGTTTTGAGGGTCTGGGGCTCTCCTCTTCCCTCCCCCTCCAGCCTTACCCTCCACCTCTGGGTGCTTCGTGAGCAGCAGGAAGCCGTAGCGCAGGGTGGTGCTGACGGTCTTCGCGCCCGCAATGAAGAGGTTCAGCGTGGTCATCACCAGGTTCTTCATGTAGAACTCCGTGTTGGGGTTCTTCTCCTTCTGCAGGGAGAGGAGGCTTTAGGCCATCCTCACTCCTCTTGCCCTCAAGGCCCTGCTAGGGCTTTTCCTTTAGATCTACCTCTCTTTGATTCAGACCAAAGGTGGAAAGAGGGACCCTAGATCTACCAGGCTCACTCCAGGTTCCAGCCCTTGCCCTGGCTGCTGGTTCTACCCAAAATGCTCTTCCTTCTCACCTAGCTTACCTGACTATCTGTCCTTTAACTATCAGATTCGTTATACCTTTTTTTTTTTTTTTTTCCTAAGTTAGAGACTGGGTCTTGGGATGTGGCTCAAGCTGGAGTGAAACTCATTGGCTCAAGCAGTCCTTCCGCCTCAGTCCCAGGTAGTTGGGACTATAGGCATGCACCACCAGGCCAGGCTCAGTTGTCCCTTTTTTTAAATGGTAGAAATATTTAGAAAAAGAGGGATAGAGAGATACAATGAGAAAAAGCACAGATGTTGTAAGGTCGAGTGAGTCAGAGAGAGTAAAAAAGAGGCATAGTTTCTCTGACAGACAGAGCTTTAAGCAACAGCATCCTATTTCTTCCCTAAAAATCTTGATGCTTACTGTGGAGGAACCCCCTCCCTTGATCCTTTCTCCCTGAGCTTAGACTCCCTAAAGCCTTCCCACATGGGAGACTGACATCCACATGGAGGTGGGGATCCTGCAATGTACAGCCAGGTCACATGTCCACAGAGGTGTGTCTGCTAACCAGGGCATGATAGGTTAGCGAGCATGGTGGCTAAAAACATCAGCCCTTGGATCACCTGAGGTCAGGAGTTCAAGACCAGCCTGGCCAACATGGTGAAACTCCATCTCTACCAAAAATACAAAAATTAGCTGGGTATGGTGGTGGGCGCCTGTCATCCCAGCTACTTCGGAGGCTGAAGCAGGAGAATCACTTGAACCCAGGAGGTGGAGGTTGCAGTGCGCTGAGATTGCACCATTTCACTCCAGCCTGGGTGACAAAAGCAAAACTCTGTCTCAAAAAAAAAAAAAAAAAGCATCAGCCTTAGACTGAGATAGACCAGGGTTTGAGCTTGGAGGACCTCAGCCTCCTCTCTGTGTGACCTCAGGGAAGCCACTTATACTCTCTGGGCCTCAGTTTTCTCAATTGTAAAATTGAGGCCATAATTGAACCTCCTCAAGAGCTGTCATGAGTGCTAAAGCAGGGACTATCTTAAAGCACTTAACGCAGTGCCTGGCACATGGTAGTTCTGTAGAAGTGCTTGCTATTTGAATTCACATACACAAGTCCTGCCTCTGAGTGAGGGGTCAGTAGATAGGGGTCACTATATCAACAGTGGTGGTTGATATAGTTGGGATTGTGAGGATTATTATGGCAGGGGCTAATTTGAATGGGCCTGTGTTGTCTGCCCTCTCCACTGCCAGCCTGATTTCCCTCTGCCTGGCTTTGCAGCTCCTCCCATTGGCTGCTGGGGTGTACCTCCTGCAAGCGGATGAGAAAGGAGTCGATGAAGTCCCGTGGGGAACTGGGATCCAGTGTGTGCTGGTTGTGCTCCAACTTCTTGGCTATGAAGTCGTCCAGCCCCTGCAGCTCTTTAAAGGTCTGTTGCTGTGGTCCTGGCAGGTGTTTCATTACCGAAGAGAACATCTCGTAGAGCTGGGGTTGTGGAGAGAGGATGGGAAGGGAAGGACAGCTGTCAGGGGGCAGGAATTGATGGGAATGGAACCTGTGTCAGAGAAAGAAAGGCACTGGGTTGAAGGCACTTACATGCCCAGGTGTTCAGGTATTTCAGTGGGGCTGGATGGGAGCATATATCTAAGTTTTCATGAGGGTTGAGGGAGAAGGCTACTGTCCAGGAATTTAGGTAAGATGGATTGAGGCATACATCCAGGTTTCAGTAAGGCTGGATTGGAGCACACATCTAGGTGTTTAGATATTCAAGGCAGGATGTGTTGGAAGACACCTGTTCAAGTGTTTAGCTACTCGGGTGGGGCTGGTATGAGGGGAGTGTCACCTGTCTAGGTATTTAGGCATTCAGGTGGGCTTCCTTGGAGACAACTACCAAGATACTTATTGGGTCTGGATTGGGGGCTTTTGTTCAGGTGTTCAGGTATTAAAGCGGGGCTGGTGAAGATGTTAAATGGAGGGGATACCTGTTCAGGTGTTTACCTATCCAAGTGGGATGCATTGGGGGCACCTCTGTAAGGTGTGTGATTGGAAAGGTTGGGGAACACTTATTTGGGTGTCTGGGGAATAATCTGTCTAGATATTTATGTGTTTAGGGTGTTGGTTAGGGCAGCTGTTGATGTTTTCAGGTATTTAAGTGGGTGAAGTAGAGGGTGCTTGGCCAGATATTCCAGTGGGCTAATTTGGGACATTTGTGTAGATGTGAAATGATTATGATGGGCTGGATTTTGCAGCACCAGGTGTTCGGGTATGCAGGAGGTGGGTAGAGGCAGTCACTTGTCCAGGTGTTAAAATAGTCAGAAGAACAGGGTAGGGAGCACCTGTTACAAATTAGGGTAAGTTGGGGATGGGAACACGTGCCCAGGTGAGAGAGCTGAGCTGAGGGCTTGCATCCTGCCGGCAGGCTTTGTTTTGAGGAGCATCTGTTGAGCTATCCAGGTGTCCTTGGAGACTGGGTATTGGACACCCATCCTGGTTTCTGGTGCAACTGTCCAGTTGTCCAGTATTGGGGGCTGATTTGAGGGGACACTGCCTGGAGGCAGTTGGGCGTTTGGGGCACCTGTCCCCATGTAGGGGAGCAGTTGGCAGGTTGTGGTAGGGGCGTCAGGGGCCGGGTTGCAGCCGGTTACCTGCCCCGTGGAGGTTGCCGTGAACTGGAAGCTTTCCCGCATCATGCGCAGCAGTGACAGGAACTTTTGTCCTCATAGTCAAAGCGGTCACCAAAGGCAATGGAGCTGATGACATTAGAGACGGTTCGGCTCAGGAAGAAG
Organism: Papio anubis; assembly: GCF_008728515.1. Lineage (NCBI taxonomy): Eukaryota > Metazoa > Chordata > Mammalia > Primates > Cercopithecidae > Papio > Papio anubis. Next base: position 15,646,908 of record NC_044995.1, on the reverse strand, counting down.
GTGGGATTGATCCTGGAGCTTGCGGGTGTGGCGGTGTGTTGGGGGAGAAGGGGTTTGGGGAGAGAGTCAACTCAGAGGTCTGATGCCAGTCTGAGAATTCCAGGAGGCACTGCCCTGATAAGCCAAATTCCCAGCGCCAGACTCCAGGGCTGGGAGCGCGGGCGCCTTTCCCCACCTAGTCCCCGTTCCCGGACATAATTGCGCGCGCGGGTTCCTTGCCCTGGGCGTTTTTCTTCTCCAGCCTCAGCTGCTCCCCGCGCGTGCTCCCCGCGCGTGCTCCCCGCGCGTGCTCCCCGCGCGTGCCCAGGAGGGCCTGGATGAGGAAGCCCGCCTTCTCCTGGATACCTCCTGATGCCGTGCTTACCCACCCCGAAGTTCTGCAGGGTGGCGATGGAGAAGTGCCTGAGCGGCTTGGCGCGCTCCAGGGTACTGAAGGTCACTCCTGGGGAGGGAACGCAGGGGTGGAGTCAGGCGGCGGGGGCAGGCGCAGAAGCCTCGCGCAGGAGAGCTGCAAACTCAGTCAGAGAAACAGAGAGGGACAGAGACCGAATGGGAAGAAGAGGATCAGAAAAGAGACAGGCCAGACAGACAGATGCACAGCGAAACAGAGGGAGACGGGACACTCCACAGAATGTAAAGAGGGAAGGAGGGAGAGAAAGAGAGACAGAGATGGGAGAAGAGGATGGAAGGAGGGGAAGTGAGATATGGGGAGATCTGGGAGGAGAAAATAAAAAATGGTGAATGAGTCTCTTTTGTTTGTATATTTGTTTATTTGTTTTTGAGACAGATTCTCGGTCTGTCGCCCAGGCTGGAGTGCACTGTCGCGATCTTGGCGGCTCACTGCAACCTCCACCTTCCGGGTTCAAGTGTAAAAACGGTGAAAGATTCTTAAGCTGAGCTGGAGAAGAGGGAACATTACTGCGACAGAAACAGAGAGGGTCTGGAAAGAGGAGAGACTGTTACCAGGAGATGGAGGCTGGAGATGTGGAAGTAGGAATACTGTGAAATCCTAAGACAGAGGAAGAAGGAGAGGTCAGTGGACAGAGGAGAAACACGGAGCAGCACAGAATCTGAGAAGGACAAAAAGACAAATGAAGACAGAGGACCAGGGCTGGAAAACGGAAACCCAGGATTGTCCTCAGAGATGGAGACAGAGGGGAAGGAGGAGACTCCAGTGAGAGAGGCAGGGAGAAATCTGGACAGGGACAGGGATGCTGGAGACAGGCAAGAGGGAGAGGACACACACAATGAAGGGAGCTGGGGAGAGAAGACCAGACTGGGAGCTCTGCTGCAGCCTTCAGTGGGCAGGAGAGTCAGGAAGAAGGCTGGGGACACAGAGGCCATCGAGTCGGCCTGGCCAACTTCCTCCTCTGGGATCCCCTCACCATAGCCTTTGAACACCCAGTCGAAGGTGGCCTGCTCGCCTCGCCCGCTGAACTCCTCAGCCTGGTCCACCAGGGCCTCCCTGACGGCATCATGTCCACACAGCACCACCACCCGCCGGGGCCCCAGGTGAATGGTGAACACCAGGCCATTGCGCTCACTGATCTGATGGAGGCGGGTGGGAGTGGTGAGAGGGAGCAGCTGCTACTCCGAATGGACCCAGCACCGAGATTTCATGTACTGGGATGTTTCGCCCAGTCAGGTTCTCACAATCAGGGAGCTGGACATTCCAAGATCCTGTCTTTCCTGGCTAGGACCCTGACGCTTAACCTCCAAAACTCCCTTTCCTGAGACTCTGGTCCACAGTGGTCAATCCCCTGCCACAAAGCTCCAGCCAGCTGGGTAGCCGCCACCCCGTGCCACCCATCTCCCTGCCTTGGGACACCTTCATGATGGAGTTGCACATCTGCTCTGTGTTCAGCTGCAGGTAGTTTCCAATGAAGGGCAATGGGGTGGGTCCCAGAGGCAGCTTTCCCTTGCTCTTCCTCTGCTGCCAGACAGACATCAAGACCATCACAGTCAGGCAGGCCAGCAAGGCCACCAGAAGCGGCCCTGAGGCCAGCATGGTGGCAGTGGGATGATAGATGGTGACGGCTGGGGTGGTTTGCCTTTATACTGCCTGAAAAAGAGGGGTGGACTTTGGCTGGTTATATAATCACCTCATTTAGTGATTGTAACTACACTCCCTCCATGAACCCCACCTAGCTTGGGACACAGCCAGCAAGGGAGGAGGAGGGGGACCCCAGGGCAGCTGAACCAGGAGGGGACCTCCAGACTAAACCTGTGGTACTTTGGGAAGGGTGCCGCAGGGCTGTGGATTTAGGAGGAGGCATCAGATAAACTGTAGAACTGAGGAGTTTGGAATATTTGCATAGGGAAGCACCTGGATTTTGGATTTGGGATCTGGGAGTGAGAATGCACCCCTAAGTTGTGGATTTGGGGGTCCCAAGGAGAAGAATCCAAAGGTCTGGGTTTTATTAGGGTGAGATGGAAGTGTGGCTGTGCATTTGGGGCTCTTCTGGTGAGAAAGATGCAGGATTAAGAGTCTCAGGAGGGGGGATTCCAGGCATATGGACTTGAGAGTCTTGGGGCTAGGAAGACCTAGGGCTGTGGGTGTGGAGTTTCTGGGAGGAGGAGTGTGTAGCAAGCCCAGCAGGTCCTCCCAGAGAGCCCAGCAGCCCAGCACTGGGCCCAGGTGCTGACTTGATTTTGTTGTGGCCCAGAGCTGTCTCTTGATGCCCAGAATCCTCTTTGGAACCTCAGAGTGAGGCCAGGATGGGTGCCATAGAACCTCCACTGCACATCTCTGGTTGGGAAAGGGTTGGAAGACTAGAGCCATATTTCAAGGGAACTTTCCACATACCTGGAGAAGAGCACCTCCTGTTATCAGTTGGCAGAGGGTTTGGCCAGGTCTGGAGAAATAGTAATAACAACCCCCAAATGGTGGAAACATCTCATGTCCCAAGGGTTGGAATTTACAAAGACCTCCACTGGCTTCCAACAAGATCCTTAGGGAGACCCACTAGATTGATTGTATCATCCTCATTAATATTATTATTGTTATTTATGTTTCTCATTTTATATAAGGGTCTACAGAGGACAGAAAACAGACCATGGGCAGGGGACATGCGTGAGTGGCCCTGAACTCCCGTCTCTCCTGCTCTGCATCCTTAGTTCCCCTTTCTGGATTTTTTTTTCCTGCCAGTGGAAAGGGAGTATTTAGGAAGAGAAGATCATATTTGAAGGTGAGTTAAGTCTCCTTTAAGGGTGATTCCTGCTTTGTCAGGGGCTAGTACTATTAGCAGGCAGAGGGAACAATCACAGAAGAGATTGGGGTAAACTCTAGTGTTAGGCACAGAGGCAGAGCCTGGAGTGGGTGGGAGTGGAGAAAGGATGAGTAGCCTCTTGTCCTTCCCTCAGGGAAATTCTTCCTTAGTAAACAGGACAGTTACCCTTTGGTGAGCACGGTCACATATGGGAAGATCAAGTCTAGGTGTGTATGACCTGGTTGAATCTTTGTAACAATGAGGTTGGTTCATCATCATCCTCATTTTGAAGATGAGCAGATCTAGACTCCATAAATCCTCTTGAGTGAGGTCACACAGGGAGTAAGTGAGGGAGCTGGGATATGAACTCTCTCCTTGTTCCCCTTCAGTGACTGGCCTAGATCACCCTGGGAGTCAAGTGTGGGCCAGGCTTAGCAGGAGGTGGGTGCCGAGATTGGTATCAGCAGTGGACACAGGGATGACACTGGCGGGTTCTGATATCTGCATCAGATATGGCCAGGGAGGGAGAGGCATCATGCTGGCTTTGGGACTGCCCCCAGGTGTACATGAGGATGGGAAACAAGTTGGCACTGAACTTGACACCAGGAGAATATTAAAGTCACGTTTGGTGCCAAGAGGACTCTGTGTGTTGTCTCAGGTGTCACTGAGGGCATAAGAGTGTCCTGCTTCAGGAGGGCATAAGAGTGGCACCATATAGGGTCTGAGGTTGGTTCCAGTGGGCTCTGACATGAGCATGAGGCAGGTGCTGAGATTGGTCCTATGTGGGCCTGAGATAAGCCTCAGCCAGATCCTGAGAGGGGCCCCAGATGGGCACAGGACGGGCTCTGATGGTTGGTCCTTCCAGGGTTGCACCTCTTCTCTGGGTCACCAACTTTGGACAAGTGGAGGTAGGTGAGGTTGACACTCCCAGGACTGGCTCTAACTGGCTCAAATTAGCTGTTGAGCTCTGAGACCTATGTGGAGGGATCAAAGAGCAGAGAACAAAGCAGAGAGAGGGAAGCCGTTTATTGATTTTGTGGGGGAAGACGTGGGAAGGAGGATTAGCACCAGCGGGACAGACATCAATCCCTTTAATCCTGGTCACCAACCTGCACTCAGGCTGGCCACAAGCCTGGGTCCTTCCTCTTCTCCCTCATTTCTTAAAAAGGAGAGAGGTAGAAATGTGGAGAGTTTGTTTCTCAATGAGGTTGGCACTAGGAAGGGCACTGAGTGTTCAGACAGGCTGCCATGACCTGGCCAGGGAGGGCGTGGGGAGTCAGGTTGGGAGAACTCTAGTATTTGGGGACATAGAGGTCTGGCAATTTTGGCCCTGTTGATTACTCTGGAGCGTGGAGTAAGAGAATGGTATCTGAAATTACGTGGGAGGGACTTGTCCCAGTGGTGGTGACTTGGGTACAGGCTTTCAGAATGAGTTAGTGGCGAACCCAGGAAAATCCCTTTCCATTGTTGGGCCTGTGTTTCCCTTTCTGGATGGATGGTACAGTGGTTAAGAACAAGGTTAAGGCATGGATTGGAATCCAAACCTTATCCCTTCTTTGTTGTGTGACCTTGAAGAACTGACTTCATCTCTCTGAACCTTATGGAGCCAAAAACAGCTCCTAGCTCTTCAGCTGTTTAGGTGAGAAGTATATGGGTCAATGCAGGCGAGTTACATGTAAGTGTGCAATGAATATTGGCTGTTCTTATTAAGGATGAACAGAATGGATGAGATGTTCTCTAAGCCCCCTCCTGCCTTTTGCAATTCTCTGGTCTAATGTTCCCAAAGCTTTTCCTTTGAGAAGGGGGAAGGGAGACAGAGTCTTTTGGGAACCTCTCTCCCCATCCCTTCCTTAGCATAGGCAAGCCTTACCCCATGAAGCTGTGAATAGGAAATTGACCTTAGGCTGCCTCCTAGAGCATGGCGCTGAGTTAAGTAATATTCGCAGGAAGAAAGGCCAGTGTTAGACCCTCAGATTACTCTGGATGGGCCTGGAGCCCTGGCCAGGACTTTGCCCACCTGTCTCTCTCCCTTTTTCTCTGGTCTTGTCTTTCTGTCTTTCTCTTTCTCCTTCCCTGCAAGTCAACCTTCCCCTCAAACACCCTGTGTGCTCCTGCAACTTTGCAAGTTTGCGTCATTTTGTCCAGTGGTTTCTCCTAGATGCCTCTGCCATGTTTATCCTTATTTATACGCCTGTCTGTGTGTGTGTCACTCTGGGTGCATGCTTGAGGTTTCTGTATGCATATATGTTTCAGCATGTCCCTGTTGATAGATGAATTTATGCATGCACCAGGCTTTGTGGGATGTGTGTTTGTGCTGGATAAGTGGGCATCCATTCCAACTTATGTCTACACATGCACGTTTGTGTGAGTGCCTGATGAGGTGCATGTATGTCCATGCCACTCTTCCTGAATGTTTGCCAGTCTCTGTCTGTCTGTGCATGTAGTCTGAGTGCATGCTTTGGGTTTTATCCCTTGGGGGGTATCTATGATGTACATTTCTTTGTCCAACCTGATATATGGCTGCATGTTCACATTTGTGTGGATGCATGCACAACTGGGTGACTACATATACGTGTGTGGATGTTTTTGTGCATACATTCTGGTGTCTGTATGCAGGCACGTGGGCCCTGTTGTGTACACATGAACATCTGGTTCACAAACACCTGTCTGTGTTTGGATTAAAAAATAGCCCTAGCCTAGACCCATTTCTCTTCAAAACAAAACAAAGCAACAACAACAAAACACCGTGTGAAGCTTTTTATGAGTATGATCTTAATTACACTCTGCACTGCAAGCCTGTGACGTTGGTTTTATCATCTTCGTTTTGCAAATGAGTTGGATAAGGCTTCCAAAATTGGAAGTCCTTTGCTTTGGATTCTACAGCAAATGAGGGTAGAGCCGGTGTATGGCCTTGTGTGACTGTCAAGTCCATGCTGTGAACTACCACTCTGGACTGCCAAGTTCCACCTGTTTTCTTTATGAAACATCAGAAAATTACCCCTAATCTCCTGTGGTTCTTGAAAAACTTCCCTGTAAGCCTGTAACAAAACATTCCAAAATGTTAGGGGGGAAAAAAGTCTTTTATTAGGAGGGAGACTTCAACTTCTATAGTTTTTGTGTTCTTTGGAAGATTAACCAAAGATCTGGTCAGCTGGCATACCCCTCAGGCCATTGGCAGTGAGACAGTGCAGGGGTTGGGGAACTAGCTGTTGTGGGTGGAGAGTAAAATGTCTGTGTTTCATATTTCAGAGTGATGACAAGGGTGAAGGTGGGCCTGTGGAAGTGTTGGCTGAAATAGAGTGAAGAAGGTCAAAGAAAAGAAGAAAGTCAAGATTCTTTCTTTCTGAGTGTTTGGATAGCTCACATCCATGGCCAGAAAGTGCTTCCCTACTAGTAGAATGTCAGGGCGTAGAGTAGAGAGGCAGGAAAGAAGTTGGGTAGATGACAGAGATGAACAACTTTTTAAATAACAGGGTGAAGGTGTCAGTATCCAAGTGTTCTGGAGAGTTTTTTCTGGTAATTGTTGAGTAGCTTCTATTAGATCAAGCATCCTGTGAATAACAGCTATTAACTCTGAATAAAACATTTTTAAGAACCCAATTCTCTGAAATTACTGGAGAGTGAACAAAACCAGTAGATACTGAAGGGGGTTGGATGAAAGAGATTTCCTATTTTGGGTGTTTTTTTTTTTTTAATGCTTTCAGCCTAAAGGCAGACCCTGGAAAGTGCCTTGTGAGGTGGCTGAATCCCAGATAGAGACGTTTTAATTTTTTTTTTTTTTTTTTTTTGCTTCTTTGTTTTCTTATTTTTATTTTTAGAGACACAGCCACACTCTGTCCCCCAGGCTGAAGTACAGTGGGGCAACCTTTGTTCGGTGCAACCTTGGTTCATTGCAGCCTTGACCTCCTGGACTCAAATGATCCTCCCACCTCAGTCTCCTGAGTAGCTGGGACTACAGGCATATATCACCGTGTATGGCTAATTTTTTTTTTTTTGAGATGGAGTCTCGCTCTGTTGCCCAGGCTGGAGTGCAGTGGTGCGGTTTTGGCTCACTGCAAGCTCCGCCACCTGGGTTCACACCATTCTCCTGCCTCAGCCTACTGAGTAGCTTACACTATAGGTGCCACCATGCCCAACTAATTTTTTGTATTTTTTAGTAGAGACGGGGTTTCTTTTTTTCTTTTTTTTTTTTTTTTTTTTGAGATGGAGTCTTGCTGTGTCGCCCGAGCTGGAGTGCAGTGGCCGGATCTCAGCTCACTGCAAGCTCCGCCTCCTGGGTTTACGCCATTCTCCTGCCTCAGCCTCCTGAGTAGCTGGGACTACAGGCGCCCACCACCTCGCCCAGCTAGTTTTTTGTATTTTTAGTAGAGACGGGGTTTCACCGTGTTAGCCAGGATGGTCTCGATCTCCTGACCTCGTGATCCGCCCGTCTCGGCCTCCCAAAGTGCTGGGATTACAGGCTTGAGCCACCGCGCCCGGCCGTAGAGATGGGGTTTCACTGTGTGAGCCAGGATGGTCTCTATCTCCTGACCTCATGATCCACCCATCTTGGCCTCCCAGAGTGCTGGGATTACAGGTGTGAGCCACTGCACCCGGCCGCATATGGCTAATTTTTTATCTTCATTTTTTTGTAGAAATGGGGCAGCCTATGCTGGTCTCGAAATCCTGGTCTCAAGTGATCCTCCTGCCTTAGCTTCCCAAAGTGCTGGGATTACAGACATGAACACACCATGCCTTGCCTATGTCTTAGTTTTCAACAAGAAAGCTTAAATAGTAAAATAAACAAATAAATAATCCTAGAAATAGAAAAAAAAAACCTGTAGGATATAAAGGATATATATTAGCATATACAGACAGAAAATATTTTGGTATAGCTGTACAGTGCGTTTGTGTTTTCAGCTAAGTGTTATTACCAAAGAGTCAACAATTTAAACAATTTTTAAAGCTTATAAAATAAAACAGTTACAGCCAACTAAAGTTAATATATTTACTCATTTATTTAATTTTGAGACAGGGTCTTGCTCTGTCACTGAGGCTGGAGTGCAGTGGTGAGATCATGACTCACCGAAGCCTCCACCTCCTGGGCTCAAGCAATCCTCCCACCTCAGCCTCCTGAGTAGCTGGGACCACAGGCATGTGCCACCACACCCAGTTAATTTTTGTATTTTTTACAGACAGAGTTTTGCCATTTTGCCCAGGCTGGTCTCAAACTCCTGGGCTTAAGTGATCTACCCACCTCGGCCAAAGTGCTGGGATTACAGGCATGAGCCACTGTGTCCAGTCTGAATTTAATTTATTATTAAAGTATTTTTAAAATAAATTTATTTAAAATAATTAAAAAGATAAATTTAGTCTACAATAGTGTACAATAGTGTCCTAGGCCATCACATTCATTCATCCCTCACTGACTCACCCAGAGTAACTCCCAGTCCTGTAACCTCCATTTATGGTGAGTGCCCTACATGGGTGCCACTTGTTCTTTCATGCTGTATTTTTACAGTACCTTTTCCATGTTTAGATAAGTTTACATACACAGATATTTACCATCGTGTTATAGTTGCCCACAGTATTCAGTACAGTAACATGTTGTACAAGTTTGTAGCCTAGGAGCAATAGGCTCTACCATATAGCCTAGGTGTGTAGTAGGCTATTGTTAGAAATAAATTTTCAGTGCTGCAAAAGAAATAGCACTCAAACACAAATTTAATTTTCTCAGCAAGGCAATTTTTACTACTACAGAAGGGTGTGATTCACGGATGGAGCAATGGCAAGAGCACACCTGAACAAGGGAGGGGAAGGGGCTCTTATTCCTGATGCAGGTAACCCCTACTGCTGCATCATTCCCTGACTGGCTAGGGTTGGATCGCACAGTCTAAGCTAATTCTGATTGGTGATTTTAAAGAGAGCAGGAGTACGAGTTGGAGTGGTGGGGTGTGTAGTTTGGTGGGAAAGACAGTTACAGAACAGGTGACTCAGGATGACTCAGGTCAGAGCAGGTGATGAGGGGTGACTCAGGATGGAGTAGGTGATAGAGGCTAGGAGAGGGTAGTTTACTGAAACGAGGGGCAAGGAGACAAAGAGAATGAGAAAGTTAAACTTTAAAATGAAGAACAAAGAACAGGGGAGCTGAACATACTGACCTTTGGAGAGGTCCTTTGGAGAGGATCTCAGAACTCATTGTACTTAACAATTTACAGGCTAAAACCTTTGATGAGGGATTTATTATATCCTACACTACGTACCAATTCACAGCCCAAGCAGCATGCTCAGATGGTGTCGGTGGCATTGGCAGTGGCATGGTGGGTAGGGAGAGCTTGTCCTCAGGACATGAGCAATTGTGCAGCAGCCTTGCTGTTGGGGGTACAAGGTTCGTGGCAGTGGCCCCAGACAGGCAGCTCTCAGGCTCTGGGGAGCATGTGCTTTGACTCCCTTTGTCCCTGAGGCAGCTTCCCAGTATGCTGCACCACCCATCCCTCAGGGTGTAAGCCCACTACATGGGCTAGAGTGCTGGGGACCCAGCCATGTTGCTGTATCCTGCTACAGTCCTCTAGGCAAACGGAGGGATGTCAGTGGGGCTCTAGGGATTTGGAGATGATGGGGCTGTTGATGCCCCAGGGCTGTTTTTTGTTTGTTTGTTTTTGAGACAGAGTTTTGCTCTTGTTGCTCAGGCTGGAGTGCAATGGCGCAATCTCAGCTCACTGCAATCTCCACCTCCCAGGTTCAAGTAATTCTCCTGCATCAGCCTCCCAAGTAGCTGGGATTACAGGTGCCCATCACTGTACCCAGCACATTTTTGTATTTTTAGTAGAGATGGGGTTTCACCATGTTGGCCAGGTTGGTTTCGAACTCCTGACCTCAGGTGATCTGCCCGCCTCAGCCTCCCAAAGTCCTGGGATTGCAGGTGTGAGCCACCATGCCCAACCCGCCCCAGGGTTGTTGAAGCCCATGGCAGGATGTGGTATAGTTGGGGCTGGGCTCTCACAACAGCACCGTACTGCAGCTGCTTGGGTCTCAGTGCATGTGGGAACAGCATGAGCTCCCTATCTGGAAAAATATCATTGCGTGGACTCCAGGCAGTTCTTTACACTGGTCTCAGGGCCTGAGAGCGTCAAGGGGCTCTCCCACAGCAGGAATGTGGGAGTCAGTGGTGGCAATATGGGCTTCTAGGAGTCTCTCACCTTCCCTCCTCGCCCCCACCAGCCAATTCCCTCCCTCTCATTCCATGCCTCAGGTGTTAGCTGTCGCTTCTCTGCCCAATCCTAGTCCCTCTTAGATGTGGTGATCTGCTGGCTGTTGTGGTGGTTCTTTGTGGAAGAGGAGGCGTGCAGGGCGGGTGCCTCCAGTCAGCTGTTTTGAAGCCTCCCCTTCAGGACATGATGTTTGAATTACAGTTGCTTTATAATAGGTTTTGAAATCAGGTGGTGTAATACCTCCAGTTTTGTTCTTTTTGCTCAAGATTGTTTGGGCTAGTCAGGGTCTTTCACGGTTCTGTTTGAATTCAAGGATTTTTTTCTATTTCTGTAAAAATGACATTGGAATTTTGATAGGGAGTGCATCGAATCTGGAGATCTCTCTCTCTTTTTCTCTTTCTTTCTTTTCCTTTCTTTCTTTCTTTCTTTTCTTTTTGTTTTTGAGATGGAGTTTCACTGTTGTCGCCCAGGCTAGAGTCCAATGGCACCATCTCACCTCACTGCAACCTCTGTCTCCTGGGTTCAAGTCATCCTCCTGCCTCAGCCTCCCCAGGAGATGGGATTACAGGCACCTGCCACCACACCTGCTCAGGATATATATATATACACATACACATATATATACACACACATACATACACACACACACACACATATATAGTATTTTTAGTAGAGAAAGGGGTTCACCATATTGGCCAGGCTGATCGCGAACTCCTGACCTCAGGTGATCCACCCGCCTTGGCCTCCCAAAGTGTTGGGATTACAGGCATGAGCCACTGCGCCTGGCCAGATCCCTTCTTTCTTGGAGGCAGCAGCCAGAAGCTCTGCTGGGAGAGAGCAACATCCTCCCCTAACTGCCCCCTCTCATTTTAGCCTTTCTAGGGAAAACCTGACTGCCTGGTTTGTCAGTCAGCCTGGTCTCCTCAACTACTGCATGTGTGTGTTGAAAATATTTGCATGATGCTGTCAAGGTTGCAGACAAATAGCAATAATTTTACATGGTTGGTGAGAATGTAAATTAATTCAACCATTGTAGAAGATGGTGTTCCACAAAGATTTAGAACCAGAATTCCTCAAAGATTTAGAACCAGAAATACCATTTGACCCAGCAATCCCATTACTAGGTATAAACCCAAAGGAAATGAATCATTCTATTACAAAGAGAAATGCACACATGTGTTCAATGCAGCACTATTCACAATAGCAAAGACATGGAATCAACACAAATGTCCATCAATGATAGACTGGATAAAGAAAATGTGGTACATATACACCATGGAATACCACACAGCCATAAAAAGGAACGAGATCACATCCTTTACAGGGACATGAATGGAGCTGGAAGCCATCATTCTCAGCAAACCAATGCAGGAACAAAAAACCAAACACCGCACGTTCTCACTTATAAGGGAGCTGAACAATGAGAACACCTGGATACAGGGAGGAGAACAACACACACTGGAGCCTGTCAGGGGTGGGGTGAGAGGAGAGGAGAGCATTAGGGAAAATAGCTAGTGCATGCTGGGCTTAATACCTAGGTGATGGGTTGATGGGGGCAGCAAACCACTATGGCACACATTTACCTATGTAACAAACCTGTGCACCCTGCACACATACCCCAGAACGTAAAATCGAAATTAAAAAAAAAAAAATATTTGCATGATTGTTGGTGTATGAAAGTCTCACAATAAACCATGAATTCAAAAGTATTTAAATTGGCTAATGAGTCATCACGAAACTGCTCATCCTCACCCCTACCCCTGTCAGAGTTAGCAAAATTGACAGGGGTTGCATAAGAATTCCAACCTCACATGAGACTGGGTCATGCCCCAAAATCAAGGTGTGAGGATGTACACTTGTACATGGGGATGGGGAGAGATGTGGAGGGAAGGGGAGGAAAAACTATTTCAGAACAATAATTTATCTACCATAGGAGTAATTTTTACTTTCTTCTTTACATTTTCTGTATTGTTTAAATTATTTTAATAAAGTGTGCATCATTCCAGCATCAGACAAAAAAATAAAGCCATGTTGGGTTGCAAACCAAAGGGCAGAGCTGCCGAGTATTTGTGTATCTTTATTATTACCCAGGTTTTAAATGGTTTATTTTTGGGTAAAGTAAACCATATTAGTTTCCCTAAAGCTTCCATAACAAATTACAACAAACTGGGTCATTCAGAACAACAGAAATTTGTTCTCCCAGAGTTCTGGAGGCAGAAATCTGAAATCAATGTAACAGCAGGGCCATATTCCCTCTCAAGGCTTGGAGGGAGAAGTCACTTCGTGTCTTTCTCCCAGTCTTTGGGAATTGCTTGCAATCCTTGCATTCCATGGTTTATGAACTGCATCATTCCAGTCTCTGCCCCCATATTCACATTGCCTCATCTTTTGTTGTGTGTGTGTCTTTTGCTTTTCTGTCTCCGATCTCTCTCACTATGACTTTTTCTTATATTAAAAAAAAAAAACAAAAAACTTGTATTAGGCCAACACAGTGGCTCATGCCTGTAATCCCAGCACTATGGGAGGCCGAAGTGGGAGGATCAGGTGGAAGGATTGCTTGAGCCTAGACGGTGGATGTTGCAGTGAGCCAATATCACGCTACTGCATTTCAGCCTGGATGACAGAGCAAGACCCTGTCAAAAAAAAAAAAAAAAAAAAGGTAAAAAAAGAAAGAAAGAAAGAACAAAAGAAAGAAAGAAAGAAAGAAAGAAAGAAAGATAGAGAAAGAAAAAGAAAAAAAAGAGAAGGGGGAGGGAAGGAAGAAAAGAAGGAAGGAAAAAATGTATTAAAGGTTGATCTTGATGGGCTTCAGGACACAACTATCCCAAAATATAGCATTTGGTCTTTGAGAAGACAGCGGAAGCAGGAAGATAGATCATCCTCCCCTTCTCCCTCCTTTCTCCTGTGAAGGAGGTAATAAAACCTAGGAATGATTCTCTGGCACTGCTTAAGCCCACACAGAGCTCCAGGGGCCTTAAATCCAGAGCAGCCCTGCACCAGATGTCATAGCCCCACCAAGGGAGGACAGACTCCTTCACACACCCCAGGATATGTGTCACAGACAGTGAAGTGACCTCGTTGTCTGGGGTGATACTCAAGGTTCGCTGTCTCGGTGAAGGAAATCAAGGATGGGGACACACAAAGAGTGAGGTTAAGAGTGAAAGTTTAATAGGTGAAAGAAAGAGAATAGCTCTCTGCTGGAGAGAGGGATCCTAGAGAAATGGGTTGCTGGATCCACAGTGAAATGCAGGAGATTTTATAGATGCCTGGTGAGGAGGTGGTGTCTGATTTATATAGGGTGTGAAAGATTGTTGGACCATATGTGCCATTTGCATAGGGCATGAAAAACTGGTTAAGACTAGGTGTTCCATTTGCATAGGACACAAATTTCTGGCTGCCTCCACCCTAATCTTTTATTGTGCAGGCAGGTCCTCTGCCTGGCCTGCACCATGTTGCCCATCCCTGTATTGTACACATGGTAACAGAAAAAAAAGGGGGAAGATGCAGCCTCCATGTTGAACATACCTGGCTCCTAGGTAGCCCTTTTCTATTGGTACAGCTGCCAGCATTCCCCAGTGCAAGCTTCCAGCTCACTTATTTATCTTTGCAACTGGATTTTTCAGGGTGCTTTTTGTTAGAAAAGAAATTATTTTGGGGATTGCTTTGTGTTAGAAGGGAAGCTCTGTCAAGGACTCTGTTGCCCTCACTATCTGCTTAAATAATTTCTTTCTACCTCCTGTATCAACAGGATACTGAGGTGTGGAAAAACTGTGGACCACGTGATCCCCCACCCATGCTGCTCCTCGCCAGACAGGGCTCACCAGCTTGGGCTCCCAGTACAGCTACCCTGCCCCTACCTGGGTACTGTGGTTGGTCATGGCTCTTGCATTCCTCTGGAATGGAACTCCAAAGGTAACAGACAGGCCCTGTGCAGTTGCTGGCAGCAGCTGTCCTCATTCCTTCTGCCCTGAGGCTAAGAGAACAAGGAGGCTGGACACTTCTGTGCACCTCCAGCAGAACTGTGCATGCCACAGCTCCCTACTTCTGCTGTTCCCTGACAAATGTGGTTTGCCACCTTCTGGCATTCAGTGTACCAATCCTACCCCTGTGTGAGCATTTTGGCTGCAGCCCAGTGCCCTTCTGAAAACTGTACCCCCAACAGGCTTGTGATCTTCCCTTGGGCATCCACCACCAAAGTGTTTTACCTGCCCCTGCCTAAGAGCTCAGCCAGTGACCCATGGACCAGTCTGCCCTCCCCATCACAGCCAGCACCTGGACTCTGGGCCAGTCCAACCCCAGTCCAGCCCCCTTAGAACAGATACACTCTGGCCAGTGGCCCATCTACTGGCCTGGGAACTGGGAAACTACCTAGTCCATCCCAACTCTGCTGGCACCTTACCACTTCTTCCAGGGCCTCAGGTCAGGCCAACCCAGTCAGCTAACAGCACCACAATGAACACCATCCCCATGGGCCCAACGGTGGGGCAACCTCTTTCTTTACTGCCACGTTGGATAACAGGTGAGCCATAAACTGATAGTTTGCTTAGAATGATGATTTCCAGCTTCATCCATGTCCCTGCAGAGGACATGAACCCATCCTTTTTTATGGCTGCATAGCATTCCATGGTGTATATGTGCCACATTTCTTAATCCAGTCTATCATTGATGGACATTTGTGTTGGTTCCAAGTCTTTGCAATTGTGAATAGTGCTGCAATAAACATATGTGTGCATGTGTCTTTATAGTAGCATGATTTATAAATCTTTGCATATATACCCAGAAATGGGATCACTAGGTCAAATGATAAGAAATGCTATGATTTTTTATACACCATTGTACATTGGTATGTAGAAAATCATAGCATGTCTATACACCAGTAACATTAAGCTGAGAGGAAAATCAAGAATGCAATCTCCGTTATAATGGCCAATACAAAACATGAAATACCCGGGAATATATCAAACCAAGGAGGTGAAAGAGCTCTACAAGGAGAACTACAAAACACTGCTAAAAGAAATCGCAGATGACAGAAACTAACGGAAAACATTGCATGTTCATGTATTGGAATAATCAATATTTTTTTTTACATGGCCATACTGCCAAAGCAATCTATAGATTCAATACTATTCCCATCAAACTACCAACATCATTTTTCACAGGATTAGAAAAAAATCATTCTAAAATTCATAGGGAACCAAAGAAGAGCCTGAATAGCCAAATCAATCTTTAAGCAAAGAGAGCAAAGCCAGTCATCACACTATCAGACTTCAAACTATACTACAAGGCTACAGTAACCAAAACGGCATAGTACTGGTACAAAAACACATAGTCCAATGGAACAGAAGCTGCACACCTACATCCATCTGATCTTTGACAAAGTCAACAAGGCAAACAATGGGGAAAGTTCTGCCTATTCAATAAATGGTGCTGGGATATCTGGCTGTCCATATGCAGAAGAATGAAACTGGATCCCTACCTATCACCACACACACAAATCAAGATGAAGTAAAGACTTAAAATTAAGACCTACAACTATGAAAATCCTAGGAGAAAACAAAGGAAGCACTCTCCTAGATATCAGCTTTAGCAAAGAATTTATGACCAAGTCCTCAAAAGTAGTTAAAAGAAAAACAAAAATTGACAGGTGGGACCTAATTAAACTAAAGAGCTTCTGCATAGCTAAAGAAACTATCAACAGAGTAAATAGGTACCCTACAGAATGGGAGAAAATGTTCTCAGTCTATGCATCCAACAAAGGTATAATGTCCAGAATCTACAAAGGACTTAAAACAATTTAACAGTAGAAAATATATAATCTCATTAAAAAGTGGGCAAAGGTGCTCGCTTCAGCAGCACATATGCTAAAAAGTGGGCAAAGAACATGAACAGACACTTCTTAAAAGGAGACATATAAGCGGCCAACAAACATATGAAAAAATGCTCAACATCACTAATCATCAGAGAAATGCAATTCAAAGCCTCCATGAGAATACCATCTCACAGTTTTTAGAATGGCTGTCATTAGAAAATCAAAAAATCACAGATGTTGGTGAGGCTGCAGAGAAAAGATAATGTTTATATACTGTGTGTGGAAATGTAAATTAGTTCAGCCACTCTGGTTTGGACATTTCTCAAAGAATTAAAAATAGAACTATGAATCAACCCAGCAATCTTATTACTGGGTATATATTCAGAAAAAAACAAATTCTTCCACCAAAAAGACACATGCATTTGTGTTCACTGCAGCACCATTCATAATAGCAAGGATGTGGAATCTACCTAGGTGCCCATCAGTGGTGGATTGGATTAAGCAAATGTGGTACACATACACCATGGAATACTACACAGCCATTAAAAAAGGAAATCTTGTTCTTTGCAGCAACATGGATGCAGCAGGAGTCCATTATATCTAAGCAAATTAATGCAGGCACAGAAAACCAAATACTGCATATTCTCTTTTATAAGTGAGAGCTAAATGTTGGGTACACATGGACACAAAAAATGGGAACAACAGACACTGGGGACTACTTGAAGGAACAGAAAGCAAGGGAGCAAGGGTTGAAAAAATGCCTAGTGGGCACTACGCTTACTACCTAAATGGGATCATCCATACCCCAAACCTCTGCATCATGCAATATACCCATGTAACAGACCTGCACATGTACCCCCTGAGTCTAAAAAAAGTTGAATTCTTTAAAAAAACAATAATAGCATTATTATCAATATACATTTAAAAAATTTTAAAGACATAGATTGGCTGAATGGATTGAAATAAAAATAAGATTTAACTATACGCTGTCTGAAAGAGACTCAGATTGGTTGAATGGATTGAAATAAAAATAAGATTTAACTATATGCTGTCTGAAAGAAACTTATTATAGATCTAAAGGACACACATAGGTTAAAAGTGAAATGATGGAAAAAAATTCCATGTAAACAGGAACCTACAGAGAGAAGAGGTGGCCATATTTACAGCAGATGAAATAGACTTTAAGACAAAAACTGTTACAAATGATAAAGAAGGACATTTTATAATAATAAAAGCATCATTTCAACAACAAAACAATTATATTAGAGGTCTCAGCATTAGAGCTCCCCAATACATGAAGCAAATATTGACAAAATTAAAGGGAGGTCTAGACAAAAAATTGTAAAAGACTTCAATGCCCCACTTTCAATTATGGACCGAATAACCAGACAGAGGATAAAGAAACAGAGGACTTAAACAACACTATAGATCAATTGGACCCAAGAGACATACACAGAAAACTCCACCCAATAACAGCAGAATAAATTATCTTGTTAAGTGCACATAGAATGTGCTTCAAAACAAACCACGTGTTACAAATAAGTTTTACAAATATAAGAAGATTGAACTAATACAAAGTGCCTTTTTCAAACACAATGAAATGAAACTAGAAATCAATAGCAGAAGGAAGACAAGAATATCCACAAATAGGTGGGAATATTTAACTTCTTCCCAAAGAATGAAAAGATCAAAGAAGAAATCACAAGGGGAATTAGGAAATACCTGGAGACAAATGAAAATGAAAACACAACATACCATACCATGGAGGTACAGTGAAAGCCGTATTAAGAGGGAAGTTTACAATGATAAACACTGACATTAGTAAAGAAAATATCCCTAATCAACAAATTTACTTTACAACTCAAGGAACTAGAAAAAAGAAAACAAACTAAATCAAAAGTTAGCAAAAGAAAATAATAAAGTTTAAAGTGGAGTTAAATGAAGTAGAAAATAGAAAAACAATAGCAAACATCAGTGAAACTAACATTTTGGGTTTAAAAAAAAATTCAAAAATCCTTAGGTAGATTAAGAAAAAAAGAGAGAAGACACAAATAATTAAAATTAGAACTGAAAAAGGAGACATTACAATTAATTACAGAAATAAGACAGATTATAAGGAAGTATTATGAAAAATTCTATGCCAGCAAGCTGGATAACTCAGAACAAAAAGAAAAATTTACAGAAACATAAAATTTACTAAGACTGAATTATGTTGAAATTAAGAATTTGAACAGATCTATAACTAATAAGGATATTGAAATAGTAATCAAAAACCATTCAATAAGGAAAGCTCAGGGCAAGATGGCTTCACTGCTGAATTCTACAAAACATTTAAAGAAGAATTAACACCAAGCCTCCTCAAACTCTTTCTCAGAATTGACAAGGAGGAGGCACTTCTGAATTCATTCTTATGAGGTCAGAATTACCCCAATACCAATGCCAGACAATGATGCAAAAAGAAAAGAAAAATATAGACCAATATCCCTGATGAATATTGATGCAAAAATTATCAACAAAATACTAGCAAACCAAATTCAACAGCCCATTACAAGGATTATATATGGTGACCAAGTTGAATTTACATCTAGAATGCAAGTATGATTGAACAAAAAGTAATCAATGTGAAATGCCACATTAACAGAATGAAGAACAAAACTACATCATCTCAATTGATGCAGAAAAAGGAATTGACAAGACTCAGTATATTTTCATGATTAAAAATACACTCAATGAAGTGGAATAGAAGAAATGTTCCCCAGCATAATAAAGGTCATTTATGAAAATCCCACAGGTAACATCACACTAAGGGTGAAAGAGTGAAACCTTTTCTTCTCAGATCAAGAGAAAGGCAAAGATGCTCACTCTTACCACTTCTATTCAACATAGTACTGGAAGTCCTAGCCAGAGAAATTAGAAAATAAAAATAAATAAAACACACCAAAATTGGAAGAAAAAAAATAAAGATCCTCAAAATAAATCCTCATGTATATTATCAAATGACCTTCAACAAGGGGTGGCAAGACCAAACACAGGAGAAAAGGAGAGTGTCTGTAACAAATGATGTTAAGAAAATTGGATATCCACCTGCAAAAGAATGAAGTTGGACCCCTACAATATACTATATACAAAAATTAACCATAAAGACCTAAAAGTAAGAACTAGAAATATAAAACTCCTAGAAGAAAACATAGAGGGAAAGCTTCAAGACATTGGGTTTGGCAATGATTTCTTGAACATAACACCAAAAATAGACAAATAGGATTACCTCAAACTTTAAAACTGCTGCACATCAAAGAAAATAATCAAGACAGAAAAGGCAACCTATGAAATCGAAGAAAATAAGTGCAAATCATACACCTGATAATCAGTTAATATCAGGATATATAAAGAAGTCCTACAACTCAACCCCCCAAAATAAATAACCTGACTTGAAAATAGGCAAAGGACTTGAACTGAAAATTCTCCAGAGAAGATATATAAATGGCCAATAAGTATATTAAACTTAATGTCATTAATTATTAGAGAAATGCAATATCACTGCAATATGACATCATCTCACAAACCATTCGGATGGCCACTATTAAGAAAACATAGAAAACAAGTGTTGGTGAGCATGCAAAGAAATCGAAAGCTTTGTGCGCTATTGGTGGGAATGTAAATTGGTGCAGCCACTATAGAAAACAATATAGAGGTTCTTTAAACAGTAAAAATATCGGCTGGGCAAGGTGACTCACGCCTGTAATCCCAGCACTTTAGGAGGCTGAGATGGGCGGATCACCTGAGGCCAGGAGTTCGAGACCATCCTGATCAACATGGAGAAACCCCATCTCTACTAAAAATACAAAATTAGCTGGGCGTGGTGGTGCATGTCTGTAATCCCAGCTGCGCGGGAGGCTGAGACAGGAGAAACTCTTGAACCTGGGAGGCAGAGGTTGTGGTGAGCCAAGATTGCGTCATTGCACTACAGCCAGGGCAACAAGAACAAAAGTCTGTCTAAAAAAAAAAAAAAAAAAAGTAAAAATATCATTGCCATATGGCCCAGAAATCCTATTTCTGAGAATATAGCCAAAACAATTCAAAGCATGATCTTGAAGAATTTGCACACCGACTGGTTGCAGCATTATTCACAATAGTCAAGATGTGGAAGTGACACAAATGTCTATTGATGGATGAATGGATAAAGAAAACATGAGATATTTATACAATGAGATATTAACATCGTTAAAAAGAAGTACTATCACACGCTATAACATGGATGAATCTCAAGGACATGATGCTAAGTATAATAAGCCAATCACAAAAGGACAAATACTGTATGAGCCCATTTATATGATGAGATATGTAAAGTAGTCAAAAATAATAGAAAGAGAAAGTAGAAAGATGGTTGCCAAGAACTAGCAGAGGGGAAGGAAAAATTGTTCAGTGTGTATAGAATTTGAGCATTGTAAGATGAAAAAAATCTACAGATCTGTTGCACAATAGTGTAAATATATTTAACCCTATTGAATCGTACTCATAAAAAATTTTTTAGAGACATGTCCCACTCTTCCACCCAGGCTGGAGTACAATGGCACAGTCATAGCACAATGCAGCCTCGAACACCCCTGGGTTCAAGTGATCCTCCTGCCTCAGTCTCCGGAGTAACTAGGATTATAACAGTGGGTCATTACACCTGGGTAATTTTTTATTTTTATTTTTTGTAGAGATGGGGTCTCATTAGGCTGGCCAGGCTAGTCTTGAACTCATGAGCTCAAGCAATTCTCCCACCTTGGCCTCCCAAACTGCTGGTATTATAGTCATGAGTCACCATGCCCAGCCTTGAAAATGTTTAAGATGGCAGGCCAGGCACAGTGGCTCATGCCTGTAATCCCAGCACTTTGAGAGGCCAAGACGGATGGATCACTTGAGGTCAGGAGTTTGAGACCAGCCTGTCCAACATGGTGAAACCCTGCCTCTACTAAAAATACAAAAATTAGCAAGGCGTTGGTGGAGGATGGGGGTGTCAGCCATTGCTGAGACTTCAGTATGTAAATAAAGCAGCAAGGGTGGTGTTTGAGCTCTGAGAATGAACAGAATGCCTCGCCAAGTGGATCCCTGACCCCTGTGTAGCCTAACTGGGAGACACCTCCCAGTAGGGGCTGACAGACAACCTCATACAGTTGGGTGCCCTTCTGGGATGAAGCTTCCAGAAAAAGGCAGCAATATTTGCTGTTCTGCAATATTTGCTGTTCTGCAACCTCTGCTGGTGATACCAAGGCAAACAGGGTCACAAGTGGACCTCCAGCAAACTCCAACAGACCTGCAGTTGAGGGACCTGACTGTTAGAAGGAAAACTAACAAACAGAAAGGAACAGCATCAACATCAGCAAAAAGGACATCCACCCCAAAACCCTATCTGTAGGTCACCAACATCAAAGACCAAAGGTAGATAAAACCACAAAGATGGGTAGAAACCGCAGCAGAAAAGGTGAAAATTCTAAAAACCAGAGTGCCTTTTCTCCTCAAAAAGATCACAACTCCTCACCAGAAACAGAACAAAGCTGGACAGAGAATGACTTTGATGAGTTGTCAGAAGTAGGCTTCAGAAGATCGGTAACAACAAACTTCTCTGAGCTAAAGGAGCATGTTTGAACCCATCTCAAGGAAGCTAAAAACCTTGAAAAAAGCCAGGTGATGGTGGGGAGTGGGAGCGTCAGCCATTGTTGAGATGAATAGCTAATTAGAATAAACAGTGTAGAGAAGACCTTAAATGACATGATGGAGCTGAAAATGATGGCATGAGAACTTCATGACATATGCACAAACTTCAATAGCCAATTTGATCAAGTGGAAGAAAGGATATCAGTGATTGAAGATCAAATTAATGAAATAAAGTGAGCAGACAAGTTTAGAGAAAACAAAGTAAAAAGAAATGAACAAAGTCTCCAAGAAATATGGGACTATGTGAAAAGACCAAATCTACATTTGATTTGTGTACCTGAAAGTGACAGGGAGAATGGAACCACGTTGGAAAACACCGTTTGGGATATTATCCAGGAGAACTTCCCCAACCTAGCAAGGCAGGTCAACATTCAAATTCAGGAAATGGAGAGAATACCACAAAGATACTCCTTGAGAAGAGCAGCCCAAAGACACGTAATTGTCAGATTCACCAAGGTTGAAATGAAGGAAAGACAGCCAGAGAGAAAGGTTGGGTTACCCACAAAGCGAAGCCCATCAGACTAACAGCGGATCTCTTGGCAGAAACCCTGAAAGCCAGAAGAGAGTGGGGGCCAATATTCAATATTCTTAAAGAAAAGAATTTTCAACCAAGAATTTCATATCCAGCCAAACTAAGCTTCATAAGTGAAGGAGAAATAAAGTCCTTTACAGACAAACAAATGCTGAGAGATTTTGTCACCACCAAACCTGCCTTCCAAGAACTCCTGAAGGAAGCACTAAACATGGAAAGGAAAAACTGGTACCAGCCACTGCAAACACATGCCAAATTGAAAAGAGCATCGATGCTAGGAAGAAACTGCCTTAACTAACGGGCACAATAACCAGCTAACATCACAATGACAGGATCAAATTCACACATAACGATATTAACCTTAAATGTAAATGGGCTAAATGCCCCAATTAAAAGACACAGACTGGCAAATTGGATAAAGGGTCAAGACCCATCAGTGTACTGTATTCAGGAGACCTACCTCACATGCAGAGACACACATAGGCTCAAAATAAAGGGATGGAGGAAGATCTACCAAGCAAATGGACAGCAAAAAAAAAAAAAAAAAAAAAAAGCCGAGGTTGCAATCCTAGTCTCTGAGAAAACAGACTTTAAACCAACAAAGGTCAAAAGAGACAAAGAAGGCCATTACATAATGGCAAAGGGATCCATTCAATAAGAAGAGCTAACCATCCTAAATATATACACACCCAATACAGGAGCACCCAGATTCTTAAAGCAAGTCCTTAGAGACCTACAAAGAGACATAGACTCCCACACAATAATAATGGGAGACTTTAACACCCTACTGTCAATATTAGACAGATCAATGAGACAGAAGGTTAACAAGGATATCCAGGACCTGAACTCAGCTCTGCACCAAGCAGACCTAATAGACATCTACAGAATTCTCCACCCCAAATCGACAGAATATACATTCTTCTCAGCACCACATCGCACTTATTCTAAAATTGACCACATAATAGGAAGTAAAGCACTACTCAGCAAATGTAAAAGAACAGAAATCACAACAAACTGTCTCTCAGTGAACAGTGCAATCAAATTAGAATTCAGGATTAAGCTGGGCGTGGTGGCTCAAGCCTGTAATCCCAGCACTTTGGGAGGCCGAGACAGGCGGATCATGAGGTCAGGAGATTGAGACCATCCTGGCTAACATGGTGAAACCCCGTCTCTACTAAAAAATACAAAAAAACTAGCCAGGCGAGGTGGCGGGCGCCTATAGTCCCAGCTACTTGGGAGGCTGAGGCAGGAGAATGGCATAAACCTGGGAGGCGGAGCTTGCAGTGAGCTGAGATCCGGCCACTGCACTGCAGCTCATGACAGCGAGACTCCCCTTGTCTCAAAAAAAAAAAAAAAAAAAAAAAAAAAAAAAAAAAAAAAAAAAAAGCAGGATTAAGAAACTCATTTAAAACCACACAACTACATGGAAACTGAATTATCTGCTCCTGAATGACTACTGGGTGAATAACAAAATGAAGGCAGAAATAAAGATGTTCTTTGAAACCAATGAGAACAAAGATACAACATACCAGAATCTCTGAAACACATTTAAAGCAGTGTGTAGAGGGAAATTTATAGCACTAAATGCCCACAAGAGAAAGCAGGAAAGATCTAAAATTGACACCCTAATATCACCATTTAAAGAAATAGAGAAGCAAGAGCAAACACATTCAAAAGCTAGCAGAAGGAAAGAAATAACTAAGATCAGAGCAGAACTGAAGGAGATAGAGACAGAAAAAAAACTTCAAAAAAATCAATGAATCCAGGAGCTGGTGTTTTGAAAAGATCAACAAAATTGATAGACTGCTATCAAGACTAATAAAGAAGAAAAGAGAGAAGAATCAAACAGATGCAATAAAAAATGATAAAAGGGATATCACCACCGACCCTACAGAAATACAAACTACCATCAGAGAATACTATAAACACCTCTATGCAAATAAACTAGAAAACCTAGAAGAAATGGATAAATTCCTGGACATATACACTCTCCCAAGGATAAACCAGGAAGAAGTTGAATCCCTGAATAGACCAATAACAGACTCTGAAATTGAGGCAATAATTAATAGCCTACCAATCAAAAAAAGTCCAGGACCAGAAGGATTCACAGCCAAATTCTTCCAGAGGTACAAGGAGAAGCTGGTATCATTGCTTCTGAAAATATTGCAATCAATAGAAAAAGAGGGAATTCTCCCTAACTCATTTTATGAGGCCAACATCATCCTGATACCAAAGCCTGGCAGAGATACAACAAAAAAAGAGAATTTTAGACCAATATCCCTGATGAACATCGATGCAAAAATCCTCAATAAAATACTGGCAAACCGAATTCAGCAGCACATCAAAAAGCTTATCCACCATGATCAATTGGGCTTCATCCCTGGAATGCAAGGATGGTTCAACATATGCAAATCAATAAACGTAATCCATCATATAAACAGAACCAAAGACAAAAATCACATTTCCATTCTGTGTAGGTACCAAATTTTATCCATTCATATGTTGATTGTCACTTGGGTGGCTTCCACCTTTTGGCTTCTGCAAATACTGCTGCTATGAACGTGCGTGTACCAAGATCTCCTTGAAATCCTGCTTTCAGTTTTTGTCAATATATACCTAGGAGTAGAATTGCTGCATCATATGGCAATTCTATTTTTAATTTTTTAAAAAATTGCCATATTATTTTCCAAGGTATTTTTATTTTTCTATATGTAAGGGTTACAAGTTCAGATTTCTTTTTTCTTTTTTGAGACAGAGTCTCACTCTGTTGCCCAGGCTGGAGTACAGTGGCCCAATCTCAGCTTACTGCAACCTTCGCCTCCGCCCACCCTCCGCCCCACACCCCAGATTCAAGCAATTCTCCTGCCTCAGCCTCCCAAGTAGCTGGTACTGCAAGTGTTTGCCACCACACTCAGCTAATTTTTGTATTTTTAGTAGAGATGGGGTTTCACTGTGTTAGCCAGGCTGGTCTTTAACACCTAACCTCAAGTGATCCGTGAGCCTTAGCCTCCCAAAGTACTGGAATTACAGGTGTGAGCCACTGCACCAAGTCACAAGTGCAGATTTCTTATGTGCATATATTGCATCATGGCGAAGTCTAGCCTATTAGCTTTCCCAGCACCCAAGTAGTAAACATTGTATCCAATCAGCAACTTTTCAAGCCTCACCCCCTCCCACCCGCCCACCTTTCAAAGTCTACAATGTCTGTTGTTCCACTCTGTATGTCCAAGGGTATCCATTGTTTAGCTCCCATCTATAACTGAGAACATGTGTTATTTGACTTTCTGGTCTGACTTCTTTCTCTTGGTAATGGTCTCCAGTTCCATCCATGTAGCTACAAAAGTCATGATTTCATTCCTTTTTATGGCTGAATAGTATTCTATGTTATACATATACCGCATTTTCTTTATCCAAACCTCTATTTTTGGGCTTAGATTGATTCCATAGCTTTGCGATTATCAATACTGCTACAGTGAAATACAAGTGTAGGTATCCCTTTTATAAAATGATTTCTTTCTTTTTTTTTGTTTTCTTTTTTTCTTTCTCTTTTTTTTTTTTTGCAGTGGAGTCTTATTTTCTTGCCCAAGCTGGAGTGTGCAATAGCACGATCTTAGCTCACTGCAACCTCTGCCTCCCTGGTTCAAGCGATTCTCCTGCCTCATCCTCCCGAGTAGCTGGGACTACAGGTGTGTGCCACCATGCCAGGCTAATTTTTTGTATTTTTAGTAGAGACGGGGTTTCACCATGTTGCCCTGGGTGTTCTCGAACTCCTGACCTCAGGCGATCTGCCCTCCTCAACATCCCAAAGTGCTGGGATTACAGGCATGAGCCACCACACCTGGCCTAAAATGATTTATTTCTTTTGCTGTGAAGAAGCTCTTTAAGTTCCATTTGTGTATTTTTTGTTTTATTGTATTTGTTTTTGAAGACTTCATCATAAATTCTTTGCGTAGGCCAGTGTCCAAAAGAATTTTCCCTAGGTTTTCTTCTAAAATTTTTATACTTTCAGGTCTTAGATTTAGGTTTTTAATCCATCTTGAGTTAATCTTTGTATATGATGAAAGATACTGGTCCAGTTTCATTCTTCTATATATGATTATTCAATCTTCCCAGAAATATTTATTGAATAGGATGTCCTTTCCCCAGTGTATATTGTTGTTGACTTTGTCAAAGATTAGTTGGTTGTAGGTAGGTGGTTTTATTTTTGGGTTTTCTGTTCTGTTCCATTGATATATGTGTTTATTTTTATACCAGTACAATGCTGTTTTTGTTACTATATGCTTGAAGTATAATTTGAAGTCAGGTAATGTAATGCCTCCAGCTTTGTTCAACTTGCTTAGAATTGCTTAAACTATTTGGGCTCTTTTCTGATTCTATATGAATTTTAGGATGGGTTTTCTAATTCTGTGAGAAATGACATTGGTGTTTTGATAGAGATTGCATTGAGTCTATAGATTGCTTTGGACAGTATGTTCATATGAATGATATCGATTCCTCAAATCCATGAGCATGGGATATTTTTCCATTTGTTTATATCATCTACAGTCTCTTTCATCAGTGTTTTGTAGCTCTCCTTATAGAGATGTTTCATCTCCCTGGTTAAATATATCCTTATGTATTTTATTTTCTTTGTAGCTATTGCAAATGGATTGCCTCCTTGATTTGGTCCTTGGCTAGATCGTTACTGGTGTGTGGAAATGCTACTGATTTTTGTACGTTAATTTTGTATCCTAAAACTTTACTGAATTGTTTTCTCAAATTTAAGAGTTGTATTTAGAGTCCTCAGAGTTTTCTAGACATAAGATCATCTCATCGGCAAACAGGGATATTTTGACTTCATTTTTCTCTAATTTGGATGCCCTCCATTTGTTTCTCTTGCCTAACTACTCTGGCTAGGACTTCCAGTACTGTGTTGAATAAGAGTGGTGAAAGTGGCATTCTTGTCTTGTTATGGTTCTTAGAGGGAACGCTTTCAAATTTTCACCATTAAATGTTATGTTTGCTGTGGGCTTGTCATATGTAGCCTTTATTATGTTGAGATATGTTGCTTCTATGTCTAGTTTGTTGAGGATTTTTATCAGGAAGAAATGCTGATTTTTATTGAATAATTTTTCTGCATCTATTGAGATGATCATATGACTTTTGTCCTTCATTCTATGAATGTATCACATTATGGATTTGCATATGTTAAACCATCCTTGGATCCCCAGGTTAAATCTGACCCAACCGTGGTGTATGGTCTTTTTTATTTGATTTGCTAGTATTTTGCTGAGGCTCTTTGTATCTATGCGATTCAGGGATATTGATCTATAGTTTTGTTTTTTGTTGTGTTCTTGCCAGCTTTTGTTATCAGGATGATACTGGCCTCATAGAATCAGTTAGGGAGAATTCCGTCCTCCTCAATTTTTTGGAATAGTTTCACAATGATTTGTATTAGTTCTTCTTTGTATGCTGGGTAGGATTAATCTGTGAATCTATCTGGTCCTGGAATTAATTTTGTTGAAAGACTTTTTTTTGAGACGGAGTTTCACTCTCACCCAGGCTGGAGTGCAGTGGCATGATCTTGATTCACTGCAACCTCCACCTCCTGGGTTCAAGTGATTCTGCTGTCTCAGCCTCCTGAGTAGCTGGGATTACAGGCGTGTGCCACCACGCCCAGCTAATTTTTGTATTTTTAGTAGACATGCGGTTTCACTGTGTTGAGCAGGCTGGTATCAAATTCCTGAGCTCAAGTGATCCACCCTCCTCAGACTCCCAAAGTGCTGGGATTACAGGCATGAGTCACCACGCCTGGCCTTCTTGGGAGACTTTTAATTACTGATTCAATCTTGCTATTCATTATTGATCTGTTCAAGAGTTCCACTTCCTGGTTCAATCTTGATAGATTGTAACTGTCCAGGAATTTATGCATTTCCTCTAGGTTTTCTAGTTTGTGAGGGTAAAGCTGTTCATAATAGTCTCTCGTGATGTTTTGTGTTTCTATTCAGTCAGTTGCAATGTCCCATTCTTCATGTCTGATTGTTTTTATTTTCATTTTCTCTTCTTTCCTAGGTTAGTCTAGTTAGTGGTTTATTAGTTTTGTTTAACATTTTGAAGAACCAAGTTTTGTTTTGTTGATTTTTTTGTTTTTGTGGTTTCTATTTCATTTAGCTCTGCTCTGATCTTTGTTACTTCTTTGGCTAACTTTGGGTTTGGTTTGTTCTTTTTCTAGTTCCTTGAGGTGTGACATTGGTTGTTAATTTGTGATCTTTCTACTGTTTTTTGAGATGGAGTCTCACTCTGTCACCCAGGCAGAAGTGCAGGGGTGTGATCTTGGCTCACTGCAACCTCTGCCTCCCGGGTTCAAGTCATTTTCCCACCTCAGCCTCCCGAGTAGCTGAGATTACAGGCATGCACCAACATGCCTTGCTAATTTTTGTATTTTTTAGTAGAGACGGGGTTTCCCCTGGCCCTTTCTACTTTTCTGATGTAGGCATTCAGTGCTATAAACTTCCCTATTAGTACTGCTTTTGCTGTATCCCACAGGCTTTTGTATGTTGTATTTTCATTTTTATTCATTTCAATTTTTTTTTTAAAATTTCCACTTTAATTTCTTTGTTGATCTGGTGATCTTTCAGGAGCATGCTGTTTAGTGCCCATGTATTTATACCATTTCAAAGTTCCTCCTAGTATTGATGGAATGGAATCCTTTTCTGACTTTATCCACTGTGGTCTGAGATGATACTTGATATAATTTTGATTTTTTAAAAATTTGTTAAGACATGTTTCGTGGATTAATATATGGCCTATCTTGGAGAATATACCATGTGCTGATGAAAAGAATGTATATTCTGTAGTTGTTGGGTAAAATGTTTTATAAGTGTCTGTTGAGTCCTTTGTGTTAAAGTTCGATTTAAGTCTGTGTTTGTCTATTTTTGCATCACTCTAAAGGAACACCCAAGGCTGGGTAATTTATAAAGAGAAGTGGTTTAATCAGCTCACAGTTCTGCAGGCAGAACACGAAGCACGGTACTGGCATCTGCTACTGATATGTGTCTCAGGAAGCTTACAATCATGGTGGACGGCAATGGAGAAGCCAGTGTATCATATTGGCAAGAGATGGAAGGGGGTGGTCCCAGACTCTTTTAAACAACCAGATCTCATTTAAACTGAGTGAGAACTCACTCATCACGAAGGGGACGGCACTGAGCCATTCATGAGGGATCTGCCCCTATGATCTGATATCTCCCTCTAGCCCCTTCCTCCAATATTGGGGATCACATGTAAACATAAGATATGGAGGGGACACACATCCAAAGCATATGCAAGTCTAATGTTTCTTTGTTAATTTTGTCTCTCAATGATCTGTCTAGTGTATGAGTGGGATGTTAAAGTTCCCCACTTTCATTGTATTCTGTCTGTCTCATTCTTTAGGTTTAGTTATATTTGTTTGTAAATTTAGGGGCTCTGATGTTAGGTGCATATATATTCAGCATTGTTATAATCTCTTGCTAAATTGATCCTTTTATCATTATATAATGACCTTCTTTGTTTTATTTTTAATGTTTTTGATTTAAAATCTGTTTTAACTGGTATAAGATATAGCTATTCCTGCTTGTTTGGTTTTTGTTTGCATGGAGTATCTTTTTCCAACTATGTACTTTCAGTCTATATGTGTCTTTACAGGTAAAGTGAGTTTCTTATAGGCAGCATATAGTTGCATCATGGTGTGTGTGTATGTGTGTGTGTGTGTGTGTGTGTTTATTTGTTTTGAGATGGAGTTTTGCTCTTGTTGCCCAGGCTGGAGTGCAATGGCACGATCTTGACTCACTGCAACCTCTGCCTCCCAGGTTCAAGCAAGTCTCCTGCCTCAGCCTCCCAGGTACCTGGGATCACAGGCATATGCCATTATGGCCGGCGAATTTTTGTATTTTTAGTAGAGACAGGGTTTCTCCATGTTGGTCAGGCTGCTCTTGAGCTCCCAATCTCAGGTGATCCAATCGCCTTGGCCACCTAAAGTGCTGGGCATCATGTTGTTTAAAGTATTCTGCCAATACATATCTTGTAAGTGGAGCATTTAATCCATTTATTCAAGGTTAATATTGATATGCTAGGCTTTATTCTTTTTTTTTTTTTTTTTTTTTTGAGACAAGAGTCTCGCTCTGTCGCCCAGGCTGGAGTACAGTGGCCAGATCTCAGCTCACTGCAAGCTCCGCCTCCCGGGTTTACGTCATTCTCCTGCCTCAGCCTCCCCGTGTAGCTGGGACTACAGGCGCCCACCACCTCACCCAGCTAGATTTTTGTATGTTTTTTTAGTAGAGACGGGGTTTCACTGTGTTAGCCAGGATGGTCTCGATCTCCTGACCTCGTGATCCACCTGTCTCAGCCTCCCAAAGTGCTGGGATTACAGGCTTGAGCCACCACGCCCGGCCACTAGGCTTTATTGTTGTCATATTGTTAATTGTTTAAAGTTATTTTATATGATAAATTATTTGTTTCTTTCTTTTGCTCTTTTTGTCATTGTGGTTTGATGAGATTCTGCCATGTTGCCATTTGATTCTTTTCTCTTCCTCATTTATGAGGTTGTTTTTATAAGAAATGTGAGTTTATTCTTCTGTGTGTTTTCATGATGCTGAGTGTTGACCTTTCATTTCCATGTTTAAGACCCATTTGAGCATCTCCCATAGGAACAGTCTAGTGTTGACAAGTTCACTCGCCATTTGCTTGTCTGGAAAAGATTTTATTTCTCCTTCACTTATGAAGCTTATTCTGACAGAACATAAATTTTTTGACTGACAGTACTTTTCTTTCAGCAGTTTGAAATGCCATTCTGTTCTCTTCTGGCCTGTAAGGTTTCCACTGAAAAGTCTGCTGTTAGTCTGATGAGTTTTCTTAATAGGTAACTAGATGCTTTTCTCTTGCTAATTTCAAAATTCTTTCTTTCTTCTTGACTTTAGACTTTCTAAATATACTATTATGTGAAGTTCTTTTTGCAATGTATTTGCTGGGGCTCTGTATCTGGATGTCTAACTCTCTTGCTAGATGTGGAAGTTTTCATCAATTACTTCCTAAAAATAGGTGTTCTAATTTTTTAAAATCTCTCTTCTCCCTTGGAAATACCAAAAATACATAAGTTTGGTCACACCATGTAGTCCCAGATAACTCAAAGTCTTTGTCTCTTCTTTTTTATTCATTTTTCCTTATTTTGTCAGACTGGATATTTCAAAAGACCTGTCTTCAAGTTCTTAGATTCTCTCTTTTTTTTTTTTATTTTATTTTCCTAATTTTAGAGATAGGGTTTCAGTATGTTGCCCAGGATTTCCTGGCCTTGAACTCTGGCCCTCCCCCTGGGCGGAATCCACCTCCTACCTTGCCTTCCGTGCTGGGACAGGCATGAGCCACCTCACCCAGCCATGTTCTGAGGTTCTTTCTTCTGCTTGGTCCAGCTCCACATTGAAGCTTTTGAACATACCCCTGTATTCTATTGAATTTTTATCCAAGAGTTTTGCTTGTTTTTTTTCTTATAGTATCTCTCTCCTTGGTAAATTTCTCATTCATTTCCTGGACTGATTTTCCAATTCTTTGTATTGATTTTCAGATTTCTCCTGCATCTTGTAGGACTTTATAAAATCAATATTTTGAAATCTTACCAGTATATTGAGGGATTCTTTTGATTGGGACTGTCGCTGAGAACATTGGTGATCCTTGGTGTATGTCAAGGATTTTCCTTCTTTTTCATGTTTCCTGTGTCCTTTCACTGATATCTGCAAATCTTGTGTAGTAGTAGCTTGTTCAAGGTTTTTTTAATTGTTTTTGTTAATTTTCCTGAAAAATGTGTATATGTTGTTAGTTGAGTAGGATACTTTGGCTTTCATTCTGGGTGCCTATGGTAGTGTGATCTTAGTATGACTTCATAGGCAGCACCCAGGGTCACTGGTATCTTTGATTTCCTTGGTAGCTTAGAGTACAGTTATTACTTGAGATTGTGGAAAAATTTAGCTGGGTATTGGATGCCAACTGAGCCCATCTTTGGGCCCTGGTGGTGGCAGAAGCTTGGAGAGTGTGCCTGAGCCCCAGAGCAGCCTACACTAGCTTTGGTATTAGTGAGTCCTGGGAGGCCGATTCTTGAGCTTCCTAGTGGCTTGATGAGAGGGTAGTCAGTGGAGTTGGGGACAGGGATGTGGGCAAAGTTCTCAGACCCCTGGGAAGCACACCCTGGTGAGAGGTGTTGACGGTAGTAGCGTGGTGGAGCAATCCACTAGACCCAGGCAGTCCATGTTGGTGTTTCTGGTAGATGCAATGGGCTGGGTGGCTACTCCTCAGTCCCACACAGCATCCTTGTGTAGCAGGTGTGGTGGTATTGTCCTGGGTGCTTAGGAGAGCTTGTTCTCCCCTGTCCCTCCCCCATCTGGGTGGCATCACCTCACACTTGGCAAAAACGGGGACACAGCCCAACATTAAACTCTTGCAATTGTGCCAGCTGTGGGCTTGTGACCAGAGAGGGTAGGCAGCACCAGAGCTTCCTATGTCTTCTCTGTTGAATCCCTTCTCTTCTCTGAAGAATCCGAGCAATCTTTCCTAGATAATCTGTTTAAAATGGAGTTCCTCTCCATGAAGAAGGCCATGCTACCTGCATCTGGTCAGCCATCTTGATCACCTTTCTACATTTAAAGAGACACAGCATGTTAAAAAGAAAATTTAGTTCCCTTAGGTATTGTTATTTACCTAGCCCTCCCAGTCAAGAAGTGGTCTGCATTTCAAAGGATTTTAATGTTTTTTTTCACTCCCCAGTGATTTCAGAGAATTGGGTTGTTAAAAATGTTTTCTTTAGAGTTAACAGTTTTTATTCATGGGATTCTTGATCCAATAGAAGTTACTTAACCATTACCAGAAGAAACTCTTCATCAGTGCACTTGGCAGCTGACATCTTTGTCCTCTTGGAAAAAAAAAAAAAAAGTTGTTCGGGCATGGTGGCTCATCCCTGTAATCCCAACCCCAACACTTTGGGTGACTGAGGCGGGCAGATCACCTGAGGTCAGGCGTTCAAGACCAGCCTGGCCAACATGGCGAAACACCATCTCTACAAAAGTACAAAAATTAGGTGGGCATGATGGTGGGTGCCTGTAATTCCAGCTGCTCAGTAGGCTGAGGCACGAGAATTGCTTGAACCCAGGAAGTGGTGTTTGCAGTGGGCCGAGATCGTGCCATTGCACTCAGCCTGGGCAACAGAGCAAGACTCCATCTCAAAAAAAAAAAAAAAAAAAAAAAAGCTGTTCATTCCTGTCATCTATCCAACTTCTTCCCCATCTCTGGACTCCTAAGTCTTGCCATTTTCCTGGTAGGGAGGAACTTCATGGCCATGGATGTGCGCTGTCCAAATACTCAGAAAAAAAGAATCTTGACTTTCTTCTCTTCTTTGACCTTCTTCACTCTATTTCAGCCAACATTCCCACAGCCCCACCCTAATCCTTGTCATCACTCTGAAATGACATTTCACTCTGTGACCACAACCACTACTACCCCAACTCCCCCACTACTTCATTGCCAATGGCCTGAGGGGTATACTGGCCAATGAGGTCTTTGGTTAAGGTTCCAAAGAGTGCAAACACTATAGAAGGTCAAGTCTCCCTCCTATTAAAATACTTTTTTTCTAACATTTTGAAACCTTTTGTTACATGTTTACATGAAAGTATTTGAAGAAACACAAGAGATTACAAGTAGTTTTTATAATGTTTCATAAAGAAAAACAGGTGGAGCCTGGCAGTCCAAAGTGGTGATTAACAGCATGAAATTTACATTCACAGCCAGGCGTGGTAGCTCACACCTGTAATCTCAGCACTTTGGGAGGCCGAGGTGGGTGGATCACCTGAGGTCAGGAGTTTGAGACCAGCCTGACAAACATGGTGAAACCCCGTCTCTACTAAAAATACAAAAATTAGCTGGATGTAGTGGCTGTAATCCCAGTTACTCGGGAGGCTGAGGCTGCAGAATCACTTGAACCCAGGAGGCAGAGGTTGCAGTGAGCTGAGATCGCGCCATTGCACTGCAGCCTGACCAATGAGAGCAAAAGAACAAAATTGCATCTCAACTAGAAAAAAAGAAAGAACAAAAGGAAAGAAAGAAGAATGAATGAAAGAAAGAAAAGAAAAGAAAGGGAGAAAGAGAGAGAGAAAAAAGAAAGAAGAAAGAAAGAAAAAAGAAAGAGAAAGAAAGAGAGAAAGAAAGAACGAAATTTACAGTCATACAAAACCATACTAAGACTCTATCCTCATTAGCTGTGAAATGCAGAACCAAGTCACTTACGACCAACTTTGGGGGCCTTACCTAACTCATTTGTAAAATGGAGATTATAAATCCAACCTCACAGTCTTGCAATGAAGAGTTTAATTAAGATTATGCTCATAAAATCTTCCCACAGTTCTGGGGTTTTTTTTCAAGCAGACACATGGAGCTGGGCTAGGACTGTTTTAATCCAAACACAGATGAGCACAGGAAAATATCAGATGTTCACATGTATGCAACATGGCCCACAAGCCTGCATACAGACACCTGAATGCACACATGAAAACATCCACATACTTATATGTAGTCACCCAGTTGTGAATGCGTACACACAAATATGAATATGTAACATACATCTTGTTTTACACAGAAATGCACATTGTAGACACCCCTAAATCATGTGTACACACATGCTGTACGCAGAGACAGACAAAAAGATTGGCAAGCATTGAGAAACAGTGGCACACCCCGTCAGGCACACACACACATGTGCATGTGTAGACATAAGTTGGAATGGATACCCATTATCAAGCACAAACATACACCCCACAAAGCCCGGCGCACACACAAATTCATGTATCAACATGACATACTGAAACATACATGCACATAGACACTACAAGCATGCACCCAGAATGACACACAGACAGTTGTATAAATTAGGATAAACATGGCAGAGGCATCCAGGAGAATCCACTGGACAAAATGGCAAAGATGCAGGAGCACACAGGGTGATTGAGGGGAACACTGACTTGCAGGGAAGGGAGAGAAAGAGGAAAAGAAAGACGGGATCCAAGATAAGGTAGGACAGACAGGTGGGCAAAGCCCCATGCAGCCCCAGCCAACCAGAATAACCTGAGAGTCTAATACTGGCCTGTCTCTTCTGCAGACACTGCTGAATCCCAGCACCACGCTCCAGGAGGCCATGAAGGATTAATTTCCTATTCACAGCGCCCATGGGGTAAATCTTACAGTTGAGGAAGGATGGGGAAAGAGGTTCCCAAAGACTTGTCCTTCCTCCTTCCCAAAGGAAAAGATTTGAGAGTTAGACTAGAGAATGTAAAAGTAAGGAAGGTGCTTAGGGAACATCTCATCCATCCGCTTCATCCTACAGATTAAAGAGAACAACTACTATTCATTGATCACTTACTGCCATGTACCTCATCTGCATTAACACATATACTTCTCCCCTAAATAGCCAAAGAAGTAAGAGCTGTGCTTGGCTCCATAAGCCTCACAGAGATAAAGTCAGCTGTTCAAAGCCACACAACAAAGAAGGGATAAGGTTAGGATTCCAATCCAGACCTTAATCATTGTTCCATCCATCCAGAAAGGGAAACTGAGGCCCAGCAAAGAAAAGGGATCTTCCTGGGTTCACTAACTCACTCTGAAAGCCTGTACCCAAGACACTGCCCACTGGGACAAGTCCCTTCCACATGATTTCAGACACCATTCTCTCACTCCACGCTCCAGGGTAATCAACAAGTCCAACATCGATTGACCTCTATGTGCACAAATACTGGAGTTCTCCCGGCCTGTCTCTCCCCACCCCTCCGTGGCCAGGTCACGGCAGCCTGCTGACCACTCAGTGCCCTTCCCTGTGCCAACCTCACTGAGAAACCAACTCCCCAGATTTCTATCTCCCACCTTTAAAGAAATAAGGAAAAGGAGGGGCCAGGCCCAAGTGCAGGCTGGTGACCAGGATTAGAGGGATTGATATCTGCCCAGCTGGTGCTAATCCTCCTTCCCACCTCTTCCCCTCCAAAATCAACAAACAACTTTCATCTCTCCGCTTTGTTCTCTGACCTTTGCTCCCTCCACACAGGTCTCAGAGCTCAGCATCCTAGAACACTTGGAACAAGATGTCAGTCCTGGGGGTGCCAACCTCACCCACCTCCCCTTGTCCAAAGTTGGTGACCCTGGAGGACAGGTGCAACCCCAACTTCCAAACATTAGAGCCCGTCCTGTGCCAATTCAGCCCTCTCAGGTCTCACTGAGGCTCATCTCAGGCCCACATAGACCAATCTCAGCACCTGCCCCCATGCTCACGCCAGAGCCCACGGAACCAACCTCAGATCCTATATGGTGCCACTCTTGCTCCCTTTCTAGAAGCAGGGCATTCATATGCCCCCAATGACAATTCCCTATATTAACACACACAGAGCCGTCTTGGAAACTAAACATGGCTTTTAATATTCTCTGCTGTCAAGTCTTAGTGCCAACTTCCTTTCCCATCCTCAAGTACACCTGGGGGCAGTCCCAAAGCCAGCACGATGCCTCCCTGTCCCTGTCGTACCCCGGAGGCTGATATCAGAACCTGCCAGTGTCATCCTGTGTCCACTTCGCTGATACCAATCTCGGTGACTCACTCCTCCTGCTAAGCCTGGCCCACACTTGACTCCCAGGGTGATCTAGGCTGGGGCCACTGCAGGTGGACGAGGAGAGAGTCTACACCAGCCCTCACTTACTCCCTCTGCGTGACCTCACCTAGCAGGATTTATGGAGTCTTAGATCTGCTCATCTCAAAATGAGGATGATGATGAACCAATCCCCATTACAGCAAAGATTCGACCAGATCATACACACCTGTGACTCTTAATCTTCCCATATGCACTGCTCACCCAAAGGGTAACTGTCCTGTTTGTACTACGGGAAGAATTTCTCTGAGGGAAGGACAGGAGGCTACTCATCCCTTCTCCACTCCCACCCACCCCAGGCTCTGTCTCTGTGCCCCACTCAGAGTTTACCCAATCTCTCTTATTGTTCCCCTGCCTGCTAATAGTAGTAGCCCCCCATTGTGCCAGGAATCACCCTTTTAAAGGAGACTTTAACTGACCCTCAACATGATCCTCTCTTTCCTAAATACTCCTTTCCACTGGCGGAAAACCAAAATCCACAAAGTGGAACTAACGACGTAGAGCAGGAGAGACGGGAGTTCAGGCCACCAATGCATGTCCCCTGCCCACTGTCTGCTCTTCTGTCCTCTGCAGACCCTTATATAAAAATGAGAAACATAAATAACTACACACATTAGTAGGGATGATACAATCAATCTAGAAGGGTCTCCCTAAGGATCTTACAGCCAGAGGAGGGCCCTTTGTAAATTCCAACCCTTGGGACATGAGATGTTTCCTAAATTAATTTGGGGTTGTTATTACTATTTCTCCAGACCCTGGCCTATCCCTCCTGCCAACTGATAACCTCGAGGCATGCCTCCTCCAGGTGTGGGGAAAGCTGCCCTGAAATATGGCTGTGGTCTTCCAACCCTTTCCCCAACCAGAGATGTGCAGTGGAGGTTCTGGCGCACCCATCCTGGCTCCTCACTCTGAGGTTCCATGAGGATTCTGGGCACTGGCAGAGACAGCTCTGGGCCAAAGCAAAAATCAAGCCAGCTCCCTGAGCGGGGTGTTGGCTGCTGGGTTTTCTGGGAGGACCTGCCTGGCTGCCACACTCCTCCTCCAGAAACCTACACCACCACCCTGGTCTTCCTAGCCCCAAGACTCTCAAGTCCATATGCCTGGAATCCCTCTCCTGAGACCTTTAACACTGCATCCTCCTCACCAGAAGCAAGACCCCCCAAATGCACAGCCTGATTAACTCCTGTCTCACCTCAATGAAACACAGACCTTTGGGTTCCTCTCCCCTGAACCCACATCCACAACTTTGAGGTGCATTCTCAGTCTTAGACCCAAAATCCAAAGTCCAGGTGCCCTCATGCAAATATTCCAAACCCTCCGTTCTCCCATAGCCTATCTGTTGCCCCTCCTTAATCCACAGCCCTAGGGCACTTCTCCTGAAGTACCACAGATTTATTCTGGAGTTCCTGCCTGTTCAGCTTTACCCAGGGTCCTCCTCCTCCTCCCTTGCTGGACTATGTCCCAAGCTAGGCGGGATCTATGGTGGGGTGGTAGCAGAGGATGGTAGAAATGAGGTGATTATGTGAATCAACCAAAGTCCGTCCCTCTTTTCAGGCAGTGGCAGCAAACCACCCCAGTTAAGTCATCACCATCTGTCATCCCACTGAAGCACCATGCTGGCCTCAGGGCTGCTCTTCTGGTGGCTCCTGCTGGCCTGCCTGACTGTGATGGTCTTGATGTCTGTCTGGCAGCAGAGGAACAGCAAGGGAAAGCTGCCTCCGACCCACCCCATTGCCCTTCATTGGAAACTACCTGCAGCTGAACATTGTGAGTACAGATGTACAGCACCTCCCTCATGAAGGTGTCCCCCAAGGCAGGGAGATGGGTTGCACGGGTGGGGGCTCGCCCAGCTGGCTGGGGCTTTGTGGCAGGGGATTGACCAGTGGGATTGAGTCTACAAAAGGAGTTTTGGAGGATCAGCATCAGGTCCTAGCTAAGAAAGACAGGATCTTGGGATGTCCAGCTCCTGACTGAGTAGAACCTGGGGACAATTTGTCCCAGCTTATGTTCCGGGTGCCAGCCTGACCCCAGAGTGGGAGCTGCTCCTCTAACCACTCCCACCCGCCTCCATCAGATCAGTGAGCGCTTATGGCCTCCAGGTTCACTCATTCACCTGGGGACCCGGGCGGATCGTGGTGCCAGCGGATATGATGCCGGCCAAGGAGGCTCTCTGCGGACTCATGCTGAGGAGTTCAGCTGGCGAGGCGAGCAGGCCACCTCGACTGGCTCTTCAAAGGCCACGGGTGGGAGGCTGTGCCCAAGAGGGGGAAGGTGGCGATGATGTCTCTTGTCCTTTAGTTTCTTCCCTTTGCTCTTCTTCGGTTTCATTTGCGCCTCGCATCTGGTCTTCCTCGATCTCTTTATTCTATTTTCCGAAACCATGACGACCGGTTCCCGGAACCGATTCTTCCTTTATCTTGTTCTTTGTTTTTCTCCTCGACCGGCCTTTACTTTCCATCTTGATATCCTGTTTTGTCGAACCTTTGTCCTTCTTATTCATTTGTCTTTGTCTTCTTAGTTTCTGCTTCTTGTTTCTCTTCCGCTCTCCGCATCTCTATTGATTTGATTCCCGCATTTACATCTCTAGTCGATTGCCCTGTTCGAAGCACTGAAGTTTGTCGAGATCGCGATTTTCGATCTTCTCGACCTGATCTTGTCCTGATTTCGATGATCGAACGATGCTGACGCTGGATGCTGGATTTATTGTCGACGAACGATCTTTGATTTTGCCGGATCGAGCTTGCAGCCTTCTGGGCACCCCTGCTGAATCCATCTCTCCCACCCCACTCCCTCCTCTGCTCCACCCTCCTTGGGAGCCCCTGGAGCTGGTTCACTCCTGCCCCGCTTCGCCCTAACCCTCTCCACCCCCACGTTCACCTCCCCAGGCGCAGGCTCAGCAACGGGAGCGCGCCAGCTCCGGCGCTTGCCATCGCCACTTGGGTGGACTTTGGGGTGGCAAGGCATCGAGGAGCGTGCATCCAGGGAGGAGGCGGGCTTCCTCATCGAGGCCCTCCTGGGACACGTGCACGGGTGAGCAGGGCACCCGAGGGGAGGGCTGCGGCGGGAGCTGGAAACGCCCAGGCGGGGACCCGCGCATTCTGCCTGATGATGGGGACTCTGGTGGGGAAAGGCCCCTGCACTTCTCCAGCCCTGGAGTCTGGCGCTGGGAATTTGGCCTCAACAGGGCCCTCTGCCTTTCCGGAATTTGACTCTCCTCAGACCTCTGAGCTGACTCTCCCCCAACCCTTCTCTCCGCCACCTGCAGGCGCTAATATCGATCCCACCTTCTTCCTGAGCCGCACTGTTCCCACGTCATCAGCCTCCATTGTCTTTGGGGACCGCTTTGGACTATGAGGACAAAGAGTTCCTGTCACTGCTGCGCAGCATGATGCTGTGCTTCCCAGTTCACGGTAACCTCCGAGGGCAGGTAACCGGCTGCAGCCCGGCCGTGATGCCCCCTACCACACCTGTCAATCATGGCTCCCCTACCTGGAGACAGGTGCCCTCCCAAACTCCCACCCCCTCCAGACAGTGTCCCTCAAATCAGCCCTCCCCAATATTGACAACTGTACAGTTGCACCAGAAACCATGGATGGATGCACAATACTCCAGTCTCCCAAGGACACCTGAATAGCTCAATAGATGCTCCCTTAGAAATAGAGCCTGCCAGCAGGATTCAAGCCCTCAGCTCAGCCTCTTACCTGCATGTTCCCATCCCAACTTACTGTAATTTCTACAGGTACTCCCTACCCAGTTCTTCTTTCACATCTACACAAATGTTCCAAATTAGCCCATCGGAATATCTGGGCCAAGCCCTACTTCACCCACTTTTAAATACCTGAAAACATGGACAGCTGCCCAACTAAGACCAAACACATAAATATCTAGACAGATTATTCCCTCTAGATAACGTCAAGTGTTCCCCTCAATCCTTTCCAATCATCACACACCTTACAGAGGTGCTCCCAATGCATCCCACTCTGGATACATAAACACCTGAACAGGTATCCCTCCACTTCAACATCTCTCACCAGCCATGGAATAATTTCAACATTCTAACAAAAGTCCCCAGTCCGGACTCCAGTAAGTATCTGGATATTGTCCCCAAACTGCTCCACTTAAATTAAAATACCTAGACAGGCACACTTCACAAGCCCCACCTGAATAGCTAAACACCTGACAGGTGTCTTCCAACCTTGACTTCACTTGAATATCTGAACATCTTGATGTGTGTCTAATCCAGCCTCATTTAACACCTTGAAACCTGATATATGCCCAGTTCTTCCCCAACTAAATTCCTAGACTGCCCTGCACTCCAACCTCCATGTGAAACTGAGATATAAGTTCCTATCCAACCCTACCTGAAATGCAAACACCTGGACAGATGCCTCTTTAACTCGCCCCTTCCTTTACAGGAAACAAGTCCCATTCCCATCAGCTCCCGCCTCCTGACAACTGTCCTCTCCCATCCTCTCTGCAACCCCAGCTCTATGAGATGTTCTTCTTCGGTGATGAAAGCACCTGCCAGGGACTACAGCACAGCCTTTTAAGGAGCTGCAAGGGGCTGAGGACTTCAGCTGGGCAGAAGGTGAGCATAACATGACGCTGGATCCCAATTCCCCACGGGACTTCATCGACTCCTTTCTCATCCGCATGCAGGAGGTACACCCCAGCAGCCAGTGCGGGGAGGTGCAAAGCCAGGCAGAGGGAATTCAGGCTGGGAGTGGGGCAGGCAGACAACACAGGCCCATTCAAATTAGCCCTTGTCATAATAATCCTCACAATTGGCCGGACGCGGTGGCTCACGCCTGTAATCCCAGCACTTTGGAAGGCCGAGGCAGGTGGATCACCTGAGGTCAGGAAATCGAGACCAGCTTGGCCAACATGGTGAAACCCTGTTTCTACTAAAAATACAGAAATGACCTAGGCATGGTGGCATGCGCCTATAATCCCAGCTACTCAGGAGACTGAGACAGGAGAATTGCTTGAACGCGGGAGGCAGAGGTCGTATTGAGCGGAGATCATGCCACTGCACTCTGGCCTGAGTGACAGAGCAAGACTCTGAAAAAAAAAAAAAAAATCCTCATAATCCCAACTATATCAACCACTGCTGTTCCATCTACTGAGCCCTCACCCACAAGCAGGACTTGTGCACGTGAATTAGAATAGCAAGCACTTCTACAGCACTACCACGTGCCAGGCACTGTGTTAAGTGCTTTAAGATAGTCCCCACTGAACACTCACAACAGCTTTGAAGGAGGTTCAATCATGGCCCCGATTGTACCAGTGAGGAAACTGAGGCCCAGAGAGTTGAAGTGTCTTAACTGAGGTCACACAATAAGGAAACCTTGGTCCCCCAAGCTCAAACCCTGGTGTCTCTGAGCCTAAAGCTGGTGCTTTTAGCCACCAAGCTCTCTAACCGTTCATGCCCTGGTTATCAGACACACCTCTGAGGACAGGTGACCTGGCTTTACATTGCAGGGTCCCCACATCCATCTGGACATCAGTTTCCCATGTGGGAAGGCTTTAGGGAGTCTGAAGCTCAGGGAGAAAGGATCAAGGGAGGAGATTCCTCCACAGTAAGTGTCAAGATTTTTAGGGAAGAAATAGGATGCTGTTGCTTAAAGTTCTCTGCTTGTTTCTTAGAAAAACTCTTTTTTCCTGACTCTTCATCTTGCCGTCTCTGTACTACTTTCTCTTCGTCTCCCCTCATCCTTCTCTTTCTAAATATTCCTACCATTAAAAAAGTAACAGACTGGGCAACATGAAAAAACCCCATCTGTACAAAAACTACAAAAAAAATGACTGGGCATAGTGGTACATGCCTGTGGTCCCAGCTACTCAGGAGGTTGAGGTGGGAGGATAGCTTGAGCCCAGGGTGGGCAGAGGCAGCAATGAGCCAAGATCACGGCACCGCACTCCAGCCAGGGTGACAGAATAAGACCGTGTCTCAAAAAAATTAATTACTTTTTAAAAAATTAACAAGTGAGCCTGCATGGTCATGTGCATTTACAATTCTAGCTACTCAGGAGGCTGAGGCTGGAGGATTCCTTGAACCCAGTTCAAGTCCACCCTGTGCAACTTAGCAACGCCAAGTCTGTATAAGAAAAAAAGACTGACAGCTAAGTTGATAATTAAAGGACAGATGGTCAGCAAGGTAAAGAAGCTGAGAAGGAAGAGCATTTTGGGCAAAGCCAGCAGCCAGGGCAAGGGCTGGAACCTGGAGCGAGTCTGGCAGATCTAGGGTCCCTCTTTCCACCTTTCATCTGGACCAAAGAGAGGAAGATTCAAAGGAGAAGCCCTAGAAGGGCCCCAAGAGCATGGGAAGTGAGGTTGGTCTAAAGCCCCCTCTCCCTGCAGGAGGAGAAGAACCCCAACACAGAGTTCCACTTGAAGAACCTGGTGCTGACTTCACTGAACCTCTTCTTTGGAGGCACCGAGACCGTCAGCACCACCCTGCGCTATGGCTTCCTGCTGCTCATGAAGTATCCAGAGGTGGAGGGTAAGGCTGGAGGGGGAGGGAAGTGGAGGGTTCCAGACCCTCAAAACTCCCCTGACCCTGGTGCAATGTCCCCACCTGCCCCAGATCCCAGGACCCGAGACGTGCCTTGCTGTCCAGAGACAGGGCAATATTCAGCTGATAGGCATCAGCTGAGTCTCACTGGCTATTAAAATACTGAAAATGTCTGCAGTGATCTGTCAGCCACTCCTCCCCCAAGCCCACTGAGTGCCACTGTCTACTCCTCCGGATGATCATCTCCTAAGTTCCTCCCTGTGCCT
Source organism: Papio anubis (assembly GCF_008728515.1). Classification (NCBI taxonomy): domain Eukaryota; kingdom Metazoa; phylum Chordata; class Mammalia; order Primates; family Cercopithecidae; genus Papio; species Papio anubis. Next base: position 15,603,010 of record NC_044995.1, on the reverse strand, counting down.
CCCCTGTGATTCTGGCACAACCTGGTTAACAGGATCCTGCTCCAACAAAGTGAATCACTGATGTCTGTTATGAGTGGTCTACCTCCATGTCATTGGTGGAGCCATGTAATCCACCCCGTTTTACCTATTTGGACTATAATCCCTTCTCTGAGACCCCTAAATACCTAAACACATTCCCCCATCTCCCCAAGCCAAGGTCCATGAGGAGATTGACAGAGTGATCGGCAAGAACCGGCATCCCAAGTTTGAGGACTGGGCCAAGATGCCCTACACGGAGGCAGTGATCCACGAGATCCAAAGATTTGGAGACATGCTCCCCCTGGGTGTGGCCCACAGGGTCATCAAGGACACCAAGTTTAGAGATTTCTTCCTCCCTAAGGTACTGTCCCCCACCCCACTCAGACTACAGGGACGTCCAGCCTCTCTCTGTGTCCCCAGCATCCCACCCCCATTAGAAGCTTTCTAGACCCTGTCCCACTCCCTCAATTAGTCAAAGAAGACTTCCCCCACCACCACATCCATTCCACCTTCCCACTTAGAGACTCCTGAGTCCTGCATCTCCCCAGACTTTTTGTGTCAGGAGAATCAACCCCATGTTCCCAAACTTCCTGTCTTAAGAAATAGGAGCCCCTTTTCCATTAGGCTTTTTGCCTTAGGGACACAAGTCTCAGGTCCCCCAAGTACCCTGCCTAGCAGGACATGGACCCCATGTCTCCCAAACTTCCTGTTTCAGAGACATGAACTTTCTATCCCCCAAAACTCCTCCCTCAGAGGACCCCAACTCCTCCATGCCTGCCACTTCCCCTTACCTGGGGCACCCTGGTTCCCCCTCCAGCCCCTGTGTACTTTCACCAGTCCCCAACCTGCCTCATCACACACACCTTCCTCCTCCCTCCCAGGGCAC